>NW_026933907.1:0-587471 GCF_032062105.1 Saccostrea cuccullata
TCGGTGTATTGATATCGCTGATGGAGAGGTACGGAGCACGACACAAAAATTGAAGCAAAATCATGCGGAATCCAAAATTAAACGCATTAGTTTTCTTTAATTCGCGATATTTTTCGACAATTTTCTCAAAAGTATCTTTAAATTGCCCTATTATTATGTATTTAGATTTCTGACGTGATATTTGAAGTACTAGCAGAAATATAGTGATTTTTCTATGATGTGATTACCGTGAAAACGACCGTGAAAATGACGTTTCCCGAATTGACGGCGCACCACACTTTTGTTAAATTATGTGTAATGCTCGAGATATCGCCAACATAGGTCCAAAATATGCACAATAAAACATGTAGTAAACTAGGGTATTTGTGACATTCGTCCACAAATAGCAAATTGAAATTTTAGACCGTTAGACCTCTGTAAAAAGGCTATACGGGAGGACGGGAAGAAGATTATCGACGAAAAATTTATTCGGACTGTAAAGAACGTGATTGAGAGTCACCAATACCACACTATATCTCATAAATACCTGCATTTTTTTGGTTTTAAAACAAAAAAAGAATATTCTTGACTTGTTTAATAGATTTTAAGCTTGACAAGAAATGGTGTTTGGATGTTATACAGATGAGGTAGCTCAAACTGTACAGGTACTCTTGGGAAAATGTTGTGAAAATGAAAGCATAATCACATATTTTTTCATAATGTCTGCGACGTCGAAGATTTTGCTGCTCCGTGACTCAATGATATGTCCTGAAAAATCACTCAAAATTGATACCAATTTACAACATTTTGATACGAAATTTTGAAGACCATATAAATAAAGATTCTTTTATATTATGTGTGAAATTTTGCCCGATTATGTCGCCAGATATTTTTTCTGTGCAACAAGTCCGCGTAATTTTTGAACGGCCCTCGTACAAACTTGAAATTCCTGTTACTTATCCAAAATGAATAATGAAAATTCATCTTCATTATACGAAAAAAAAAACCGTATACAAAACTAAGTGTATGTTATTATGTCAGATGTGATAAACTGGTAGTTCTGACGGCGGGTGTGATTGACAACAGGGGATGTTTACTCTTCCTAGGCACCAGGCCTGGACACCATAAACTGAGAACAGACTTAAGTCAAAATATTGATTTTGAAGAGCCAGTCATTTATAATATGTACGTTTAAAAAAACTGCAGATTTGTATAGTACAAATGTATTTCAATTTAAACATATGCTATAAATTTTGCTTTGCTATGAAAATTATTTTAAAATATATTTGACTCAAGTCTCTTCTGAGTTTATGGTCTTCCTTTCAAATTTCTTTTTTGTCCCCTGTTTTGCAAAACTAATTGAACAATAAATCTCAGCCGTTTTCTCAGTTTTTGCGTCACAAAAACTTCAGCCTTGCATGGTCAAACCTTTTAACGAAAAAAAAAAAAAAAAGACCGGACCTTAGTATTTAATATGTATGTTAGATATGAAAGAGGTTTCAAAATAAACATTAATTTATGAGACCATGCCCTTAAAATTTAAGATACTTTTTTTTCAAAAATTTTAACATTGGTGATACTTAGGAATAAGGGGGGAATAATAATGAGCTCATATTTGTGTTTTACTGTACCTATGACATGAGAAGTGCAGAATGTGTTGTGATATTTGTCAATGACATGACCCGACTGCTGTGACCTTTAAATTTGTCTTAAATTTAAAAAATTAAAAAATGATGCTAACTTTTCAAGGAGAGAGGAGAGTGATTTCATATTTTACACATACACTATCATGGGAACACTTTGTAAAAAGCTGTATCATTTTTGATCACATAATTTCGACCAAGACGTTTGACTCTTAATGTTGGCGACAAATGTTACTGCCAAAGAGGTAGTGTTTTCATCATTTTTGTCATCTATGTATTAATTGTGACAGGATTTTTGAATTGTATTATAATATATGAATCCATCACATTTATCTTGAAGTTTAATCTGTTTTGAAAAGTCTTTATCTTTTTCATAACTTTTATCAATTCAATAAATTATATATCTCATTTGAATGGACAGACAAAATAATACAAACAAATCGGTGCATCCCCTTGCAAATACCATATCTATAAATCAATTAAGGAAGCATTCGACCGCCATCCCGAAGCACATTAAGTCATTTCGTTTCGCACAGGACATGATCCACGAACAAACACACAAAACATGATTGCGAAACGATACCCCCTTTAACTCCGTTGAGAGGGGATAACAAAACAGTTACAGTATGCCAAAAATAAATGCATTCCAACTAATAAGACACAAATAACAAGGGACCAAAATTCTTTGAACGCTGAAAGCTATCAAAGAAGTCAATCTAAAAAACAAAATATCATATAGATTTTAAAGTTAAACTTGTATAGTTAATCAATTAACAGTGCTCCATGTAACCAGCTATTTAAATGAATAACACCGCAATTGTTAATTATACACGTAAGCAATTGCGTATTCAAACACAATCAAACAACAATGGAATTCCGTATTAAATTACAAGCAATAGATATCTTTCAATGAAATCAATTTTTGTATTTCTGTAAGTTCATCATTGCATTTAAGACAAAACGTGAAGGTCGGGCACCTTGCATAGGGACGGGGTAGAATATAAATGAACAAACAGGATTCTTTAAAGAGACCTTAAAAACCCCTTGTTTCCTGTCATTGTAAGCGTTGTCACGATCAAACACTTCCTATCGCAATGGTCCTGGGTGTCAGAATATGTCTACATTTGAATCCCTTCACCGGTATAGGGCGTCTCTATATAATTGAAAAATTCTACAGCGGGACGTATAACATATAACGTCATGTGGTTTTTCCCCCTAATAATATCTCCTTTAAATTCAAACTGCATCTTTTTTGGAACTTTTAACATTATTGTAACCAATATCATTTATGCATTGTCAGTTTTTGACAAAAAATAGAAAAAAGAAACAAATACAAGAATTCCATCTATGCTATCATAAAACATAAATTTGCAAAGGTATTAATGAAACGTAAGGAATATGATCAAATAGCGACTCACATTTAATCAAAATACTCAATTTTGTTTAAAAAATTTCTGGGATAAATTTTAATTACTATATATGAATTAGTTATTAGCCAACAATACGCATTCTGCAGATGAGTACTTCTCTTCCAGGTCTGTCAATTCGTGTCATAATTTTACTGTAATTTGTCCGACAATGCCCAGGCTTATTAGTGATTTGCAATATGCAAAATATGCAAAAGTTTCTCTTAATCTCAGTGTTGTTTTTGTCCTTATGTTTGGGTTTCATGACATTTAGATGCAGCCGGAGAAGCGTGCGGCAAACTTTTAGGTGTCCAGTTGTATTGTCCGAATGGGCACCACTGCTGCAGCAAGATAGAATCCACATGTTGTGCAGTCGGCTCCATTTGTGGTGAAACAGTTTGCATCAGTATTGCGTAAGGAGAAAAATCAGAATTATACATATTTTTGTATCATTTCTTTCTAATTTTATTTTTTAAAAATGATTTTATGCTTTCAAATTCATATATATATAGGCATCTTCTCTAACTTTGAAAAACGTTTTATTTTATTTAGCGCCATTGTTATACCGTGTATCATAGTGGTAGTTATCATCGTAGTGGTCGTCGTTATTATCATCAAGAAGAGTGAGTAGATTTAAAATAATCAAGTTTCTATATCCATGATATCCATATAAGTGTGTAAATTAAAAAAGATCTGATGAAAACTAAAGTTGTTAAAACTGAAATATTTTGTCGGTCATTTTGTTTTCACCATGTATTTTATGTTCACAACAGCAGCCGATTCAAAGATTTAAAATACTAGTATCACAACAGCCAATTTCTTTCTTTTTGCCTAATTGAAGTAACATTGACTTTGGTTAGTTTTCAATTAAGAGCTCTTGCTTGGTGTTCCGAATCTCTGTATTATAATGCTTTTAACTCTTCCCTAAATTCGTATCTTTTATTAATAATCCTACTTTTGATTTTTTGTTTTGTAGAAAAGGCTCATCCAGGGGTTGTGATCAGTCCAGGTAATCCACAAACCGTCTGCCTACACTTCCTCTGGTCAATACACCTCGTCAGGTCAATATCCCGGCCAATATCCACCTCCACCTCCTAAATATTAACAGAAGCCAAGTTAAACATGCTCCATGAACAGTCTCCACACTGAACAGTTTTTTCATGTTTTTAATCCCTCTTCGTCTGACAAGAACGACGCCTTGAATTTTTATTTTTTAAATTGTGTGATCAAATTTTTTCACTATTGTTTGTATATTGTGATGATAAAAAATTATGTACAGTGTATATACTATAATTCTACAAATATACACATATATAATGTTTATTTACTTGCCTGTACTTGTCAGTACTAATGCCCTCTCCGTTTGTCAGAATCAGCTTTATTGACAACAGCATACATGACCATCAAAAGCTATATTTTTGTACTGTACATTAAAAAATGTTAAATAATTCTTTAATTCAAATTCATTTATCATTTACAGTATTTACATTTACTAAGTATTATAAGTGAAGATTTAAAAACGAATAAGGGAATAAATTCACAATGTAGAGTACTAATTTCATTACAAGATCAATAAAGACTTGCTCAGCAAAATAGCCCTTGACCCAGTGGTCCCACGTCTCGTAAAAATCTAGTGTTTATTATAATTTTTACATCTTTTGCCTTCTAAATGTTCAGGATCTGTTTTTAAAATAATAATAATGCATTCTTACTAAGGAGGCCCCTCAATGACAGTCGGAAACATGGCAAAATTTATGTTGTTATCCAACGTTTCCAACTGCGATTCCTAAATTTAATTTTGTATGTGAAATGACATCGTTAGAGCGATTGCTGCAACTGCCGAGGGCTTAGCCCCCTATTTTTACAAAGATAGACATCATATAGACATTGACCATTTGGGCGTATTGGGCGCTGGTTTCCCCCCCCCCCCCTTAAACCCCCTTTCAACAGACACGTTGCAGTTTAGGTCAAAAAAGGGTAAGCTGTAGTGTGGAAAAAAATTTGGTACTGACTTCGATTTTAGTTCGATCCTAGCCCCCCCCCCCCCCCCCCCCCCCCCCCCCCGTTCACGAAATAGTATTTTCGTGTTTGGACAATGAGTACTGTCCCCCTTTTTTTGCTTGTCAAGTTTTTTGTAGGTTTTAATTTTTTCTCTTTCACTTAGCCCCCAATTTCAATTTGCTTCCGACGCCAATGCATCAGATCTCCTGACCTAGGTGTCATGACTTTTTTTAATTTTAAAAGAAGCATCTTGCTTATCATAACGATGCACTTAGATTGTTTACTGAATACCAAAGAGCTGAGATGAGACTTTAAAAAATATTTTATCATTATACAATTTTATCACTATACAATTGACAGAAACCTGTCCTAACACCAGAACCCATGTTGTTGGGGCCATACATTTCACAACTTTGGAAAAGGCAACCTCGCTTATCAAAAGCATGAACTTTGTTTGCTTGATTCCCAGTAGCAGAGAAGGGGATTTGGAAAGATGTAATACATTTTTTCCATATAACCAATAGAGTTCTGCCCTAACAATAAACCGCCTTACCAAGGGATCATGAATTTCACATTTTTGAAAGAGGGCTCTATGTTTCTAGCAACCGTGCCAAGAGTTTGTCTGCTTAATATACAGGAGTATAAAGAAAAGGATATTCAAAGTTTCCATTATTAGATTTCAATGGTAGTCCCTCCCTCAGACCCAAAGGGGATAGGGAACATTTTTGCAGATTATGTTACTTTCACCCACTGATGCCTATTGCAAACATTGGTTGAAATAGGTGAAGTAGTTCAAGAGGAGAAGTGAAATTGTTAAACGGTACGGGTAGCGATGGGCGAAAGAAGATAACAGAAAATAACCTGCTGGGTTTCTTATATGATCTAAATGAAAGATCACCATTCACTGGATACAAGTTAACGATGGATATGACCTTGTCCAAAGGGTTAAAATACTGCCTTTTTCGTATTGAGGTGCGTGTCATAAAAATTTCAAATGTCGTTATTATAATTCATGATCAATTCGCCGCGATTTAAAAAAAAATCCAAAGCAACTAAATAAATAATACAATGTGCGTTTATGTTATATGGCCAAATGTTAACGCTAGATTACTGTTTTGCGTTGTTGTTTTTCATTAAAGTGACATTTTGTTTTTTACCAACACCTTATATTAATTAGCATTACATATATTTTAGTAAGCATTAATTTCATGCATAGAGACATGGTAAATTGAGTTGAAATCGTGTGAAAATGTATTAACAAGTCAAATCTCGAGTTAATTATTATTTTGTCGATGAAAAAACATTATTTTTAACATGCATTCTCTGTAAGCACCAAAAAATTTACTATAGGGCTTGGAAACGACATATCTCCGATTTTGATGAAATTTGCACCACAGGTGCACCTTGGTACAAAACCAGCGAATATGGTGTTAGAAGTTTCCCACGTGCACCCGGTTGCCATGGAGACGGATCCATTGAATTTGGCCATTTTCGGCCATTTTTGACCAAACAAAAGCATGAAAATTGAGGAAATATGAATGCATTTTTATCTTTATGTAGTGAACTCAAATATAAATCTTTGTATCATAAGAAAACATCAATTGTTAAAGAATACAGGGCATATAACCAGTTATTCCAGAATTGACCCCACTCTTAGAAAACGGTTCGGCAAAATAGCATAGTTTCTCAAAATGTGAAAAATGGAAAATTTGGCATTTTTTGAGAAATTTAAGGTGAAATAAAAAAAATTGTCTACGGAATTTTTTCAAATCATATGCGTATCGTCAAACGTCAGTATTAGTAGTGTCCACTCATGAAAAAATTGGAGTGGGATCTCAATGCTATTTTTAGTAACATGTATCTAAAAATAGACATATTTCAGAAAAATCCAAAAAATGAAATTTGGGCAGAGTTTTAGATGCCATTGCTGGGTAATTATGAAATATACTGTAAAAGTCAATGTGCTAATGTCAGAGACTGGACACCAATAACTACCATGCATATCATTTTCAGGGATTTCCGTTTTCTATTTATAGCTTCAAATGCCTAAATATAGACATGTCTCATAAAATGATGAAAAATGTCAATTTTTCCTCATTTTGAAGCTCCACTGAATCATAAATAATAAAAATATGGATCTCTCCAATATTTCATCAATAAGAACAAGGAATAGTATAATATCTCACAAATTATTGAGGACAGGCTCTCATCTCTATAAATAGTACAAATGTCTAAAAATAGACACATATGAAATTAACTGTTTAATGTTGATTTTCCACTAATTCTCAAATTACAGATGGGAAATTTACCAACTTACTGTCACTAACTGTAACTGATATTATGTGACTGACAAGAACAAAAGAACATTCAATGGAATGCAGCATGATAAGCAAAGGTTTCTATTTCTATTTATAGTAACACGTGTTAAAAAATAGACGTAATGCAAAATATAGTGAAAATGTCGTTTTTTGTACTTTTTTCTAAAATTTTGAATGAATAATTGCTGACTATCTGTTTTTAATTGCTATTGGCATATGGTTACCAACAAGTAAATGAAAGCCTTATATCGAAAACAGAATGAGAAGCAGGGGTTTCCATTTCTATTTATAGTAACACATGTTTGAAAATAGACGTACTGCAAAATATCAGAAAAATGTAGTTTTTTGTACTTTTTTCTCACATTTTGGATGAACAATTGCAGACTATATGTTTTTAACTGCTAATTGGCTTATGGTGACCAACAAGTAAAAGAAAGCATAAACGAAATACAGAATGAGAAGCAGAGGTTTTCATTTTTATTTATAGTAACACATGTTTTAAAAATAGACGTGATGCAAAATATCGCAAAAATGTCACTTTTTGTACTTTTTTCTAAATTTTTGGATGAATAATTGCTGACTATCTGTATTTAACTGCTATTGGCATATAGTGACCAACAAGTTAAAGAAAGCATTATATCAAATACAAAATGAGAAGCAGAGGTTTCCATTTCTATTTATAGTAACATGTGTTTAAAAAATAGACTTACTGTAAACTATCAGAGAAATGTCATTTTTTGTACTTTTTTCTAAAATTTTGGATGAATAATTGCTGACTGTCTGTTTTTAACTGCTATTGGCATATGGTGACCAACAAGTAAAAGAAAGCCTTATATCAAATACAGAATGAGAAGCAGAGGTTTCCATTTCTATTTATAGTAACATGAGTTTAAAAATAGACATACTGTAAACTATCGGAAAAATGTAGTTTTTTGTACTTTTTTTCACATTTTGGATGAGCAATTGCAGACAATATGTTTTTACTGCTATTGGCATTCAGTGACCAACAAGTAAAAGAAAGCATATATGAAATACAGAATGTGAAGCAGAGGTTTCTATTTCTATTTATAGTAACATGAGTTTAAAAATAGAAATACTGTAAACTATCGGAAAAATGTAGTTTTTTGTACTTTTTTTCACATTTTGGATGAGCAATTGCAGACAATATGTTTTTACTGCTATTGGCATTCAGTGACCAACAAGTAAAAGAAAGCATATATGAAATACAGAATGTGAAGCAGAGGTTTCTATTTCTATTTATAGTAACATGAGTTTAAAAATAGAAATACTGTAAACTATCGGAAAAATGTAGTTTTTTGTACTTTTTTTCACATTTTGGATGAGCAATTGCAGACAATATGTTTTTACTGCTATTGGCATTCAGTGACCAACAAGTAAAAGAAAGCATATATGAAATACAGAATGTGAAACAGCGGTTTCTATTTATAGTAATACATGTTTGAAAATAGACATGCTGCAAGTTCTCGAGAAAATGTAGACTTTCGCACTTTCTTTCTAACATCAGGGATGGTCAAAGTGCAGACAAACGGCTTTTATTTGTTATTGACAGAATGTGACTAACGAGTGTGAAAAAGCTTTAGCTAAAGTGTATAAGAATAATGTTTAAGCATATTTTTACATTTCTGCCTATAGTAACACATATTTATAAAAAATCAGGAAAATAAAGAATCATTCGTTTTTCTCAAATTAGGGATATGAAATTTGCAGTTAAACTTTCATTAGCTGTAACTGACATGGCTAATTGTATTCGGCGCGCCAGCGCGTCCACCTCATTCCAATACATATATCACAAAAGTATGTTCTCCCTGCATTAAAACAATCAAATGACAGCGATTTTCTTCATAAATTAAGCATTATTGTTTATACTCAGGTCGACAGCCCCAGCCCGATTGAAATTCTTTTGTTAGGTGGATCCAGAAAATTTTCCCTAGGAGCCGGTGTCTCAAATCACTATGTCAGTTTAAACTAGATCTGTCCAAACGGGACTAAATTTTCAGAGTTTTTCAGAGGTGCTAAATCATGAATATTTAATGGATCTTATTCTAAGAGAAGAGAGAAATGCTAAAACATTTTTAATGCAAATGTAATTGCTCATAATATTTTCATAAATGAAACGAAGGCGCATCCTAATAAAAAAACCCAGACTAAATATACGGACCAGACACGAATTATGAACTTTTCCTGTCAGTGACCTTGACCTTGCATTAATGGCCTTGGATCAAAGTCATGACAGAAAATCAGGTAATAAGCAATGTTTGTGTGAAGTAGTAGATTCAGGTTTAGCCATAAAAAAGATATGGACCAGACACAAATAATATTTTTTTTTCAAGTGACCTTGAACTTCCCCAAATGACCTTGCGTCAAGGTTATGACACACTCTTAGGTCATGAGCAGTCTGTGTGTGAAATGAGAACCTACCAAGTTCATCCATAAGTAAGATATGGACCGAACACGATTATGAAATTTTTCTTCAGTGACCTTGAACTTCCCAAAATGACCTTGGTTCAAGGTCATGACACACCCTTAAGTCATGGGCAGTCTTTGTGTAAAATGAGAACCTACCAAGTTTATCCATAAGAAAGATTTGGACTGGACACGAATAATGAAATTTTTCTTCAAGTGACCTTGAACTTCCCTAAATAACCTTAGGTCAAGGACATGACACAATCTTAGGTCATGGGCAATCTTTATGTGAAATAGGAACCTACCAAGTTTATCAATAAGAAAGATCTGGACCGGACACGAATTATAAAATTTTTCTTCCAGTGACCTTGAAGTTCCCCAAATGACCTTGGGTCAAGGTCATGACACACACTTAGGTCATGGACAATCTTTGTGTGGAGTAGTAGATTCTAATGTTCCTCATTAAGGAAGATATGGATCGGACACTTTTGCACAGACAGATGGGCAGATGGACAGCTAGACAGACGGACAAACTGATTCTTATATATCCCAAAACTTCGTTTGGGGGGGATATAATGAAGTTGAATATTCCAGGGATCCAGATCCCCTTTGATCCATGCATGCCTTACCACATATTGTTCAAAAGTAATCTGAAATTTGCCCAAGTTTTTTGAGTTGGCTTACTTTCGATATCTCTCTTTATACATGCATGTATATATTTCTCTAGACTTAAACTAAAGCATTTAAAAAAAATTGTTGTTTTGGTTTTTATAAATTTATTTTACGTATAAACATACATGTAGGTGTTGGAACGGGGGGGGGGGGGGGGGGGGGGGGGTCAAAGATAGACATCACATAGGTAATAAATAATTGGGAGTAGATTTACCCCATCCCCCCCCCTTTCAGCAGACATTTTGCAGTGTAATCGAATAAGGGTAAGTGGTAGTGTTTAAAAAAATGGTACTGAAAGAAGTTCAATCCCCCTCACATGAAATAGGATTTCATGTTTGGGCCCCCCTCTTCACTTTTAATTTCCTTCTAACATATGAATGTAACAAAGTATTTTGTTATGACCCTAGAGTTTTATCTCCTTTTTAAAGACTTGATTTTCATGGCAATAATCTCTAGGGTCATAACAAAACTGAACTTCTTTCAGTACCATTTTTTCTTTCTAAATTCTTGAGCCACCGCCTCCTAGGGAAAATTTTCTGGATCCACCTAACAAAAGAATTTCAATCGGACTTGGGCTGTGGACCTGAATATAACCGATAATGCTTAATTTATAAAGAAATTCGCTGTCATTTGAGTGTTTTAATGCAGGGAGAACATACTTTTGTGATACAAAGCTAAAGCTTTTTCATACTCGTTAGTCACATTCTGTCAATAACAAATAAAAGCCGTTTGTCTGCACTTTGACCATCCCTGATGTTAGAAAAAAAGTGCGAAAGTCTACATTTTCTCGAGAATTTGCAGCATGTCTATTTTCAAACATGTGTTACTATAAATAGAAATAGAAACCTCTGCTTCACATTCTGTATTTCATATATGCTTTCTTTTACTTGCTGGTCACTGAATGCCAATAGCAGTAAAAACATATTGTCTGCAATTGCTCATCCAAAATGTGAAAAAAAGTACAAAAAACTACATTTTTCCGATAGTTTACAGTATGTCTATTTTTAAGCATGTGTTACTATAAATAGAAATAGAAAACTCTGCTTCACATTCTGTATTTCGTATATGCTTTCTTTTACTTGTTGGTCTCTGAATGCCAATAGCAGTAAAAACATATAGTCTGCAATTGCTCATCCAAAATGTGAAAAAAGTACAAAAAACTCATTTTTCCGATAGTTTACAGTATGTCTATTCTTAAACTCATGTTACTATAAATAGAAATGGAAACCTCTGCTTCTCATTCTGTATTTGATATAAGGCTTTCTTCTACTTGTTGGTCACCATATGCCAATAGCAGTTGAAAACAGACAGTCAGCAATTATTCATCCAAAATTTAGAAAAAAGTACAAAAAATGACATTTCTCTGATAGTTTACATTAAGTCTATTTTTTAAACACATGTTACTATAAATAGAAATGGAAACCTCTGCTTCTCATTTTGTATTTGATATAATGCTTTCTTTTACTTGTTGGTCACTATATGCCAATAGCAGTTAAATACAGATAGTCAGCAATTATTCATCCAAAAATTTAGAAAAAAGTACAAAAAATGACATTTTCCCGATATTTTGCATCACGTCTATTTTTAAAACATGTGTTACTATAAATAGAATTGGAAACCTCTGCTTCTCATTCTGTATTTCGTATATGCTTTCTTTTACTTGTTGGTCACCATATGCCAATTAGCAGTTAAAAACATATTGTCTGCAATTGTTCATCCAAAATGTGAGAAAAAAGTACAAAAAACTACATTTTTCTGATGTTTTGCAGTACGTCTATTTTCAAACATGTGTTACTATAAATAGAAATGGAAACCCCTGCTTCTCATTCTGTTTTCGATATAAGGCTTTCATTTACTTGTTGGTAACCATATGCCAATAGCAATTAAAAACAGATAGTCAGCAATTATTCATCCAAAATTTTAGAAAAAAGTACAAAAAACGACATTTTCCCGATATTTTGCATTATTTCTATTTTTAAACACGTGTTACTATAAATAGAAATGGAAACCTTTGCTTATCATGCTGCATTCCATTGAATGTTCTTTTGTTCTTGTCAGTCACATAATATCAGTTACAGTTAGTGACAGTAAGTTGGTAAATTTCCCATCTGTAATTTGAGAATTAGTGGAAAATCAACATTAAACAGTTAATTTCATATGTGTCTATTTTTAGACATTTGTACTATTTATAGAGATGAGAGCCTGTCCTCAATAATTTGTGAGATATTATACTATTCCTTGTTCTTATTGATGAAATATTGGAGAGATCCATATTTTTATTATTTATGATTCAGTGGAGCTTCAAAATGAGGAAAAATTGACATTTTTCATCATTTTATGAGACATGTCTATATTTAGGCATTTGAAGCTATAAATAGAAAACGGAAATCCCTGAAAATAATATGCATGGTAGTTATTGGTGTCCAGTCTCTGACATTAGCACATTGACTTTTACAACTATTTCATAATTACCCAGCAATGGCATCTAAAACTGCCCAAATTTCATTTTTTGGATTTTTCTGAAATATGTCTATTTTTAGATACATGTTACTAAAAATAGCATTGAGATCCCACTCCAATTTTTTCATGAGTGGACACTACTAATACTGACGTTTGACGACACGCATATGATTTGAAAAATTTCCGTAGACAATTTTTTTTATTTAGCCTTAAATTTCTCAAAAAATGCCAAATTTTCCATTTTTCACATTTTGAGAAACTATGCTATTTTGCCGAACCATTTTCTAAGAGTGGGGTCAATTCTGGAATAACTGGTTATATGCCCTGTATTCTTTAACAATTGATGTTTTCTTATGATACAAAGATTTATATTTGAGTTCACTACATAAAGATAAAAATGCATTCATATTTCCTCAATTTTCATGCTTTTGTTTGGTCAAAAATGGCCGAAAATGGCCAAATTCAATGGATCCGTCTCCATGGCAACCGGGTGCACGTGGGAAACTTCTAACACCATATTTGCTGGTTTTGTACCAAGGTGCACCTGTGGTGCAAATTTCATCAAAATCGGAGACATGTCGTTTCGATTTTTTGGTGCTTACAGAGAATGCATGTTAAAATCTTATAATGTGAATAACTGTCAACGTTTTAAACTGATTATTCTTACTTCCTCCATTTTATATACTTGCAAGTACTGACATTATTATGCAATATTACGATATATTGCAGTTAAATACAGGTAAGTTTTAGAAATTTACATCTCTATGTGCTTTTTTCGATTTGGTTATGTATAAAAGTAAAGTGCACCTCAATAAAGACTTTAAAAGGCTTCCAACTATTGCAGTAAATGCATTAGAAATCATTAGTATCATGCACAAAGAGCCGTCCTCTCAATACCTAGCTTTTATGTTTTTGTTGTCTTTTTCAAATGGAAATAAAGATCATCACCTCGTTCAAATAAATCCCAGCTAAAACGAATTCTGTGAATATAATTTAAATTATTTATACTTTGTCGCCAAGAAGTGTAAAATTCACTCTGTCGCGCGGAAGTGCATATTGTAAAGTGGGAGGAAAATGATGTATATTCTATTTATTCTACTCCATGCATTCCTCCTCAGAACTGGTAAGATTTTTTTTTAAAATAACTTTCGTTTGGAGGTATACCTTGCTTCCAAACTGTTAAATGAATTCTATAGAAGATTATATCAGAAGATGGGACAAATATGAAAAAGAAGACCTTGACACTTTGTAAGAATGGATTTTATGTACAGTATTACATAGATGTTGAATATGACTGAGGGGCAAAATATGAAAATCACCTATCCTTCGGTCTTCGGCAATGCAGAAGTGAAACAAGACTTACTAGTAGATAGATTACACGATCAGTACGTTCTGGTCCTTGCTGAAGAATCAGGTAGTACATTGTCTTTGTTTAACTGTATTTTAGAGGAACAAGGGTTTTATTCTGTAAGTGGAAATTATACCTACCTAGCTTTCTTTCTAAGGAGGAAATTCTTCAAAACTTATATAGATTAGATATTCTCAAAAATAAAAATTTGATTTACCATATCTATACTGGATTCCAGGTCTGAGGAACTCCACAAAATTCCATACAAATAAAGATACATTGTGGGCTGCAGTAAATGTTCTACCAAGCTTCTGTCTTTACTATTATTCCTCACTAAGATATTTACAACTTCAGGAGTATTGCACAACATTATATTAGAAAAGTGGTGTGAATCAGATGTGGATACTGAAAAATTCAAATAAAATTTTAGAAAATCACAAAATCTTCAGAAAATCAATTACATGAAAAAGTGTGACTGTTCAACGCTTTATACAACCATTCTCCACGATAAATTGAAACCCAGACTTTTTTTTCACTACAGACACTGCTATTGCAATATTACAAAAACTCCTTCAATGGAACTCGTAAATGTTCTTTACCCTTTTATAAATAATCTATTTTATTATTCATATGAAGCAGAATTTATTAAAATTTCTTCGCAAAGAGGATGAAAACACTTGTTGTGGCCTTTAACTCGACATTTTGATAAATTGACGACACATTATCTTTTAACAACAGTTAACTTCATTCATATGGTGACTTCATATACTTAAGTGAGCTTGAAATGAAAAATACATGTTCCACGTACAGAGTCTGGAGCATATATTTCATTTTTGGATATTTTACTAGAAAAGGACGTTAACAATAAAGATTTATGATGAATCTGATGACTTCAACTTTTCAATCGTCAACCTTTCTTCTTTTTGTCGCAGTAAACCCTTATCTCCTGTAAATTTCAGTGGTGTTTATGTCTATCGGTTGATTTGATATGCAAGAGCATTCTCTACGTATAAACAATTCAAAAACGAGACAAGCTATCGACAAAATAAATAAATGAAACAAGGATATGAAAAGTCTCGTTTGAAATCATCATATCATTTTGCAAGTTTTATGGTCAAAACAATGATCTTGTAAGCAACCTAACGACCTGTACGACCTAACATGAAGTCAAGTGTTGACTAAGGTTTTTCTTACATTATTTACACATCGTCAGGTGTATGCATCCTTAAATCCCTCGAATGGTTGTTTGTTACGACGGCACCAGGAGAGTGATGATTAAAATTAAACTGACTTTTCTGTGATAAAGAATTAAAAAATGAAATAATACATTTTTACAAAATACAAGACAAGAGCATTACACTGATTTAATTTCTGGAACCAAGCACTTGCGGTTCTCAATTTCAAACAAAATTTATAACATGCTCATTTACAAACTGTTATTCAAATCAGATCAACTTCTGTGTAGCAGTGATGCTGACAAATTTCCATGGTAGAAGGAACTGTTTTTTTAAAACTCCCTTTACAGCTAAAGGAGCATGTGGAGCAGATGGGAGTGTGTCACTTTACTGTCCATCCGGGTCCTACTGTTGTTCTGACGGAATCTGCTGTAAAGATGGAACTGTTTGCGCAGTGACGTCATGTCTAAGTGTAATGTAAGGGTGTATATTTCACTGAAATTTCATAGGGGTAGTCTTTTAATTCTATATAGCATCAATGAGTGTGAATTTTTATAATTAAAAGGTTGCGTATTTTTTGTATTTCTGAATTATTTGATTATATTAACCTCATAGAAAATTATTGAAATGCTGCAGAACCCTTTGGTTTTGGAGCAGGGAGGATTTTGGTACGTTCCGTTACCAAGCACGTCTGGTATTCGTTATGCCCCGGTATCATTTCGATAACCTTATAGCACCGTGTGGCATGTTAAATTACACCTGATTAAAACTAAAGAGATGACGTATTGCAAAATTGAAAAGCAGTATATAAGAAAAACCTCTGATGAAATTCAAAGCTGCATAAATGTTATTTTTTTCTTCTCCTTTTTTTCACACGGAATATGAACCTAATAATCTTTCTTTTTTTTTAAATCTTCAATTGCAAGATTTAATTTTTGTTTTGTACGTCAGAGATTCTGTCTGCAGTTTAAAATTAAAACATTTTAAAAGTAGGCCTACATAAAAATGTAATATTGGTGCGTTTTCTTTTCAAGACATTAATTTTTATCATTATTGGTTGTATTACTGGCTTGGCATTCCTTATAAGCATCATAAATTGTCTATGTGAGTATATTTATGTTTTTAAATGTACATGTATATGGAAGTTTGTTTTAAATTCACAAAAAATCATTTCGATGTCTTTACTTCAATACTTCTAGGTTGCAAAAATGAAGGTAGAGGCACAGTTCAACCTAATTAAAAGATGTCACAAAGAGCCAAAGCGAGGAAATTAAAGAATATACAATATTGTTACACTTCATTACTTAGGAGTTTGAGAGCTAGCGTACTAATTGTATTTAGCTGCAATATACGGA
Source organism: Saccostrea cuccullata (assembly GCF_032062105.1). Lineage (NCBI taxonomy): Eukaryota > Metazoa > Mollusca > Bivalvia > Ostreida > Ostreidae > Saccostrea > Saccostrea cuccullata. The sequence continues at coordinate 16,782 of NW_026933907.1, forward strand.
AGCGTATTAGTGCCACGCAATATTTTTTTTTAAAAGTTGGTAATTCCAACTGTAAAGTTGGAAATTCCAAGTTTAATCTTGGCTTTTCCAACGTTAAAGTTGGTAATTCCAACTGTAAAGTTGGAAATTCCAACTTTAATCTTGGCTTTTCCAACTTTAAAGTTGGTAATTCCAACTGTAATCTTGGCTTTTCCAACTTTAAAGTTGGAAATTCCAACTTTTATCTAGGCATTTCCAACTTTAAAGTTGGTAATTCCAACTTTAAAGTTGGAAATTCCAACTTTAATCTTGGCTTTTCCAACTTTTTTCGGCTTTACGAGTGTATTATATTGTCTGAGATACTTTGTAACTTAAATTGTGTTACGTTTTATACATGTAATTAAAATGGAAAGATAAATTTTGGCGGTTGCCGACCCCCCACCCCCCACCCCACCCCACCAATAATACAGAAGTTGCAGACATATAATATTGGTAGTTGGTTGTTGATAGTGCCCCAAACTGAAAATATTATGTTCCATATACAAAATTGATACGGTCTCTTTTTTTAATGCGTAATAAAAGTCCGATCTCTTAAATATACATGTATTAGGTTGAAATCCTGTCATGTACGGAGTTGACTGAAAGTCTTGATACGAGAGTTATGTAACTATTTTTTTTTTCCTGCAACAGCTGCGACATTAATTCCCATACTATCAACCAAAAAAAGCATTTTATTATTTAATATAACTTAAGAAATTAATATTAACGTAAAATAGGATCCTACAGTAGCCATTACATTGTACGTACATTTATTTTAATTAATAAAAATTTGACACTGAACAAATAAACTGACACAGATAAAAAGTGCTAACCAATTTATTTCAATGTACTCGTATAAATTAACTTTATTAAGCATAATTCAAGTTTCATATCATAACTCCCTATGGACCCGTCCGCCCTTCTTTAAGAGCCTCTCTTCTGCAACCCCCCCCCCCCTCATTAAGGTTGCAAAAATTTATTGATAACCAGTCTATTCCAGTGTATTACATTTACATTAATAAAGTTGATAATGGTTTAAAATAAAAGGGAAAAACTAAAATAAAAAGGGGGAGATATCAAATTAAGTTGGAAAAGCCAAGATTAAAGTTGGAATTACCAACTTTAAAGTTGGAAAAGCAAAGAATAAAGTTGGAATTACCAACTTAAAAAAATATTGCATGGCACTAATACGCTTCCGTAGCAATAATGTAGCCCTCTCCGATTTTTTTTTTTTTTTTTTTTTAATCTGATGTTTTCTGACAGTTCACGCGTGACGTACACTGAGACTTGCGTTTGAAATTTAGAATAACTCAATAAAGCAGGCTTAAAAATGGTAATTCCAAAGAAATCCTCTCTATATAGATCCTTAATCTCATTGGCTGTCCCAAAATAAAATTTGTCAAGGTCAGTAAACATGCCGATAAAAAGTTGTGATGTTGACATACACGAAAAATAACCGATATATGGATTGTTCTGTATATATTTTTGGATCAATTTAATTTTATGTCTTTTGGATAACTACATTTTGTAAGTCCGTGTTAGACATGTTAATAAAATAGCCGTTTTCCGACAGTTTGAGCCGAAATCCGTGCGGGTGTGAATCGCTCCCGAAGCTGCACCATTACGGAGATCCTAAGGAGTTGTAGCCCTCTCCAAAAATAAAGGGGGAGGGCTACATTATTGCAGCTGAATTGTATTTTGTGCACGCTGAGTTAATTGATAAATTGTACTCAGATAATTTTAATAGGTTTCAAGTATTTATAATTTATTAGAGATTTCAAGAGTAATATATGAGAAAGTCAATTTTTGTGTTTCTGAACAAATTTTAAAATCTATCGTAAATAGACCCTACGTTTTATATGCAGGATACTGCCCTATATTGCCATAATGACTGTACGCTATAATATATGGTAAAAGTTAAACCTTTACAACTCATGCGAGGTAAGATTTGTTTGTTTTGTTTTCATGTATCTGATGTCATTGTTTGTTCTGCATGTTTCATGTTGTGGACATACTATTTTCTTTTATGTTTGTTTTATTTGCACTTTTGTTTCGCTTCATTTACTTTCTTGAGATTAAATTGTACATCATTCATTATCTATTTTATCAAAGCAGTGGCGGATTTAAGGGGGGGGGGGCGCACCCCCTAAAATTGTCAAAGTTAGCGTAAATCATAGTTTATACACTGTAGTCTTGAAAATGTAAAAATGTCTACTCGGTAGACCTCATTTTGACCCTACGAAATCTCTAGAATCCAGGAGCTTCCACCAGAGCTTCGCCCTGGACCCAATGGGGGCCTCAAGGCGGTCCCCAGACCCCCGGCCTACTTTATGCGCCCCCCCCCAACTTCAATTCCTGGATCCGCCCCTGCAAAGATTGATAATTATAAAACAGCAGCAAGTGAATTGTAAAGTAAAATGATTCTTGGCTGTTCAAAGTTTACGGTATAAGTATTTCATTTTATTTTGTTATTAATTTGACTATTTTATTCACAGGGTTTTCATGTACCATTAAATGAATAAATCCTTTCAACATTCTAAATTTAAAAGGACTCATTGCTCTTTACCGGATACCCGGTCACAATTATATCATAAACGATTCAAATGGAAAATAGGATAATAGTTTGAAATATAAATCGTTGGTTAGTTTTTTCTGAAATTCAGAAATGATTATTATGTCTAATTATGGTGCACATGCACTTGTTTCGTTAATAATTTTTTAACCCATAGAATAATTTTATTATTATTATACTAGTACTATATATGGGTTAAAAATAATTACCGAATCAAGTGCCTGTGTTTAAACCCATCTCTAAGGGTCGAGGTTTACTTTTCAACCGGTCTTTTTCCTCGGGTAAGTTTGGTGTGGGAGAGGTGCTTAACTGAAGCGGTTTTGTACACTGCACCATATAACTGAGAAAACAGTATCATTACAATCCCCATGCTGGGAGTGCCAGGGTGATGCAATCTCCCTTCCTTTAAAAAAATATTTTAAATTTTAAATAACAGTGTATCTACCAGGTTTGTTTATTTAGTTATAACTAGGTACCCTGACAGATTTTGATGATTTTTTAAGCGTAACGTTCTCAAACTCTTTCTTTAAATATCCGGGATTTTCTTGATTAACGTTGTCGGTTTTCTCGATATGTTTTACTTCCGGAGAAAATGACAGTTGGAGGACAGTGCAAGAAATGCCGCAAATCTTCGTTCAAGACTGATTCTGAATTGGTTTTGATCAACTTACCACTTTGACAATGGGGGACAGAACTTTTCCTAGACGGTTAAATGAAGTAAGATCTGTAGATCCAAGTCCGTCGGATTTACAATGGATTCAAGACAACCCCGACTACTTTGGGTCCTTGGAAAATATGAACATGAAAGAAAGCAAAAATAGTTCAACTTCAGGTGGGTCATTGGCAAATGTTGATAAATTTGTCAGTAATAATGAGTAGTGTGTATATTACCTTGTTTTCTGGGCTCATGCTGCATGACGTAAAATTGTTAATGTAAACGGATACATTATGCAATTCAAGTCACTGATCAGCTGTACATGCACACTTTCAAGACACTTTATCCTTCGATTACATTGAAATTACCATAAAGTGATTCATAAAGATATTCAAAATCATTTAACGTGAAAGGTTTTTAAAGCAAATGTTTCAGTATTCATTGCTGTTGAAAATTACATGTACCCTATGACAATGTGGGCCTACTAGATTTTTTAATCATTCAATTCATTCAATTTTTACTTGTGAACTGGATTTAACAAATGTGCAATGGGTATGGATGATTTTTTCTACTGTCTGATTTGAACTATTAATTTCAAATGTTGTAGAACTAAGAACATTTAAAAATTCTGAATATTATCATGTTTCAGATCAGTTACAAGCTGCAACTGGTTATGTAATTGGGGTGACAAGGTAAGATTAAGTTAATAATGCTCTCTCCCCTTCCCCTCCCATCCCTCTTTAGAATGACCAAATATTCATAATGTGTTACAAATCACACATTTTATTTTAAACTAGTATAAGCAAATTCAGATATTCTTTCACAGAGATAAAACATAGGTAATCAAAGATTATGAAGCTCACCTTGACGAATGTCATCAATATAAGTAATGCAAATCTCACATCATATTTTCTTAACAGTTAGTATTTATCCTGACAACAATATTCAAGCAAGTTCTGTTTAAATAGATCTTAAAGTTCACTTAGGGATTGACCTGTTCCGAAAACCAGGTCAGATCCAGCATCCAAAGCAAGTCTGGTAGTGTCCATCCCTAGATGCATCATCCTTGCAAGTTTGGTCTGGGTAGGGCTTATAGTTACTTGGGAATGGACCTGCTCCAAAATGTAGGTCAGATCCAGCATTAAAAGCAAGTCAGGTAGTGTCCATCCCCAGATGCATCATCCATGTAAGTTTGGTCGGGGTAGGGCTTATGTAGTTATTTGCAACTGGACCTGCTCCAAAAACTTTCACCTGGTCACTCATCTGGAAAAAGTAGGTCAGATCCAGCATCCGAAGCAATTCTGGCAGTGTCCATCCCTAAATGCATCATCCATACAAGTTTGGTCCGGGTAGGGCATATAGTTACTTGGGAAGGGACCTGCACCAAAAACTTTAACATGTTCACTCATCTGGAAAATGTAGGTCAGATCCAGCATCTGAAGCAAGTCTGGTAGTATCCATTCCTAGATGCATCATCCATGCAAGTTTGGTCTGATTAGGGCTTATAGTTACTTGGGAATGGACCTGCTCCTAAAACTTTAACCGGGATGCCGACACCGACGCCAGGAGTATAGCATAAGCTCATCTCGACTTCGTCGAGGTGAGCAAAAATGAATTTTATGCAAATTTTAAAAAATGTAAATGTTTTGTAATTTCTTTGCAGTAGTATTTTTGCAGAACACATTCTATCACATCCCTTCATAGTTTTAAGGAGACAATGTCAGGTAATTTCTTTTATATGTCTGTGCTTTGCTATCTATATAGGTAAAGGTACTTCTGATATTTCATTCCATCTGATCTGAGATATGAGAAACATGCTTTAAAAAAAATCAGTTATAGTTAACAGATTATATAATGATAAAAAATTTATGCAAGAGCAAAATTTTCTTATTTTATTTGAAAATCATGAAAAAAGATATAAACATGTTCACATTTTGTTTGAATTGAATTTTACTCATCTAACCTAATATTATATACTCTCCATTTTGCATAATGTTATATACAGTAGCAAGGATGAGATATTTCCCTTTGTGTCTGGTACAAGTACATGTAAGTATTAAATTTAATAAATGTTACCTTTCTATTTAATTTGTCTAACAGGTGCATCATAATGGAGTTTGGTACCACAATACTCCTTTTACTCTCGTCACAGTCTTAGTACAGCTACAGAGGCATCAGGTAAGGGAAATAATTGCTGCCGAGTCATTGCAGAAAAGTTAGTTTACAAAACTGTATTTGCAGAAAAATTGTATTATATTTTTTAAAAATGAAAATTCTATATGTATGATCTCAATTTAGTCCTAATGATATATTTATCCTTAACGCAAAAAAATATTTTTCTCATCAAGGATGCCAATTATTTATTGATTTAAATTTTTAAATTCTTGTAGGGGATGTCTTCTTTGTGGAAGGGAATTGTCAGTGTATTAATGTCCAAAGGCATTCTGATGGTCAATGAGACTGTTATAAGTGAGCTCACACCCTTACCAAAGTAAGTCTGTCCAAATGAACTAAGTGAAGCCTCGTTAATATGGATGTTTCACCTGCCAGGTGAAATTTATATGAAACTTATTATATAGAAACTAAATATGTGTCAGTAGTCTGGTTGCCTCCTTATAAATATGAACAATATACAGAGAACACAAGCACCCAGATTAACAAGGCTCAACTGTATCTATAAAATTTCTTTTTGAAATGTTGATATAGTATGTATATATCAATAGATGATGCATATAATAATACATGTATACTGAAGCTTGATTTACAGAGAATAATTATTAAAAGTTGCTATGAGATTCCAGTTTGATATTTCTGTAGTTTTTATCATGTTTTCATTCATTATCAATCGCTTAGGGAGGTCACAAGACACAGTTCCCCTCGGAAACATCTGGAACATTTGTTGCTGAAAGGGTAAAAATGTTTGATTTTTATATTCCTTTTATGTGGGCCTAGAATTGTTTCCTTTGAATATATTTTACTACATTCAATATATATTATTTTGATCATAAATTTGAAATAGTTCAACAAGGACTCAAAGGTTTGTGTGAAGTATATTAGTTTTGCTTGAAATACACTAATAGACAGTTTTGAAAATTAATGACAAAAATGATTCACCCAGCTAAGTCCTTTGAATCTTCTTGCCGTCTTGATGAGTGTGTCCTAAAAACAGTATACATATATTTTAATTTTACAGATTATCCTACATTTTGGCAACTCCCTTCCTAGCAACTAGTTTCATTGAAACTATTCAGGTAGGCCTCCATTTTATGTCATTCTCAGATTGACTATGCAAGAATATGTTGCATGTGCATGGTATTTTCAGAAAAATTTACTATTCTGAAAAAAAATTGATCAAATATTGATGTATGTACATGTATAACACTGAACTTTTATAGGCTGATATCTCTAGTGATAAACCAGGACCTATTGATTTCATCAAAGAGGGACTTAGTCGAGTGATGGGCTGGGGCATGCCCCAAACCACCCGTCTCCTGCCTGTCTACACGCTTATCTTACCCACAGCAATGATGGGTGTGTCCCAGTATGTCATTATACAGGTAGCCAGAGCCACCATGCTGTCCTCCTTCAAACAGAGAGAACAAGAAATGAGGGTAAGGGGAAACATAATTTTGTTTTTTTTTTAGGATGAAGTGTGATGTTTGTCACTGAAATATTTTTAAAATGGAAAATATGTGTGTCAAGAACTAAAGATAATGGAGAAGATAAGTCATTTGTTCACACTATTCAGTCATTGCAATAACCAGAAAGTGTGTGTGTGGTGGGGGGGGGGGGAATAATGGTACCTAGTTAGAGTAAGATAGCTGTTTAGCAATTTAAAAAAACATACACAATATGGAGCTTCATTATCCGTATGATCGACAGTGATCTTACTGTGTGACACCAATATTTTACTTTGGTGGAATACTATGACACTGATTGTTTTTAACTGTGGCGGGGCAATTGTGTGCTTTTGCTATATAGCTGAATATATGTGAAGCTTGATATTATTGGCAAGATACATGTTTTACTGTAAAATATTATACAGTCAAACCTTGTTATCTTGACTGGCTGGGACGAGATTTAACTTCGAAATATTCAAGGACGGAGATAATGAGGTTGAAAAGTATGTAGAAAAAAGTCTGGGATTGCCAAATCACATATCCTTGGTACACTAGATATTGGATTGAACCAATAGGAATCTGTGTTTCAAATGAATACTGCAAAAAAGGTGTATTTCTGTATGTTATATTTTTGAACTTAAGACATCTTAAATTTTCTTTTTTATTTCTTTGAAGGACAAATCCACTTCAGTTGATGGAAAGGAGCATGAGGAGTCCCTGTACAACAAATACTTTCCTGAGATGATGGCTAACTTTGCTGGGAATCTACTGGCTGATGTGCTGTTATTTCCGTTAGAGACTGTGATTCACCGATTGTATACACAAGGCACCAGGACAATAATTGACAATTTAGACACAGGTGTAGATGTCATCCCCATCAGCACAAATTATCAAGGGTTCTTCGATTGTTTTCGTAGTATTATAGTGGAGGAAGGTATATCTGGTCTGTACAGAGGATTCGGGGCCCTGATCTTACAGTATGCTCTTCAGGCTTGTTTGCTTAAGTTTTCAAAGTACATGTTTGAGAAAGTATCTAAAGAACTGAATACACCAGTCAGCATGCCACCTGTACCTACCAATATGTCACAGACACCACCTGGGAAGCAGAGGACAGCAGACAGACCTAACCAACCCAGACAGCCAGAAGTTGCTGGGCAGCAACAGCAACGCTCACAGCAACCTCAGGCTTCATACATGGTAAAGCAAGTTGTTTAAAAAAAAAAATAATTCATCACATGGTACTTAAATTAGGCAACCACTGTGACTGTAATGAAGTTCAAGATTATGTCGGAACATGACTATTTGGTAAATACGAGGGTCATTCAAAAAGTTGGTAGACTTTTGTCCAAACTTTTTATTCAATGTCATATTATATCCAAATTTGGTACATATATTTTAACAACAACTTCGAATAATTTGAGTAAAAAATTTTGAATATATCTTTGTATTTATAAGAATGAACAAAGACTTAGAACAGCAAAAATGAGGTCATGGAGCAATGTCAAAATTGAGTAATTTACTAATTTTCACTTCTTAGTATCTATAGCCATACATCTTATAAATGGAGCTGAAACGTATTAAGATTTACATGTTTAAATTTAGTCTACTCTTGCTGTATTACTTAAGGTACTATCAGGTAATGGAATATATCACTCCGTTTTAAAGATATCAGTTTCTAAAATACATATGAACTTGATTAAAAAAGGCAAAAAACCACGACATTCGAGGACGTTACAGAGCAGCGAATTGCAATAAGATTGTCCTTTGCATTCGGGAAACTTCTTGAACAAACTTTTAAAAAAATCTGTATAAACCATAAATGTATGAAAAATAAGCCGTGTATTTGTATTAAATGGAAAATACAATTTTTGAGTAGTAGCGAGTTTGAATCGAACAATGGATGGTCTTCAAAGAAACAGGTTATAGTTGAAATTCTTGTCAAAATCTTAAGGAACGTCATTTAACGTGATGTGCGCTTCAATAGTACTGTTGCGGAATGTATAAAGTTACGCGGTAAAGAATTTTTAAAACACTGACAATCTAGTTCAAGCTATTTGCACAATTGTGAGCAAACTAGGTATCAAGTCTTATAGATGCGTTCTTATGAATGGAGAAGACCCTAAAAAACCGTGTATGAAATTAAAAAGCAGAGTAATTTTGAGAAACTTTCTTGACATTGTTTTTGATGTTACAATGTTGGTTAACTGTGCTCTGTGGAAACAAAACATGTTGCTTTAAAAATTAGCTAACATTAGTTTCATTTAATCAAATGGAATGAAACTTAACACTTCGACAAAGTAAATGGTTTTATTTACGAAAATGTGTTGATCTATAATCTTATAATAATTATATGATGATGAGGAACATTGTTTACGTATTTTTTGAATGACCCTCATATATTAACCATTTTAGATATTTTTTAAAAAATCTATTTCTTTTTTTTTGTAGGAACAAGCATATAGAAACCAAAGAAGATAAATTCTTTAAAAATCACACTATTTAATTCATCAAATTTTGTTTAAACTCTGACAGTATTGAATCGTCTTTTTTGCATTGTTAATTTATGTAAGTGCAATCATTTGTCACATATAATAAAGGAGATATACATATAATTTCATTCTTCATGAGAAAAGGGACATAATTTTCAATAACTATAAATTTAAAATTGATTTTAAGTCAGGTACAGCACCAGATTCCATAGAGAATCCTACATATAAACAAACAAGGGATGTCCGTAAAGTTCATGGACAGCATTGATAATTACTGAAAAAAGATGGTAAAATTTATGGAACTATTGTTTTCATTAAAATTCATGTTTCATTTTATTTATATGCAAGTTTTAAACAAAACAAAGCATAAATAGTTATATTTTTATATTATATTTTTTTCAGATCAAAAAAGACACACATTCATACATTTGAAATTGAATATAATTTTAAATTTTTGAAGTTCACATTAAGTAAAGGATTATAAATATGCTTATAATAAAGTACAATGACACAACTTTTATTTAAATTTTAGCTTGTCCACAAACTTTACGGAGAACCCTCATATATCTTTGCTTATCCAAGATTCCTCCCATTCTCACTCAAATGACTAATCATTTGTTGACATAGGTATTTTGAATCGAGATACAAGAAGTATCTTACCACTTACTCTAACTCCCCCAATCATCAAAAAAGTTAAAAGAGAGAAAAATCGGGATGCACCAGTGACTTCCAAGTAATCAATAACTGTTTTTATTAATGCGGTGCTTTGTATGTGTCATTAAATTGTTTTGTTTAACAATGTTTTTCTTTGTTATTAAACCATGTTGTGGTTATCAGAAATGTATTTTTTTTCTATTAATTTATGTAAAATCGATGAAAAGTGAAATCTTACTGGCAAATGCCAAATCTCACGGACAAATCTAATAAAATATACTGAGAGACAACATGAGTAAACAGGTCTGCAACAGTTGGTTTTGGAGACCAACTCTTCCAAAAATCTGTTGGAATTCCTCTGGGTTCAAACTGCGCACCATTATATGTACTAATAGATTTATTTTTGTTTTCATATGAAGCAAAATTAATTTTAAAAAACTCTCTGAAATTAATTCTCTTTCTTTAGCCTTCGATTCCTCATTCGGATATATGGACAGGGCCAAAATAAAAAATACCTTTGTTTCCCCTAACGCGACCGACCCAATTAAATCGCACCGACTGAAAAGATTTTTAAAAAAAGAAGATTCAATTATTTTTTTTAATTGTTAACTAAGTTTCATAAAATACAATTTCATCAAAATCAGTTTTTAGCAAAACGGCCGACATTGTTCTACTGTGAATTGTTGAAGAAAATGGCGCCAAGATGTGATTACTGAGAAAAAGTTCTTAATAAAACAACGGCAATGTCTCAATCTTATGCCTTTAGCTAAGTTAAACTAAAATTCTTCACTCTTGAAACAATTTGATAATAAAATTTACCACGACTAATTAAGAGTGTTTCGGAGGTGTCTTGGCCTCTCCATGTGAGTGAGTAAATTTTCGAAAGGGACGGTAAACAACAAACAAACCTGTCCGTTGAACTTAAGGTACGTAATACATGGTACATGTAAGGCCCGCCTAATGAGCATATGAGGGGCCCACCTAGTGAACACATAATTCAATTTCACTGCATTTTTTTTAATTTGAGTTTTGATCTAATAACCAGTTCATCTATGTTCCTATGTTTACTATATGCCATAACGGAACCATAGGAGTTAATGTAAATGTCTGCATATTCATCCTGATGTATATAATTCAGATTTTCTTTCTTTAATGCCTTTATTTATGGGTTAAACTTCGTGACTATGACATTGTATATACATGTAACATTTTTATCATTTGTAGATTCGGTTTGGTTCAATTAAATATTGTTTAAATACTCTTTACAAATAGTTTTGAAATCATGATTCAGCTTCCTGAGACGCCCAATGTATTTTTTCTTTAATTACGCCCTCGAAGATTGGTTGTTTCTTTGCCTTTAATCCCTTCGAGATTTGTTTGCACGACATTTGAACATTTCCACATCGCTCCAAATTTAGACGTACTCGAGCACTTTTTTGCCATTAAGCAGTAAGGGATCTTTTTTGAGCCAGCATCTTTTGCGAGACTGGACATAAGTTTTTATGGTCCCTTTTGAAAGACTGTTTATTATTGGTATTTGGACCTGCGACTTAAAATTAGACACTTACTTCTTAACTCTAAAGCAAAATGCTCTAGAAACACTGCAAATCTGATGGCCCTCAAAAAGTACATTGATTGTCTATAAGCACTGGGGGCTGATGGAAGGTTTGAAAAAATATACTCGGATGTCCGGTCTTTGCGTATTTGAGAATCTTGTCTTTATCTATTCGATCTATATAAATGTACTCTGGCGTGAGATATCTCACAAGTTCAACTAAAAAACAGTTGTAAATTAATTAATCATGAATTTTCCATGTTTAAACAGCATCTGTTTGATACCTAGCATTTTGTTCCCAAATCGCTTTCTTTTGTACTGTTCTTACTTTAAAAGTTTTTTCTATCAAATTTTAGAACGTATTTTCAAAGCTGCTGTCATAAAATAAAATTGTTTACCTACCTACCGACCCACCTTGAGAATTCAGGGTCGGGTTAGGGGAAACAAAGATATTTTTAATTCCGGCCTAGTTATGATGAGCAAGAGTGCATTTTCCAAAATTGTGAATTTTATGGCCCCAGGGTCAGGGGTTCTGGTGTTAGGGCGGGGCTCTATTGATTATATTGAAAATGCATTTATTCTTTGAAAATCTTCATCTCTGCTTCTGAGTATTAAATAAACTAACTAAGCACATAGTTATGATAAGCAAGAGTGCCTTTTCCAAAATTGTGAATTTTATGGCCCCAGGGTCAGGGGTTCTGGTGATAGGGCGGGGCTCTGTTGATTATATAGTGAAAATGCATGAATTCTTTGAAAATCTTCTTCTCTGCTTCTGGGTATTAGATAAACTAACTAAGTACATAGTTATGACGAGCAAGAGTGCCTCCAATAAAATTGTGAATTTTATGGCCCCAAGGTCAGGGGTTCTGGTGTTAGGGCAGGGCTCTATTGATCATATAGTGAAAATGCATTATTCTTTGAAAATCTTCTTCTCTGCTTTGGGTATTAAATAAACTAATAACTAAGCACATTGTTATGATGAGCAAGAATGCCTCTTCTAAAATTGTGAATTTTATGGCCCCAGGGTCAGGGGTTCTGGTGTTAGGGCACTGGGCTCTATTGATTATATAGTGAAAATGCATTATTCTTTGAAAATCTTCTTCTCTGCTTCTGGGTATTAAATAAACTAACTAAGTACATAGTTACGATGAGCAAGAGTGCCTCTTCCAAAATTGGGAATTTTATGGCCCCAGGGGTTAGGGGTTCTGGTGTTAGGGCGGGGCTCTATTGATTATATAGTAAAAATACATTAATTCTTTGAAAATATTTTCCTTTGCTTCTGGGTTTTATGCCAATGATCCAAGTATATACATTTATGATGAAGAAAGGTGCATCTAGCAAAGTGGATTTTTATGCCCCCTGGGTCAGAAGGGGGGGGGGGGGGTTACATAGTCTGAAAATAAATTAATGCTTTGAAATCTGCTCTTTGGTATTAATCAACCATTTTATGATAAAATTTGCAAAATTTTGAAATATGTGGCCCTTGGGTCAGTGGTTCCTTTGGGGTGAGGTGCACAACTGGGTATAAAGTGGAAGTGCATTTTCTCTTTGTTACTCTGATCTACCTCTTGGTATTAAGTAAATAGAGTAAGCATGCTAAGTTAATAATTATGATAAGAAATGGTGCCTCTTTCAAAATTGTGCATTGTGAATTTCATGGCCTATATATATTTAACTAAGCAAAAAAACTAGAGTGAAACTCATTCTGTACTAAATGGAAATTCCAGCATGATTATGGTGTATTTCGTTGCCATGGCAACTGAAATGATATTTTTATAATCATTTTCAGTAACTACACAATACCTGCTCTCAGAATATATATACATTGGTATATACAAAAATTATAAGAAATACTAAAAAAAATGCATTGAAATCTTAATACCAATTTGTCTACAAATGCTTAAAATCTTTGCCATGGAAGGGGTTATTTATGTAGTAGTATACACCGCCTACATATAGTGTTTATATCTCTCAGTTGATTCGATATGCAAAAGCATGCTCTACATGTGAACAATATCAAAAACAAGGCAAGCTATTAACAAACAAGTTGATGAAACAAGGATATCAACACTCTCCATTAAAGTCACAAAAGTTCATTTTTCATATAATGACCTTGGAAGCAAAATAATTCAATCAGTGTTTACTGAATTTTTCATACAAATACAGGGCATTATTATACATTTATTGCATGATAGTGAGGGAGATATGAAGCCTTATTCAGCCAAGAAAAATCATATTCCCCGAGGTCTTCATGTTTCCCGAACATTCATGCAATGAATTGTTTATTATACCGAAACAAGCAAAACCTTAAAGATGCTGGTGGTATCATTTAGTGAATTCAGTGCTCATAGTACCTCTAGTTTACACACGGAATAGTCTACATATTTTTCCATAAAATCGATCATGACAAGGAGCACACAGCGGACATGGGACTGGTGGACAGAGGATATATTCTCCTTCATTCCACCTGATCCCCATTCTTATATCTATAGAGGCCTGGTTTACTCTGCTCCTGATTGTATTGTTTATCATTACTTGAATCATTACTGAATATGATTACTGCTCATTATCTTCATGGTGCACACTATGCAGAACATAATACATGTTTTTCTTACCATCTTTCATTACAACGTGATGGATGTACTGTTTTTGTATTAGAACATACATTAAAGGATTGATTACAACAACATAAAAAAATGTAGATCATACCGATTAACAATTATCAAATACTCCCTTATCATTATCTTATTCATGTCTATGGCACGTCAAATTCACAAAAATGGGCTAAACATAGTTTTACTGTTGATGAACTAGGTTTATCGACTATAAACTATAGTTTACAAACCGTGAACATTAGTTAACAATTCGATAACTATAGTTTTCATCTGTAAAACTATATTTAACGGTTGTTAACTATAGTTTATGAATACTTATGTAAGTTTATTTGTCTGTAATAAAACGTTAACAATAGATTTTGTTGATAAACATAGATTCACGTCTGTAAACTATAATTTACATCGTGAACTATAGTTAAGAGTTGTTAAAAGTTTCACAAATCGTGAAACTATATTTATCAGATCGTTAACTATAGTTAAGAGTTGTAAACCGTAGTTTACAAATCGTGAAACTGCATTATCAGATAATCAATGTTTTGCAATCGTAAATGATTGTTTTCAGTGTTAATTAAGTATAGTTTACGGTTCTGAAACATAGATTATCGCGTTAACTATGGTTTACAGATGTAAAATATACATTAACGTTGTTAACTATAGTTTATAGTCCGTAAACTATAGTTTACAACCGATAAACCTAGTTTATCGACTGTGAAACTCTAGCTCATTTTTGTGAATTTGGCGTGCCATACATATCCGCCTGCTAGTGAAGGCTGGCTGCTTATTGTTTTTCGGTAATTTTGAATTTGAAATCAAAAAGACTTCTCAGTTCTTTTCTAAAATTACTTCCACTCACACAATACAACAAGAAATTAATTGTATTGTTAAAATACATCACCAGATTCACCACAGCTTCTAACAAATGTAGCCGAGCTATCTTTTAATTTGACTCGAAGCTTTTTCTAACCATTTGTTGATAAATGCCAAGTAAATGCTGACAGGAGTTGTTGTAATAAGAAACATGCTGTTTAGGAGTATGAGGGTAGCAGTCATGACGCTTACTTTGTTAGCAGTGCGACGATTTCTTGGACCTGCAGATCTTACTTCTAGTTTTTTCTTCATTTTTCTCACATTTGTAATAATACAGAAATTTCCTATCAAAATTATTAGAAATGGAATCGCACTAAATTTTGCCAAATCAATCCAAGGCCACATTTCTTTATCAAACCTTTCATAGGTATCGCTTACATACCAACATTGAAGACCAGTTCCATTGTTCTTTTCGTTCACGTTATTTTTTATTGTATAACCGTAAAGCAGGTGCGAGTTTATCAGCATTAATGTTCCGACAACAAATCCAAGGATCACTTTCGCCAAATTTTTGTTACAGTGTAACTTGCTAGCTTGTGGAAACAACACCAAAGCAATTCGTTCTAAGGTGACTGTAACCAGAATCCAGGCAGAAATATCAACCGAAACATACACAATCCACATGTGAAATTTACAGCTAAAATCGCTGATCAATCTAACATCAGTGTTAAAGTTAATGTTAATCCAGTGTCGCAGCAGGCCAGTGTAGAGGACAACAAGGTCGTTCAAAGACAATGCTACGAGGTATATTGCTGTTGTATTTTGGCGAAAGGTTTTACGAAGAAGTACTACAACACAGAAGAGGTTTCCTATTGTGCCTACGACAATCATTGCAGGTGGACAAAATTTCCAGAGGTTTATGGCGACACGGTATTCAAGATAAGATTTTATAGTGGTGCCATTTCCGGTCTGCATTTTGACTGCAAGTAAAAACAAGCATTCTGAGAGTATTGCAGAAACAATACATGTACCCTACCGGGTTCCTGTTTTCTCTATAGGATGTCATTTTATAATATTCTGTATATGAAAAGAGCCCCCAAAATGTGGACATTTCGGTAATTATTAGTAATTACAAAGTGAGACGTCTGTGAGTGTCATTAGACATACATGCATGTATTGGTCAAAACAACTCATATTTTACATTAATTGTTTTACATGCTTAAAAACACCCAACTCATTATTTTTCTCGTTGCCATTTGATTTTAATTAAGGTGATTACTTCAGTATCTCAGTATGTTACTTTTTTCACATAAGTATCTGTTCATTTTGCATCAGCGTCTAAGTGTCCCTTCACGTCGAACGCAGCGTATTACTAGTGTTAAAGCATTTGCTCCGGGGTCCCGGAAAGAGAGATTTAATTGATCCTTACATCGCGGATTCGAATCCTACAACAGGAGGTTGAGACCAGTTTTTCGAGCGAGACACTTTTGACCGAGGTGCCGTCTTGCGGTAAGTGCTGGCACGAAAAAGTTTCCTCACTTCTCCAAGACCCTCAATACAAAGTACAAGTCTAAATTTGCAGTTACTCATGCACTGGCAAGTGGTGGCTTTTTTTAATATGAGTGAAAAAAAATTCTAAAAGGGACGAAAGACAGATAGAAGTACAAACAAAATAATATATCCTTTCCGAAACCTAATGAAATAATGCTGTATAAAAATGTATGAATGATATAACAATTGCACTATATTCATCGGAATGAATATTGAGAAGTTTTAATTTCGGAGCATAGAAAGTGTATTGGATTTCACACAAATATGTGAATTTTAATTGAATACTTGGAAATAACGAACAGTAATCAAGCTCAAAAGTCCATAATACAATACAAATCAGGAGCAGAACAAACGAGGACCTGAAAAACTTCCGGGGTGGGATCAGTTGCCATGGATGATTGAGCATCCTCTTCCAACCGGTCACATCTGCGATGTTGCTTTCCGAAAAAATATTTATATTGACGACCAGAGAAATCGAGCTTTTGTACAGTTGAGGTAAGAATTTAGATCAATTAGTGCAAGATAGAGTGCAACTTTTTGCGCGCAATAAATATACAGGTTTTTTTTCTACGAATGGCACTGTAGCTCTCTGGTCATCCATCCCAATTTTTTCTGGTATGAATAAAAATGGGATGGATGACCAGAGAGCTACAGATATGCAACTAACCCGCTCCTTGTCATGTTCAGCAAATTAAAAAAAATCCGTTGATGATTCAGTGTGTAAATAATGACTTAAAACAATTAGCGTGAAAACGTCAGTCAGCTTTTGACTTAATGATAGATTGTATTTGCTGGCAAGGTCAAAGTATCGACCATAGAACTTTCAAATGAGACTGTATAGATTGATTAACCAACTTAATATCGATTGTTAGTATTTGGAAAAAATAAATGCCCGTCATGGATGCGGCTTGGTGTAAAATGCGGAGGATGGAGTCTCCACAAAACTCCAAAATGGAGGGTCAGAGAGTGCAAGGGGTGGAGCCTCTTGTGTTAGATGATGCAGGAGGTGGAGCATAGTGTTGTCGTAAATTTATTAGATCTGTCATCTCATTTTCTGATACTCCGTGAGAACGTGTTAGAGTGTTACATTACCCAAACAAAAAAAAAATAATTTCATTGAAGTTGAGTGAATGGAACTCAGTTATATCTCGATCCAACCTGATTTTGTGATGACCATTTGACAGTATCTGATGACATTTGTTTATAAAGTCCATAAAATACTATATGAGAAACAAAGAAACAGGCAAGTAATAAAAAAAAATAATGAACACCACATTTCAACGAGGGGAACAGCTTTACTGATTATTTAATTTTTAACGATAACAGAGACTGACTGAAACAGAATAGCATCAAAATTATTATCTTTTGGTGATATTATATACAGATATATATAAATAGACTGATATGTATATAAAGGTGTCAAGGAATATCGGCCTCATTACAAAACACCTATTACCATCTGAAATCTGATTGCTGTCGAAGCAATGTCCGATGTTGGAAATGTGCCGTGATGTCATTATTCACTCAGAAATATTATCCCATTTTAGAAAAATTAAAAATAATTAAATAATAGATTCAGTAAATGAACTGATTGTTTTATTGGAGAACTCTGGCCATTAACTGTTTTTATTTTATTTTATTTTTTTGCTCTAAAAAGAATGAGAAACAAGCAGCATGATAAAGAGACAACAAAATGAGAATCGAAATGACCTACAGATATGAGAAACAAATGAGGGGCATGCAGCCCGTGCTTGTGATTTAAATTTTGTTTTGCGATATCACAGATGCTAAGTGCAATGGAAACTGTCTGATTCACACTGCTATCTCGCAGTAACCCATGAGGTCTTGACAGATTTTAATAGTATAGGTATCAAATATCTGAAGGGCCAGATGTTAAAATTGCTAAGGGCTAGATTACCTAAACTTCTAGGGAAAGATGACAAAAAATTGTCCCCTTATTTGTTGTTGATATAATTGAAAGTCATGTTATCTTTTTTGTGCTAAATTTCATTTTCAGTTGTAATTTAATTGTATCTTCTTTTTGTGGTTTACACATACAGAAGCTTTAGCAGCTTTTACAGCAATGTGAAATATACTTTTTAATTGTTGATAATTTGCAGACAAAGTGATCTGCGATATGTTATGCATGACATAATTATCTGCAATAAAATTTTTGGGACATACCAGTATCTAGACTCAGTAATTAATTCTGACAGACACTTTTTATCACCGATGGAGAGCTCTACAAGCAACCCAGTTGTATCCAGCTTCTAAAATGATTGAAAGATAAAACGGGCAATTGTATAAAAACTGACACAAGAGGCTCCACCCCTTGCACTCTCTGACCCTCCATTTTGGAGTTTTGTGGAGACTCCATCCTCCGCATTTTACACCAAGCCCATGGATGCAAACTTTACACCTATAATGTTATGATTATTATTATATTTTTATCGTATTAAACAAAATAACGTACAAATACTAGTAGCTATAGAACATTTTTTCCTTTAGTCTGGAAATTATTTAAAGGATCCGAATTTAGCCGAAAAAATGTTGTTTTTTTTTTAATCAGCTTCCATACCTGCTTATTATTTGTACTCAGCAGTGTCCTCACATAAAAAAGACCCTTGCTCCCCTTTGCAGTCCAAATAGGTACATAATTGCGAACTAAAAGATGATATTTATTGTCAACCCGAAGGTGCAATGACGTCAAAATAATGACAGATACAAGTATAAGGTATTCCCTTGCCGACATTAAATAAAAGCTGCTCCACAGATTTAATTAAATGAAATAGAAATAAATTCATTCCTTAATGGAAAATATTATGTGGGGTTTCTATACAACTGAAAAAAAAAATCGTTCTCATCTTTTGAGTAACAACCATTCCACATTATTTCCAATCCCCTTCAAGAATAAAATTACCATTAAACATAGTTTTTGAAAAACATTGATAGTTTTAACACAGATATTCGACATTTTCTCATACATTTAACAAGAGTTATAGTCAAAATTACGTATAACTTTACAGCGAAAAAGTTCAGATTCATTTTTCAGAAAGTTAGATGTACAATGTATATGGACAGATGATTCAATATTCCAAAACAGTCAAGAAAAACCATTTTTGCATTTTCTACAATCTCGACTTTTTGCAATTTTTAGTGTAATCTGGAATAAAAATTTTAAATACAACGATCAATAAAGGGACAGAATTTCAGGAAACTAGACATGTAATCAAGATAGGCCTGTTTTCCTATGATTTCAGATACGCGCTTTTTGTTGGTGTTATTTTTTGAAACGCTTTGACATTTTATTCAATTATATATTGAAAAAGGGCTGCAATGCATTTCAGAGATTATCATTACAAAAATTACTTTCTACTTGAATTAAATATAGTATTTTTATTTCATACAAAATAGGAATAGGTCATATCACATATATATTCAAAATGACCAGGTGTATCAACTGTTATAATTCCATTCCATTCCACGTACTATTTCAAATAAAAAATTATTTGAATAATTTATGTCACTTATACAAATTAACTTTGATATCATTAAATGAATAGGTGTTACATTGTACATATATTATCTTGTTTAATAGGTGAATTAACCTTATAAATAATAAGTGATGTTGCTTGCTGGAAGCTAAAACCAAGACTTCGTTTCATGAAAGTTCCACTCTGTATAGTAGTACACAGAACACTAGACTTAATTTACACTTCTTACGTCATGTTTCAAAACCTATCACCTAGCGGGTGATTTCATACATCAACAAAGTTTTAAAAAGTAAAACTAGTACACTTCATATGCATGTATTTTCAACTTTGGAATAAATACCGAGTATATCTTAAATCTCATCCGTTCTTTAGTTACATTATGGTTTTTATTGTTTTCATTCATCAGTTGAATTAATATTCCGTATAACTGCATGTAGGTCTCCACTTTTTTGTTTTTTAGTTTTTTTATGGCTTTGCCTATTTCATCACAAAGCCTTCTCGTCTTCTAAATGATTGCGTCTTCTTCACAAATAGATTTTATTCAATTTAATTCAACATTGTCCAGTCTCAACCCTCTTCTCACTTCTCACTGAGTTTGTCGGTGTATCCTATGTGCTAAAAGAAAATGATCTTATAATAAATGATAGATACCTGCGTTACTTTACGCCAGTGATCAGATTAGTGAAATAATAGATAACATTATCTATCCTTTTATCTAAGCAATTGCATTCTTTGTTTTGTAATAAACAAAACATTTTACGAAATCTTTACATGTTTTTCTTTGTACAAGAAACCAAAAATGCAGAGGAAAGGCCAAGCATCATAGTATGTCAAAATGATAGCCCTTGAAACAAGAGTCCAGCGGGCCACAGTGCCTGGGCAAGAATCAATAGCAGGAATCATTATTAGTTTTGAAAAGTTTGAAGATTTACGTGGCCCCACTCTATTCCCAGGAGGTGATGATTTAAACAAGCTTGAACCTACACTATCTGTGTGGATGCGTCCATATATAAATATGATTTATCATGGGTTGCTGTTCTTGAAAAGAATATTGTACAGATTTCCCTACATATTTCTATGTTACACTTCGAACAAAATTGAAATTGCACTACCTCAGAATACTTCCATATCAATTGACCAATCACTGCTTTGCTGTTCTTGAGAATAACATTTCTAAAAAAGTTTCCTATGTAGGCATTGATACCCACCTTACACCCCATAGTCATTATGTGGACAAACTCGAATTTACCCTCCTTGAGGTCTGACCTTAGTCGATAAAAAAATGTAGCAACTGTTCCTTCGCCATGCGCTCGGCACTTTGAAGTGAAAGTTGCGGGTCCTTCGGATGAGACCTTAAAAACTGATATCCCGTGTCACGGCAGGCGTTGTCACAATAAAGATCCTTCACCGCTCAATGGCTCAGAGTGCCGAGTAAAGGTCAAAATTTGAAGCCCTTCAACGGTGTATGGTGAGCGAAAAATTCTCGAATGGGATTTTAAATAACATACAATCGATAAATCAATCAATCACCCCCTTAGTCAATATTTGAACAAACTCGAATCTAAACTACCAGAGGATACTTCCATATATATACGATAAATCATGATTTTGCCGTTTTTGAAAAGAAAATTTTAAAAGATGTTTACAATGAATTTCTATGCGGACCTTTTATCATCCATTGTGACCCAGGGTTAACGATTGTAACAAAGATGAATGGTAGATACCTAAGGATACTTCCACTTAAGTTTCCTTCTTTTGTCTATTGCTGTAGAGAAGATTTATAAAAAAAATTTAAACATTTTTTTATTGATGCATACTTGTATTTATACCCCCTTGGAAGAATGCATGATTCTTGAATCTGATCATTTTGAATCCCTATTACCCAATGTTACTTTGTGGCAAAGAACTATATGCGGTATATTGCATACACTTGCACCCACAAAAGTCAAATTTTGAAAACTTCCTGAAATATGCTGAATTCAATAAATTGTATGAGAAATATAAATTAACAGAACATATTATAGTTTCAAAGCAGTTTATTCACAATTTTTGTTTTTATGACGTCACAAACTAGTCCGATTTTATATCCTTTTTCAGAAAGAGTACAAAATGGACAAAATTTCAACAATTTTAGCTTTAAAATTTATAGAGCGCATGTTTGTTCAGGAATAATATTTACATATTTCATTGATATTATTATTCTACACATTATATCAAAATATTTATCCTGAACACACATGCGCTCGGTGACTTTTACTCAAAATATCGACGAAATATGTACATTTTTCTGTAGAATTCATAAAAAACTGAAATTTACGTCATGTTTGTGACGTCATTGCGAACATATGACGTCATTACTTATGAAAATATTTAGTGCTTTGAAGTCAGCATATACTCCCCTGCGTAAGAACTTAATTAAATATACCTCCATCAAAGTTTGATTTGGGGGGCAAATATTGGTTATTACCGAATAAAGTTCTTTAGTTGAAATTCGCCCAGTGATTCTGGAGGAGATGGGGGAATGTGTTACAGTCGGACAAACAGACACTGAACAAAATGGGATCAGAAAAGTTATTTTCAGACTACAGACATGCCATTGAAGTGAATGATAGATTTCTGACCTTTCCAGCCGCTCCCGCCGCCTATTGAGGATATTGTACTGAGAAGGACAAGGAGGGATATGAAGGTCACGCCCCCCGGGACAGTCACCAGGACGTCACGATAGTACACCGTACAGTGGTGAGTCATGTGGGCAGCAGAACCATTCTCGCTACAAGAGACAAATGTCAATCTCAAGAAGTGATACATCATATGATTGGCAAAAATTAAATTGTGGCAATTTCTGTCTCATACATGAAAAAAAGATAAATCTGATGGGCAGTCATGAAGCTCCTGAATTAGTTTTATTTTCCTATGAAGAACAAAGGTGCTCCTTTATTGACCTGTTTTATATTCCTATGGTGCAGAATTATTAAAAATATTACATGAGAACACTTGGTTCGGCCTTAAATTAAAGACATCACATCTGTTTTATATTTGGATGTTTTACTAACTATAAACGATAAGGACTTGCTAATCAATTGTATGTCAAATAAAAAAAATCAGCTTTTCTTTAGTCAACACTTTCCTTATTTAGTAAAGGTAAAGGTCTAGATTTGAAGCTACAAGCATTATATCTGTATCTATAGAAAATATTTGAAATGTTAGTACATTTCACTTTTTATTGCGGTGACTATTTGCTGCTTTATTTCATACCAATTGTTGGGCACCTGGTGCAACCTATGGAAAATCCAGGACCCGTAATTTTGCTGTCTTCGAATATTTGTATTGTTTTTAGACTTTTTTGTTTGATTACTGTTTGTTATCTACAATTTTAAATGAACTTTAAAAAGTCTTAGGAGATTCAATTCAAGAATTCTCGATTCATCCTAATCTAAATATATATAATTATATTTTACTTAATTATTCTTCATTATGATCGTGCTGGCATACAGCACAGGTAGAAACAATTTTTTTTTTAGTTGGTGGAGTTAATATGATATAGTAAAAAATACGAACTTACCATGGGTTGTATCTTTGAATAAGAACAACAGCGATTCCATTAGCAAGTTTCTCCGTAAAACTCATTGCACCATACACAAATGCAGCACTGTTCTACAAATATTTTCATAGCCAAGTTTGGAGAAAAAAATCTAACTTGTTGTTTTTTTTTCTTTTAATTACCTATTAAAATCAGTCAAATAATATCTAGATATGTATTTCAAATTAGAGGGTGTTGGACATACAATGTACTTTGAGTAATACTTATGGACTTCTTCATCTTTTTAATTGATGACCTTTTATTTATAAGAATTTTAAAATACTTTAATATTTGTTGTTTTTCAGAATTAGTTATCTTACAGAATATCTGTCGATGAGATCAGAGGTCATTGCGAGTGACGTCACAAGAGCAGTTGACCCACCAACACCACTCAGAGCAGCGACACCGTAGACACGGCTAGATGTCGCCTCATCGATAAAAAAGATCCACACGCAGGCCCCAAGTGTACAAGATATACCCACTATGTAAGTTCTCTGTAATTGTAAGCCAAATATTAAAAAAACATATATTTATATTTATATCGTTTGAAAATGTATAAAAAGCTTTGGGCAAGGAGAGATAAATTTATTTGTTGAAAAGATACACTATGGAGAGTATAATTTCTTTAATGTAAACAAGGAATTAAAATATTAATGTAAAAAAATGGGAACCAAACCTTACGACCTAGTAACTTATTTGTATTGTTCATAAAAAGCGATGTACAGAATCCAGCAATATATCCAACCAGAGGAACAATTGCTACAGAATCCTGAAATTTCAAAACATCATCAGTTATTAGTTACCCAATATTAACATTGTCAGTTTCCATATAATCATTATCTATATCGTTATCTATATAAATAATTGCAAGTTGCGTATACAACAAAACTGCACCTCGGGAGGTAGACTTGTTTTGGGGGAACTGGAATCTTGCGGACTCCCTCAATGATATTCAATTACTGTGTATTAACATTTTTTCTTACCTTGTGCATATGCAAGGTCTCCGTTATGTACATGGGCATATATATCTGAGATATATTTACGGTTAAACGAGTACACATATATATCAAAGCCATCTGAAAGGTAAATGAAATCTAATGTTAATTAAATAAACGTATGATTTTATTATATGCCTTAAATGCTTTAATCGAAAGAATTTCTATAAATTTTTCATATTTTTATAAAAAGGAAAAGAAGTCTTGCCTGATAAAAACTGGGCTCTTTAAACCAGTCCTTCCAATGTTTGTGAAGTATCACTTTTTGTTTCGCTATATCAGCCTTTTCATGTTCATTTCTGCCTTCTTCTATGATGCTATGATCAGATACAAAAGATATTCTTTTCTTTGTAGTGTTTGGTTTGCATGTCTTTGATTTATCCTTTAGAATTCCAGGAATAGCAGTATTTTGACCGTGCGTGAGTTGGGACATTTCTATGTCAATCTCCGGGCTTGATATTGAGGAGATTGTTGCTATAACGTCCTTTTCGGGACAAGACATTGAAGATAAGTTTCTTTCGAGCTTGTCATGAGTCCTGCAAATACTCTGAGAAGAATGTGATTTAACTATACCTTTTAATTTTAATAAGGGAGCTTGTTTTTTATTTTCAGTAGAATTAGTCTCAAGTGCTTTACTTTTTTCTATTTTTTCTGCTGTGGTTTCCTTTAATTCATTTCCTTTGTCACTTTTTGCTTCTCTATCACTCTGCAATTTCTTTTCATAGCCAGTTCCAGGTAATGGGTTGTCCTTTTCGTGAACAAGCCAGTAGAATATACAACTGCATATCACTCCTACAACAACAACGCATATTGCCAGATCCTGCAATAAAATATAAGCCTCTTTAACTCATTTATGTGAAAATGGATTTATGGATAAAATGAGATTTATGTTAAAATGATTATCATTCGTTTTATAAAGGATCTATTTTTTACTCTATTTTTTTTCTAGAGATAACGTACGTTACTCATGACCATCACTATTAATCGGTAAAAAGATATACATGTCAGTACACATGCATGGATTTTTTGGCAGAAGCCTGGAAATATTAAATACAGAATACATGGCAGATAATTGGTCCATGTAAGGGTTTCAGTTCCGCTACTCTATCCATAAAGGACAGTAGGGGGTCAGAAACCCTTGTCTGGTGGCGATGTGTTACCCTAAATATGTATCCATCCTCCTCGTTTAGATAAGTGCTTGCTTCTTCTGATCTGTGTGCATCAAAAAACAACCAGGCCAGCAGGTAAACAAACATATGTGAAAGGACTGTTATAGCATACCTAAAACAAATCCATATTTTACGATTGCAATGCTTTCAGTTTTTGCTAAATCAATATGTTTATTTCGGTTATGATTAAAATTTTAAAATGCCTGAAAATTAAGTGTAAATAATATTTTAACCTCCATCCATTAAGCTGCACTTTTTCTATCGTACAAAGCGTCATTTCCGGGATAAGAGCTAAATGTCCAATTTGAGCACAGGCCCATCCAAATGAAAATATAACGACAAGTGGAACATAGTAAATAAATTGGGCCCAATCTGGAACTCCGCCACAGAACCAACAAGGTATGAAAATGAACGGAAACCCTAGACAACTACATATAGTTCCTGAAAGAAAAATCAACTACAATTCTAGGTAAGAAACTTGAGATAGTGTAAAGCTTATCAATATTCTTTATAAATGATTATAATAAAATCACCACAGTATATAGGTAATGAAACTATAAAATTTGTGCTTACCTATTAAATGCCAGGATTTTCTTCTACCGATTTTGCAGCATCCTGATTTGCTGTTGTCCGAGGCTAATCCAACCAGTGGAGTTAACACTGCGTCCACTGACTGTCCAATCATCATCAGCGCTCCAGCCAACGTGTCATCAAAATGTTTGACCTCATGAAAGTAGGCTATAAGGTAGGTATACCACATTGACGCCGTGAGGTCATTAAACGCGTGTCCAACACTATATCCGAGTTTTCGCTTAATAGGAATAGCATCTCCAGCCATTGTGATTATTCTTCTTCATTGATTTGAGAACTTAAACACATTGGTAGGTTGTGTTTTAAATTACTTTTTGAAACCACTCTTGCTAATCAAACTGTTACAGTTTTGTGACCGCTTGACTTAGAAAACGGCGGATTGAAGTGTTCATTATAAATGTGCTTCTGGGGGTAGTTTACATTGTAATAATTAATTATCAAAGGTTGTTCCTTTTGCTTAGGTTTTTGATACACGGTTAACTCATAACAAACAAGAATACTTCCCTATAATCAAATTTTATTTATAAACAATTTTAAAGGTAAAATGTCATGTTTATATTTTGTTGTTTAACGTGTACATTGATTATAAACTTTAAATGATTCTTTTCTTTTGTTGATAGTATAAACAAACTATTACCTATAATTGGCCTATGTGCACATAGAGTCATACATCTTATGTATATATACGTCATTACCCCCTCTTTGTAAAAATATGTATTCCCTGAAGCTACCTCTTCACTTCAAGCTGTATTTATGAATAAGAAAATTTATATGATAAGCTGAAAGGCGTGGGAGGATTTACAATGATTAAATCACATTGTAACATGTACCTTTCTTTTAAGTTCTGTTGTTTCTTAATCTCTACAAAGATAAACTGATTACTCGTGTGTAAATTAAGACCCCAATCAAAAGCAATGACATTTTTTCTGTATTTATAGAATCATTCCATTTATATACGTATCAATATTTTTGTTTACATAAAATACCCCATCGTAAAGAATATTTTGAGCTTTTTTTCATTTTTAATTATCATATTTCAAGCAACCCGGATTTGAGTTCCGTTCATTAACTTTAAAGTCCTATTCATCATTTGTAAAAACGACACGCATTCCCAGTAGATCAATCTGGAATAAAACTGCATGGACAGTACTTTTCATGAGAATAAAACAGCCATTTTTTTAATTTAGTAGAAAGAAAATTATTAATCATGCATCTGGTAATTATAACTTCTTACTGAATGATAAATTGGCTTTAATGATGTGTTAATTTGAACTATCTTTAAATATGCAAAATATTAGAAAATGGTCTCTTATTGGTTTAAAATATGTTTGTGTCATACAATATTATTATCAACAAGAAACATGTATCATATTACTAATTAGATTTCCTTAAAGTGTTAATTTATTATCATTTTTGTATCAATTAAAAAAAACTTTACATGTTCATATAAGGACAAGCTTAATTTTGCAGCAGCTTAAAACTTGTAATGAATACAATCAAAAATTGCAATTATAGCAAAAGTATTTTGTCAGACGTTGAAAACCTTTATTAGAAAATTTGAAAAATGATTTTTTTTTTATTTTTTAGACAAATTATATGCGTATATACATGTATATCATATTCTCGAGAAACATTTTATTTCAAATCAACACTTAGTCTGATTTCGTTGAGTCCAAAAACCATGCTTTGTAGAGAAATCATAGTAGAAGTACTCCGCTCCAGAAAAAAAGAGAATTCTTTGCGAATCAGTGTTCTCACATGCGTCCACAATATGAGGGCGATTGGTGTGGTTGGTGGATTTAAATGGATTTTTGGCGCTATTTGATTTCCAGTTTATGACCGTTGGTGGATTTTTGCTGACATCGTAAACGTTATCCCCAACGAATACATAAAACATATTGGTATCCTTAATGATACAATCAATGGTAGTTGATGATTGGTTAGTGAGATCAAGATTAAATGTAACATTTCTTCTCTCTTTCTTCTTAAATGTTGCTTGTTTTCCTTCTAGTACTGTTGAGACCGTATATATGTAAATTTCGGAGCCTGGGAAAAAGATAAGGATATTGAAATGGATGAAAAATAAATAAGGTGAAGCATGAAGTAAAATGTCAGATCCTTGCAAGAATTTTATTTTTTCAAAATAAGAATTCATTTTTTGTTTTGCGTGTTATTTTTTCTGAAGTGATGTTCTTCAAGTGCTAAATTTAGATGCAGTGCTCATATAAATATTCTGCTGTGTTATTGATAAATTCATTTAAATAATGATTTATTTTTTTATCGAATACACGTCACCTAATTATAGATTCAATAATAAAATTAAAGACGCAAATTAATATTGATAACCCATAAAATAATGGTTGTTTTACAGTATAATAAAACTTAACTATTCAGAGATTAATTTTAATCTGTAGTATCACATATAATTAATGAAATGCACGATTAAATAACATCTACTACTTTTGGAATATTAATTAGGATTTACCTTGAATCAGTGATATGGTGTCATTATCATCATAAGCAGCATCCAGTGTTCCTGATATTCCAGTAAATATGTCGCTAAATTGAAAAGTTTTTGTTGGTCCAGAATCCAGACTTTCATAGTCGTCATACAAAAATACCTTGTTACCTGAGAAGAGAATCAGTTTCCTGTTGTACAGAATGACGGATGCGTTCACATTACACGTGGACAGTGAGGGCACTGGTGTGGAGTTTGCCGAGGCATTTGAAAATGGAACACACAGTCGCGTGAAATTCGCCGTCTGAAATAAATATATAAATACATGTACCTCGTCCTACTGAAATTAGGGTTCATAGAAAGTATATTCAAATACTCTCTTAACTGTATATTATGAATTATTTTAAAATATGAAATATAGAAATAACAATCGAGTAATCAGCTCAAAAGTCCATTAAAATTATGAATCATTATTCATAATGATTTGATAAACAGAAATATCCGCAGTTAATTCAGCATGAAAATTGGTTTAACGATTTGTAGGAAAGACCTCTGTTAATATTCGACCTATAATGATTATATTTGTAAACAATTTTATTTATTATTTATATTTGCTAAATGTTGATGTTGACTGTTGTAGGTACTCTAATAGTGTCCTCTACAAAAATTTGATTTTTTAAATTAAAATTTAATTTAAAAAAATCAAATTTTTGTAGAGGATAATAGCATCAACCTGTTTGACTTTAACCTTCTTTTTTTTAAAATGTTAGTACAAAAAACATGTTCTTGAATTCGAATCAACTGTGAGACTTCTTCTATATACAGGTGATATATGTATATTCTACACAAATAAGGGAAGTTATGATAGAAAAAAATTGAAGTCATCACCTTTTATCATGAAAAAAATAAATAAAAGTGAAATAAAGCAAAAAACTTTCGAAAGTATTCACTCACCAGTATTTAACTTTTTCTCACATAAACGGGATAAATGATAGATATTTTAATAACACTGTATTCATTAATTCCATCTACACAATAGCATTCTCCTTTCCTGTGGCTAAATATGTCAGAATTGTTGTTGACGCATATAGTTGCACAATGCAAACGACTCCGACTAGGAAAATACACCTCTTTTGTGAACAGACAATTCGAATTTAATTTACGAAAATACGTTAAGTTTGCCTTTGCAACAAGTACGACAAACGTTAAAACAATTGAAAATCTGGCCAGTGATGGTAGAAACATATCTGCTTCATCCAATCTATGATGAATGTATTTAAATACGAGGTTTTTTGTGTTTTATTTTATTTGTGTTTGTACTTAACGAAGTAGAAAACATCGTGTATGTCATCAATCGAATTTCAATTTACTCTGCACGATTCAAATAGAAGCCTCAAACTAGTTAAACACATTTAAAGAGAACAAACTATTAGCACTGAATTCTAATTGAGTGCGGTGAAGGGTGCTCAATCACTTGCAGTGCTGAATAATAATGAAAAACAAGATTAATCCAATAAAATGCGATGCTTTTTCTATTTTCTCAGGGTTCCTTACAGGATAAATGCTGGACTGATATTGATAATTTAATATTAATCTCATTTTGTTTGTCTCCTCTAAATTAATACAAAATAATAAAAAATTAACACAAAAGACCACAACTTTGGGATCTTCATGATAAAACACCTAGCTGTAAACAACGTGATCGATTCGAAAAACTACTAGCAGTCATTGAGACAACAATTTGAGTTGTTTTCTCTCTCTCTCAGAGTGTGTCTGTGAGTGGATTGTGGCTCTTTAAGATCGCTTTTCATGGTTAAAGAATTAATGAAAAAACGTTAACACATGAAATGTCTAAATAATTTACAATTTATGTATAACATACAAATTTTGACAACTAAATGAAGAATGAATGGCGATCTTCAATTTATGCAAAGCGTCCATAAGCTACTATCATCAAGTTGGTCGAAATTGTATTTTGTTGATAAAACCGAATTATCGCAAAGTAGCTTATAAAATAATATTTATAAAAAAGGGAAGGAGAAAGAAGCCTCATTATCAATTAATGTGAATTTTCCTTTTGCCAGAAATATTATCTTCATAAGGAAATGAAATATAAAACTGTTACATTTAATTGCATGCACATGAAGTTAGAGTATGATTTAAAACCGGAAAGGGTTAAGCTTTAAATAGACTATATAAGTATCAATGTTTACGTTGACAGGAATTTGACAGAGACAGCTACATTAAAGTTAATTAAATCACAGAGATAGATTTGTCTTAATTAGAAGGAATACTAGTAACTGTTTTGTACGCTCGAACACTTCTACTGTATACATATACCATGAATAACTTTTCAATATACAGAAAAAATAGTTCAAAGAAAAAAATACAAAGGGTAAAAATCTACTAAACTTTGTAAAATTAAGCACAATATTTCAGAAATCTGAATACTACATGTAAAAGACGCTGCTTAGTTCATTTTATTAAGAAATAAGGTATCATTTGAAAACATCTATCGGGATATAAATACGGGTTGGTCAAGAGATTAAATTCCATATATAAAGCCCAAAGACATCCCAAAATATGAATTCAGTGCTTAAATGTAAATATTTCACATTGTTCTCAGCAATCTTTGCAGAAAGTTTGCCGCAAACTTACAACAAATTAATATGAATGGTAACATTTGCACTGTGCTTGCTGCAAACCATCGTCGGAAATCCACGGGTGATCTCGTCTTTACTTATCACCCGTGGGTTTCCGACGATGGCTGCAAACTTGCTGGAAACATAATTTTTTTCGTAGACTGGCATAGTTTATTTAGTTTCATCGCAGTAAGTTTGCTGCAATGTCTGCAGCAGACGTGCAGCAAATGTTTCACTGAAGGAATTTGAGGCAATATCTAATATAAGGAAGCTGCAAGAAGCCATATGAAAATAATTAATTGATAAAACATTATCGGTTAGATAAAAATGAAAGATAAGATAATTTAAATAACAGGATACAGCGAGGCTCGAGAAATTTTTCTTTTTAGGTCACCTGAGTAACTCAGGTGACCTATTGCTATCCGTTTTCGTCCGTCGTCGTCCGTCGTGTGTCGTGTGTTAACATTTGAACATTTTCAGCTTCTTCTCTGAAACCACTAAACCAATTTCAACCAAATTTGGTATACAGCATCTATGGGTGGAGGGGAACAAAAATTGTGAATTTCATGGTCCCCGCCCCTCTGGGGCCTGAGGGGTGGGGCCAAAACCACTAAAATTAATGAAATCTTTAAAAATCTTCTTCTTTACTCCTGGACATCAAGCAGGCAAACTATTAGCATGAATGTAATGAGCATTGAGTCCTCTACCAAAATTGTGAAATTCATGGCCCCAGGGTCAGGGGTTCTAGTGCTAGGGCGGGGCTCTATAGATTATATAGTGAAAATGCATTATTTCTTTGAAAATCTTCTTCTCTGCTCCTGGGTATTAAATACACTAACTAAGCACATAGTTATGATGAGCAAGAGTGCCTCTTCCAGATTTGTGAATTTCATGGCCCCAGGGTCAGGGGTTCTGGTGTTAGGGCCCGGCTCTATAGATTATATAGTGGAAATGCATTATTTCTTTGAAAATCTTCTTCTCTGCTCCTGGGTATTTAATAAACAAATTAAGCACATAGTAATGATGAGCAAGAGTGCCTCTTCCAGATTTTTGAATTTTATGGCCCCAGGGTCAGGGGTTCTGGTGTTAGGGCCCGGCTCTATAGATTATATACTGAAAATGCATTATTTCTTAGAAAATCTTCTTCTCTGCTCCTGGGTATTAAGTGAACGTCTCAGAGAAAACCATGCAAAACATTCCACAAGCAAGGTTTATGTATTGATATCAATT
This sequence comes from Saccostrea cuccullata, assembly GCF_032062105.1. Lineage (NCBI taxonomy): Eukaryota > Metazoa > Mollusca > Bivalvia > Ostreida > Ostreidae > Saccostrea > Saccostrea cuccullata. The sequence goes on from NW_026933907.1 coordinate 49,477, forward strand.
TTTGTGTGCAATATAGTATTGATATACCATTAAAATTGCCACATATATTTTTTTCATTGTTGCCCTAGTTCACGAGTTAGAGGCATGTTACTAAAAATAGAACTTATAGTCAAATTAGGAGCTAAAAACCATGGAATCTAGACATATTTGAGGAAGTCTCAACAAATTATGACATTTCATGCACTGAAACTAATTGGTAGGCATAAAAGTATGTTGCCTAGAGTATCATTCGGGATAGTAAAATTTATTCAGTACTTATCCAGTTTAAGTGCAAAAAGGTCACAAATCGTCCAAAGTTCACATTTCCAAAAAAATCCAATTTTTATGAACTTTCAAGTGACTTTTAGAGGGCCCGTAAACGCTGCAATATGTTTTATTGTAATTTCACCTTGAAGTACAGACCATAATTAGGAAAATATAAAAAATCTATCTTTGGACTCTTTCAAGTAGGGTAGATATGAGGTCACGAACAATGCTATATTTTGACATATTGCAAAAATTATGGTTTTACAGGGAAAAGTTTTAGTTTGTGGTACTTATAAACATTTTAAGTAAAAATGCAATTTTGTGTGCAATATAGTGTTAACCATTAAATTTGCCACACATTTTTTTTCATCGTTGCCTTAGTTCACAAGTTACATGTAGAGGCATGTTACTAAAAATAGAACTTGTAGTAAAAACATGAGCTAAAAACCATGGAATCTAGACATATTTGAGGAAGTCTCAACAAATTATGACATTTCATGCACTGAAACTAATTGGTAGGCATAAAAGTATGTTGCCTAGAGTATCATTCAGAATAGTAAAATTTATTCAGTACTTATCCAGTTTAAGTGCAAAAAGGTCACAAATCAGCCAAATTTAACATTTCCAAAAAAATCCAGTTTTTATGAACTTTCAAGTGACTTTTAAAGGGCCCGTAAATGCTGCAATTTGTTTTATTGTAATTTCACCTTGAAGTACAGACCATAATTAGGAAAATATAAAAAGATATGAGGTCACGAACAATGCTATATTTTGACATATTGCAAAAATTATGGTTTTAAAAGGAAAAGTTTTGTTTGTCGTATTAATAAATATTTTTAATAAAAATGCAAAATGTAAAAACATTGACATTTTTTTTTTGTCATTTACAAACATTAAAATACACACTGGTGTACAAATAAACATTAGTGGACAAAAACAGAGAAAATTATGTAAATGTTGCCATGGAAATATCGTTTTTTTTTTTTTTCAATTTTTCGGACATATTCAGGCAACCTAGGCATTGAAAACTATGAGAACTTCAGATCGTTACATTTGCTAAGACACCTATGAATATATATCTCTGATTTTAAATTCTCTGCAAAGCTTCATTTAGTTTTTCTGCTTCATTTAGTTTTTCTGCTTCATTTAGTTTTCCTTTTGGTGTTTTGTTCTGTTCATACAGTGACAGTCCTGAGAAGAAGGTATGAGACACAGGAACCTGTAGGTGAATAGAAAAAATAATTAATTCATCACTATTAAGCCAACTAGCTAAAAACACATTAGACAAAATTTGTAAATGCTACAAAGGATGCTTTCAAAGTCATAAGTCTTATTTGTTTTAATATTCTTGTCAAAATTTTAAGATGTAACCCCATCCTAACCCTTGGGGTCATGATTTTGAACAAACTATTGGAGTGAAGTATGAGTCACATTTGATCTAGGGGAGAATAGATTAGCTCCGGACAAGAATTTTTCATACAATTCTGCTATGACTTTGACCTTAGAACTAGAAATGTGGTTTAAGGTCATTGCACACCCTCTTTAGAAAGACACTGTGGGTGAGGTATGAGCCAGATTGGGTCAAGGAGAGCAAAATATGCTCTGAACAAGGATTTTTCATACAATTTTGCTATTACCTTGACCTTACATTCAGAAAAATGGTTCAAGGTCACTGCACACCCTTTACCCAAAGGTACTCTGTGAGTGAAGTATGAGCGAGAGTGGGCCAAGGTGACAGAAGATATGATCTGGGATGGACAGACGAATGGACAGACTGATCACTATAGAGTGCCCACAGAGGGGGGGAGGGGGGCTAATTAATTGAAGTAATATAGTTTATTTAAAAAAATACTAAGTATATACTCAATAAGCTTAAATTTAAGTGATTTCTGACAGTAGCAAATACTTACAGGATACGTCAAACTCCTTGTCTGTAGTTAAACTCTCTGTGAAAGTGTTTTGTGAACTTGGAACACCTAAATTTATTAAATTGATATGATTTAATAAACATATGAATACAGTATATTGATAGAAAAAGTTTATAAATTCTATACATTTTATTTTTTTGCAATCAGATATCTCTTACAAAGTCATGGTCTATTTGTTCACACCATTCTGAAAGTAAAATAATGTGATCTTCTGAAGATGTACTTCTTTTTTTAGGCCTGAAGGATGCAATTTCATTTTCTGGGGGTGGAGGGGCATGGCCAAACTTTTTCAGGTTTTTTTTTTTCAAGTGGGGTGGGGTGAGGGGTGGAGGGGCACTATCAACAGACAACTACCAAAGATTTCTTGAAAAGCAGAAAAAATCTCAGACATTTTTATTCATAGGTCAAAAGTATATATAGTAGCTTATTTTTCTATAGTATTCTTTATATTGGGAAATTTATTTCCCAATAAGTAACCCATCCACCCCACCCACTTTATACGACAATGCACTTTGAATCTGAAAATTGCTTCCATGTATCCCTATGCAATATGCACTTAATAGTTAATGAATACTTAGCAAAATATAATAATTACCAAGTTCTTCCACAAACTGCACATTGTCAGAAGGAGAAACAATCTTCTTATTCTGAATATGCTCCACTGAGCACCTCTTGCATATTGCTGCAAGACAAAAACATTAAATTGTAATAAATACTGCACATTATGTAATACTTAGAAAGCACAAATACACTCTAAGATAACTTATTTAAGGCACATACACATCATTACGTTTAAATAAATATTATAAATAGTGATCAAAAGTTGTACATTGTTTTTAGATGATATATTATTTTATTATATAGCTTTAAAAATTAATGCCTTAATTTAAATTATAAAGATTTCCAATAATGGGCCTTTCATTTACAAAAATTATAGTTTTTGTAATTTTCAAATACATTGTTACAGTAGATTCCTAACAGACCATGTAAATTTTTTTACTAGCATGCAGTGACCTGTTTGCAAAATCACTGTCATTTTCTCAAATTACTCCATGAATATGCTCTTTAAACTTAAATTTATATTTATTTTTCTGGAATAAATATCTCGTTTATAGTATAGTTCAATGCACCTTTTTAATAATCAATTTATTGAAAAATGGATTACTAGGTTCATAATTACTATAACCAACCTGATCCTAGTGGTATAATATTGGCTTGTATTTAACCAGAGTTGTTTACACATTGCTGGACTGACTCAGTGACTCCTCTGTCGGCTTTCATTTTTCCCTGATGGCAAGGATAGGAACCGGTTCTCTGGGTCTTTTCCATCGTGTCCCAACTCTTCACGGTGCTTTACACACATTTTCATTGAAAGAATGTTTTTATCATCCGTGAAATACCCACTTCGATATAACATTGATATATACTCAGGACATATGTATGCAGCTTAAACATGCTAGTCTATTTCTTCTCCACTTTGCAGAGAATGTAGATGGTTCAATATATCACATTCATAAATATAAAAAGTGTTTGCAAAATTACAATCAGATTCTCCATCATGAAAGTCACACACAGCAGGAAATAATTTTCATTTTGGTTGGTAGTGATTGTAAATGAACATCCATTTTCTATTTATAAATCTATCAAATCATTCAGAAAAATGTTGGAAGTCATTTTGATTTAAAAGATCAGACCACATAGTGCAAAAACGTTGCATTAGGCTCATTCTGAAAAATCATGTTTTGACCTCCATTGGACTTCCCTTCTCTTTTCTACCTCCTCTGCCTGGAGAGCATTAAAGGGGAGGTAAATCTTATAAATTGTTTTTCACAGATACAAAATTTATTTACAGGATTTAAACAAGGAAGATATTGATTTAAGAAGTAGTTATTACAAGAAAATATTTTTTAAAAATTATTTCAAAATTTCCAAAACGTTTTATGGCCTAAATGTCTAAAATATAAATAAATTCAAGAATGAACTAGAATATGCTTATTCCATAAATGTATGGATCAATATTAATCATTTGTGCTGTAAACTTTGAGAGTCCAAAGATGGATTTTTTTCCAGAATTGATTAAGGTCTTCTACTTTTATATTCTTGGGAGAAGGAGAAAATTCAAGTGTTTACGGGTATATTTATACCTTATTCAAATTTGGCATTTTCTGAGGCATATAGCAAATGTATAGATATACCAGTATTCTAAATTCTGCCTAACCTTTATAAAAGCAGTACTGTCAAAGCAACTATGTTTTATTGAAAAAATAAGACGTGGATAACTTAAATATAAATTCAAAGTTTGTATGAATTGTTCAATTTTTTCATATTTTGGTACTCAAAATGTATCATTTTTGGTATTTTTTCCACAATTTCCAAAGGTTATTTGGGCCAATATATAAAGTAGGTCAAAGCTAAAAATAGAACAACATTGAAGGGCAATCGAATTCAAATTAGGACTTTCATGGGATGTTCTTCCAGTTTTATATCAGTTTTAAAATATTTGAGATGTAAGCTTGTGGACCATTTTTGCCATTTTGCATGGTTTTCTCTGAGACGCTCACTTAAATACACTAACTAAGCACATAGTTATGATGAGCAAGAGTGCCTCTTCCAAAATTGTGAATTTTATGGCCCCAGGGTCAGGGGTTCTGGTGTTAGGGCGGGGCTCTATAGATTATATAGTAAAAATGCATTATTTCTTTGAAAATCTTCTTCTCTGCTCCTGGGTATTAGATACACTAAATAAGCACATAGTTATGATGAGCAAGAGTGCCTCTTCCAAAATTGTGAATTTTATGGCCCCAGGGTCAGGGGTTCTGGTGTTAGGGCCCGGCTTTATAGATAATATAGTAAAAATGCATTAGATACACTAACTAAGCAAATAGTTATGATGAGCAAGAGTGCCTCTTCCAAAATTGTGAATTTTATGGCCCCAGGGTCAGGGGTTCTGGTGTTAGGGCCCGGCTCTATAGATAATATAGTAAAAATGCATTATTTCTTTGAAAATCTTCTTCTCTGCTCCTGGGTATTAGATACACTAACTAAGCACATAGTTATGATGAGCAAGAGTGCCTCTTCCAAAATTGTGAATTTTATGGCCCCAGGGTCAGGGGTTCTGGTGTTAGGGCGGGGCTCTATAGATAATATAGTGAAAATGCATTATTTCTTTGAAAATCTTCTTCTCTGCTCCTGGGTATTAAATACACTAAATAAGCAAATAGTTATGATGAGCAAGAGTGCCTCTTCCAAAATTGTGAATTTTATGGCCCCAGGGTCAGGGGTTCTGGTGTTAGGGCGGGGCTCTATAAATTGTATAGTGAAAATGCATTATTTCTTAGAAAATCTTCTTCTCTGCCCCTGGGTATTAAATACACTAAATAAGCACATAGTTATGATGAGCAAGAGTGCCTCTTCCAAAATTGTGAATTTTATGGCCCCAGGGTCAGGGGTTCTGGTGTTAGGGCGGGGCTCTATAGATTATATAGTGAAAACGCATTATTTCTTAGAAAATCTTCTTCTCTGCTCCTGGGTATTAGATTAACTAACTAAGCACATAGTTATGATGAGCAAGAGTGCCTCTTCCAAAATTGTGAATTTTATGGCCCCAGGGTCAGGGGTTCTGGTGTTAAGTCGGGGCTCTATTGATTATATAGTAAAAATACATTTATTCTTTGTAAATATTTTTCTTTGCTTTTGGGTTTTAAGCCAATGATCCAATTATATATATATTTATGCTGAAGAAAGGTGCATCTAGAAAAGTGGTTATTAATGCCCCCAGGGTCAAAGAGGGGGGGGGGGGTGGTTACCTAGCCTGAAAATAAATTAATGCTTTGAAATCTGCTCTTTGGTATTAATCAACCATTTTATGATAAAATTTGCAAAATTTTGAAATATATGGCCCTGGGTCAGTGGTTCCTTTGGGGTGAGGTGCACAACTGGTTATAAAGTGGAAGTGCATTTTCTCTTTGTTACTCTGATCTACCTCTGGGTATTAAGTAAATAGAGTAAGCATGCTAAGTTAATAATTATGATATGCAATGGTGCCTCTTTCAAAATTGTAAATTGTGAATTTCATGGCCTCCGGTTTAAACACGAACCAAATTTAATTGTTTGAAAGTTGTTACACAATACTCAGGTGACCTATAAGGCCCTTGGGCCTCTTGTCTAACAAATCGTTTATAATAACAATTTAAGTTATATTCATTAGTATGGATGTATGGCGACTCGATATATCCAAATGAACTTGAATTAAAATATACCACGGAGTCTGTCACATCTGTTTCATATTTAGATATCTTAAACGACTCTAGACGATAACAACTAAATTGAATAAAAAAAGAGATTCAGTTCAGCCTTTCCATCCACAACGTTCCCTGTTTATTAAGGAATATTCCGCTATCACCTCAACTTATTCGCTACTCACGAGCTTGGTATGAGTACAAACAAGTTTTAAGTGAGGCATGCTAATCACTTAAAAATTGATGTTACAGGGGTTTTCAACAACCTTCATTCAAAATCAGCATTTTGAATACCTGATGGTCGTTATATAATGACCTTGTTAGCAAATATAACCTATCATTGGATCGCATTTTGACTAATTTGTTTTATACAAACTATCACAGGCCTTTGTTTTTGTACTCATCAATTAAGCATAAAATAGCTATCAGTGTTATGCATTCCTATTACATGAGTTTAATATTAAATGCAAAAAGAATAATAATTCTGAAAATAGAATTTTTTCCAGGAGTAGTAAACTTTTGAATCATGAGTTTCCGTGTAAAATCCTCGCTAATTTCAGTATGTGGCCACGCATGTTCTATCTTTGGGATATATTAGGTACATAGATGCTTGAAATAAACAAATTCATTATTGCTAAGAAATAAATAAAAACGCTAAATTAAAAAAAAAGGTGAAAAAACAACAAATAACGTTTCAACTACTTTGCTTAAATGTTATGAGTATTGAGAGTGTAAAAAACTGTTTGGCCAGGTAAGAAAAAAAAAACATATACCGGTAATGCAACTTTTTCAAGTACTAAGCAATTATTATCTCAAACTGAAAACACATGAAACAGTTTATAAATTGATATTTTAAATTAGGAAATGCAGTTTTGCATTAAAGTTTAATGTTTTATAAGGAAACGTCTTAATTATGTGGTTTGGAGGCTGCATTGAGGTCAACTTTAAATAGATAATATAATTATATATCGTACGACATATTATCATACTTCACTCCAGTCCAGAACAAAAATAAATTTTATATAATACAGGTGAAAGGTCACGATTGAAAACTAATTTCGCTTTTTTGAATGGCTCACACGTTTTTAAAAGTTATTTTCAAACAGTTAATCTATATTTACTCATTGTGACTGTTTCTATGACGTCTTCAAAGAGTATAAATATGACTTTGGGGACGCTGAAAAAGCAGGTTCCAACGAAGATCCCCAATCAACAGGTAGGATAGCATTAATATATTAAAAATATTATATCTTTCAAAGAAATTCTTTGCTTTTGATATATAGGAAAAATCAAACCATGGAAAATAAATGACACATCAGATTTGTTTAATTTTCAATAAGAGATTCTTTAATTTGGCTGATGTTGAAATCAACCCTTATAAATCAACTTGATAGATATTCTCAATATATTAAGAAAATGAAAAATAGTTTGAATTATGTACCCAACATTCCAATATCATAAACAATATTCTTTTCGCAAAAGCAAAAACTGGTTGACAATTTAAAATGTTTATTTCGGGATTATGTTAAAAGAATCTATAATTGGTAATATTGAGCATGGAAAATATTTCATTTTTAAACCTGTTTAAACCATACTTCTGGCTGAATTCACTTATAAATTTATTCAAAAAATGTCCCTATTTACTAAATAGTAATATAGACACATAAGGCAATTGATTAAAGACTTCAGAAATGTTACAGAAGTATAAAAGTGTTAAATTGTAGAAAAAAAATTAACTTGTATTATTATTTAGTAGCCTTCAAAATCTATGAATGTCGCATAGAAAAGAATCACAACAAGCAAATAAACGTAAAATCCTGTAAATTCACCAATCACTACCTGTCCAATTCACTCTTATTGTAAATTTCTGTCGAGAAAAAAAGTTTTATTTTGTATATTTCCAATATATTCGAAATAACTGAAGTTAAAAAGAAAATTTTTCGAGTAGCAAATAGACCATTTTGAAATTATTTGTGGAATAATTTCAAAATGATTGAAACAAAAATCCAATTTCTGTATTCTTTTGAAATTATTATTTACAGCCATGTTCCGTGCAGCATTCCTTCTAGCTTTTCTGTCCCATGTTCTGGCTGATTACGAGTTCGGAGGCTGCAATGGATACGGGTGTACTTACGGAAAAACACAAAGGGGGCCTGGAGGAGTAGGTAGCACAGTGGTCTCCACTGGAGGTTCCGGCTCATTAAACTACGGTCTCGGTTTACCTAATGTTCCCTTTTTTGGAATTGGACCTTCGTCTGCTTCATCAGGGTCAGCTGCATCTGGACTAGGTGGCGCTGCTTCATCTAGTGCTGCTGCTTCCGGTGGACCTTTTGGTGGAGCTGCAGCTTCTTCCGCTGCTGCTGTAGGATCTTCCCAGCCTGGATTCCAATACCAATTGGATCCCAGTTTTGTTGGCACTGGATTCCAAGGATTTCAGAGTTTCCAACAGTTTGGAATTGGTGGCAGTGCTGCTGCCGGAGCTGCGGCCTCTGGTGATGATGGAGCTGCTGCTGCTTCTGCTGCCGCCGCAAATGGTGCTGGGTCAGCTGCTGCTAGTGCCGCTGCTGTGGGTAGCCCATTTGGGTTCCCAGGACGTTTTGCTCCGGCTCAAGTTGGATTCCCTACATTCCAACCAAGATTACCCTCACTCCTACCAGGAATCCCCACTAGGCCATTTCCCAGATATCCACCAGGTGTCGGCTATCCCAGAGTACCCGTACCTGGTCGATATCCATTCCGATACCCTGCCCGAAAACCATTTGTTAACAAGAAAAAGGTAAGCTGTCTTCATGTACATGTTTAATCATGTTAATGACATACAACATTATTTTTTAAGATATCATTTTACGGAATGAAAGAATGTTTTTTTTCTTTTTAGGTAAATATATATTAAGAAAAAACCCCCGACTGTCTCATATTGATTGGAACCGCAAACAGTATTTTTGTGAATAAATTGTTAATCTAGCATATTTTTGTTTTATGTTATTTAATATTTGTTACTTAACATTTATCTGTATTACTTAAACATTTATCTGTATTAAGTTAACACTTTATTAAATTTATATTTGAACTTATTTTGGTGCAAGCATTGTGGCAACGCACTTTGAAAAAAATGTTTCAAAGTGCGTTAAAATTGGGACAAAATCAACGCACTTTGAAATTTTTTTCAAATTTTTTTCATAGTGCGTTACTCGAGAGGGACGTTAAACAATATACAATCAATCAATCAAATTGCGTTAAATTTGGGACATACTCAACGCACTTTGAAATTTTTTCAAAGTGCGTAAAGAGATTTCATCAATATATTTTACCAAGGAGACATTTAACGCACTTTGAAAAAATATGTAAAAACTTCTGGATTTAGATTATAAAGTAATGGGAAAATTTTATTTCAGTGTTATTTATCTTTCAAAAAACTTATGAATTGATTTACTCCCGTCGAGAAGAGGAGAAGATAATAAACCCAAAAAAGGGTAAGCCGCATTTTCAATACCTATTTGTTGTATATCTTACCAAAATAAGTGGGGGGCTAAGCCCCCCTCCCTTGTCCTTCGCCCGGTTTCGATGGTTATGCTATACCCAAAACATAGATACGTATTTTCATAACTGGTATGATGTTGAAAACTTTCAATAAATGAGTTAACTTAAAACAAATGTTTCAGTAAAACGTATTAGAGAAAAGGAATTTTCATAGTTTTGAAAAATCAAATTGCCCCCTTTTTCTTAAGGTAAATGCTATGCTTTAAGTCGTTCACTTTTAACCCCACTCTACATATTACAGACTAGAATTTTAAACAAGAGGCCCACGGGCCTTATAGGTCACCTGAGTATCGTGTGACAACTTTCAAACAAATAACTTTGGTTCGTGTTTTAAACAAAAGGCCATGAAATTTACAATTCATAATTTTGAAAGAGGCACCATTGCTTATCATAATTATAAACTTAGCATGCTTACTCTATTAATTAATACCCAGAGGTTGATCAGAGTAACAAAGAGAAAATGCACTTCCACTTTATAACCAGTTTTGCACCTCACCCCAAAGGAACCACGGACCCTTGGGCCATATATTTCAAAATTTTGCAAATTTTATCATAAAATGGTTGATTAATACCAAAGAGCAGATTTCAAAGCATTAATTTATTTTCAGACTATGTAACCCCCCGCCCCGACCCAGGGATGGGAGGGCATAAAAAATAACCATTTTGCTAGGTGCACCTTTCTTCATCATAAATATATATACTTGGATCATTGGCATAAAACTCAGGAGCAAAGGAAAAAATTTTCAAAGAATTAATGTATTTTCACTATATAATCTATATAGCCTCTCCCTAGCACTAGAACCCCTGATCCTGGGGCCATAAAATTCACAATTTTGAAAGAGGCACTCTTGCTCATCATAACTATGTGCTTAGTTAGTTTACTTCATACCCAGAAGCGGAGAAGAAGATTTTCAAAGAATAAATGCATTTTCACTATATAATCAATAGAGTCCCACCCTAACACCAGAACCCCTGGCCCTGGGGCCATAAAATTCACAATTTTGAAAGAGACAGTCTTGCTCATCATAACTATGTGCTTAGTTGGTTAATTTAATACCCTGAAGCGGAGAAGATTTTCAAGAATAAATGCATTTTCACTATAAAATCAATAGAGCCCCGCCCTTGGTGGCGAATTGTAAAGTGTATTACTAAATTTTCTAAAAAACAAACTAAACCCCCACCAATAAAATCTAATGGTAGAATTTATATACACCCTATTGATAAAGCTAATATAATTAATAAACACTTTGCAGAAATATCACATATTGATGACAGCACAGAATCCAAACTACCCCCTCAAGGGCCAGGTCCACCATATTCAATAAACACAATTCACATTACACCCCAAGAAGTGGAGGATCAATTACATAATATCAACCCATCTAAACCCCCAAGACCAGATGATATTTCTCCACATATACTGAAAAATATAATTCCGTCCATCACTGCACCCCTAGCAAAATTGTTTAATGCATCATAAACCAGCAAACAGCTTCCATATATATGGAAACTATCAAATATTACACCAGTTTGTAAAAATAAAGGTAGTCCTGAAGAGCGACGCAAAAAAACAATGCCCCGTGACGTATTTTATATAACAAAATTCGACAAAATAGGACGTAAACAACAAACAAAATGTATGGATTGCATTAGAATGGGAATAACTGATCTTCTAATTTGGTATTTGCGACCGTTAATGCTGATTTAACGGTCGCAAACATCCGTTTTACTTACGCGTCGCCGGTAAAACTCAGTTTGCGACCATTAAATCAGCATTAACGGATTAACGCATTTTTTTAATTTGCATTATTGATTTAACCTCATTGCGAACAAGGAGTAGACGAGTAGAAGATCTCTCAGCCCAACTCTTTTTTTTTTCTTAGTCGTCGGTAGCAAATTGAACGTGGACCCCCGCCCCCAAGGTAAGCCCCAATTTCCAATGCCTATATTACGTATATCTTTGCAAAACATTTGTGTGCCTTAGACCCCCCCCCCCGGTACCGATGCCTATGCTACACCCAAATATATGTACATGTATTTGCATAACTGGTATGACGTTGCAAACTTTAAATTTTAGTTTTCAGAAAATGTATACAAACTGGAAAAAATTAAGTACAGTAAAACATTTAAGAGAGAAAGAATTTTCAAAGAATGGAAAAACCAAAATCGCTCACTTTCACGTCCTTAAGTGGCCTTATTACCGAAAAGTTATCCAACAGGTTCAATTTTTCACAATTTTTCAAAGTGCGTTAATATGGTCGATACGAAAGCCTATTAGGATCACTCTAAAGAGAAAAAAAAATTTTAAAAGGCGTTATAACCCCTTTTGAAAAGGCGTAATAACGCGAAAAAGGCGTTATATCGCCTTTCTAAAAGGCTTTATTACGCCTTTCCATTCAAAAAGGCGTTATAACGCCTTTCCAAAAGGCGTTAAATATTACGCCTTTCTAAAAGGCGTTATTATGCCTTTCCAAAAGGCTTAATAACGCCTTTCCAAAAGGTGTTATTACGCCTTTCTAAAAGGCGTTATTACGCCTTTCCAAAAGGCGTTATTACACCGTTTAAAAGGCGTTATAACGCCTTTCTAAAAGGCGTTATTATGCCATTCTAAGAGGCGTTATTATGCCTTTCCAAAAGGGTTATTACGCTTATTTAATAACTATTATTTTGCATCTAACAGGCCTGTGCTTCTAACCCCACCCTCATTCTACTGGCCAAACTTCTGGGTGACTTCTCGGTAAAACTTTGTTTAAATGCAATAATTTGCCACAGTTTTACACATTGCAACAAAACCAAGCAACCAACAGTTAACTATAATATTTAAACTGTAGCAAGACTTTTCCCCAAAAAGTGTGGAGGGGGGGGGGGGGTACCCCATTTGCACTCGTATTACTGGCCTACTTGAAAAGGAAAATGGAAAGGCGTTATTTTTATGTTAATAAATTTATGAAAGATTTGATTAAAACAATCTTTATTTAAGCAATTCCCTATATTCCTGGACATCTCACTGACAACTGTTTACATTCGTATTAAGAGAAGGCAACACTCTACTTGTGAAGATAAGATATACTAGTAGGCAGATGTATCTTAGAGCTTTGCTTGCCATGTATTAAAATTCATGTCATTTGAAGATATTTTTCTCTCTTCCTGGAAAAAAGCAGGCAGACTATTTGCTATCTGTTTAAATTATTTTTTGAGAAATTAGTCCTATATCATATTGTGAAATTCATGTCCCAAAGGTAAGATTTCTGCAACCCCCCCCCCCCCACTCGCTTGGGCTAATATGTTTAGTCATATATATATATTGAAAATAAAAGACGTAATAACGCCTTTTTAGAAAGGCGTAATAACGCCTTTTAAAAAGGCATAATAACGCCTTTTGGAAAGGCGTAATAACGCCTTTTATAAAGGCGTAATAACGCCTTATATTTACATTTGCAAATGTTTTCCTTTATATATCACTACTGAAAGCAAACGTATTTATAACTGTATATTTACATTCAGTGTGATTTTCTTTATGAAATTCATTAGAAATCCACGACGTTCAAATTTCTATAATTCCAATCTTAATTTTATTTATCGATTCCCTGTGTTCTGATTGGACGAAAACAAATTCAAGAAAAAGTTTACACATCGATGAATTCTTCAACAATCAGAACTACTTTCTTGACTGTTGTAAAAACAATGAAAACAGATACTTCTAGTCCGTTTTAGCTACAAGAAACTTGAAATAAAAAATAAATGAATGATCGAATGAATAAAAAAGGACTGACAGACGGGAATATTATGTTTATGTCACTGTCGCATCACGAGTGTGAATTTTAAAAACTCGCTGATCATGCTGTCATTTTCTCGACGTTCCATATCAGCTCAGTTGGTATCGTTGTGATAGGGAAAAGAAACGTACCTCAGACTCTTGCCTTTCTGGCATCAAATTCATATGTTTACATCCTACAGATCCCATATTCTCCCTAAATCTTTGAACGAACCAGAGCAAATCGAGGACGTCGTCGGTCTTCAACTTTCGTCATGACGTCAACATGGCCATGGTCAAGGACGAATTATTCTGGAGAATACGCGTATTTACGATATTTGTTGACTAAAACAACATTCAATGAATTTTTATAAGTTTATTTATTGATTGTTTTGACAATTTAAGTTGGATTTTATCGATATTCATCTTGTACACGTTTCTTTGTGGCATCGGTGGCATTAAAGTATTCCTACGCCGTACAAAATAACGGATTGTATGGCGGCCTCAAAGGGAAATAATTTTAATAATTTAAAAACTTCGTAATTGGAATTATAAGAATTAAACGTTCTTTTTTTCAGAATTTATCGATGTGTAAACTCTGCCTTTTTACTCACAAACTTTACATAAAAGTGCTTCGCACTTTTATTCAGTTTGTGAGCAAAAAGGCAGAGTTTACACATCGATAAATTCTGAAAAAAGAACGTTTAATCCTATAATAACACACACGAAACCTTGTCACTGCGCGTTAGAATACATAGTAGGAACTATATGCAATTTCAATACTCTAGGAACACCAAAATGTAAAATGTTTTATTTCAATTTAATGAAAAACTATAACCCTGAAAAATTAACGTAACGTGCGTTAAGAATTAATTTGTCACTTTTTTCCTCGCAATGTTTGTTTGCGTAAGTTAACTTTGCAACGTCATTTAACGTCATTTGACGTCACAAACGGCTCTTACATCTATTAACCACGGCAGTTTTGAAGGGCGCTAAATTCACATTAAAGATTAACGAAATAAGCAATTATGAAGAACGAAAATTAGAGAATGTAAATATAAGCACACCTGGCCGTCGCTAACGCGCGGTATTCAATTTGTCGGCACGGCCAGGTGTGTTATAGGACCGAAGACATCCAAAAATATGAATTCAATGCTTAAATAAATACAGATACGGGGTCAAGAGGTCATAGACGTGCGTATGGATAAACGTTCGACGTAATTTCTCAGTGACGTCATAAAGGTCCGACGCGCGTTCAGTGGATTACATACATGCCGTTGGGTTTGAAAAATAACGCATTTCACACGTTAAAAGTCACAATCAGGCAAATTGAAAGTATGAATAAGTCACAAATGTAAATATAAGTAATAAGGTATCATTTTTTGAGTTTTATTGGGATGTAAAACGGGTTGGCACATAATCAAATCTTGGCTTCAAGAGATTTGATCACGTGACCAACACGTTTTACATCCCAATAAAACTCAAAAAATGATACCGTATTTCTTAATTAAAAAGGCATAGTAACGCCTTTTGGAAAGGCGTAATAACGCCTTTTAGAATGGAAAGGCGTAATAACGCCATTATAAAAGGCGTAATAACGCCTTTTAGAAAGGCGTTATTACGCCTTTTCGAAAGGCGTTTTAACGCCTTTTAATATTTTTTTCTCTCTAGATTGATCCTAATAGGCTTTCGTAGGTCGATATTCACGCACTTTGAAAAGAAATTTTATTTTTTTTAAAGTGCGTTGATTTGGTCCCAAATTTAACGCACTTTGAAACTTTTTTTCAAAGTGCGTTGTAACAATGCATCTATTTATTTAAGGAATACTGTCATTTTTCGATTTCATGGTGTGATCAATCGATTGGCTTGCGTGATAATTTTCATAAACGCCGATTTATGCATAAAATTATCACGCAAGCCAATCGATTGATCATCGTCATAAAATCAAAAAATCTGACACTGAGTTATCCCTTATATTTACATGCTCTTGATTCCGCCAATCCACGTGCTACAAGCCCTGCTTCTGTCAAGCTATTTGTCCCGCCCTGCACGTGATTTTTTTTTTAACCGCGCCCCTGGATGAACCAGAGCATTTATGTAGAAATAAAGTACATAAACTATTTGTAACTTTATCTCGGACACATTGGAAATTTAAATATAATGTCACAATGACAGTTTGACGCATTACACACGTTGTATACATTTTATGTGATTTTAATTATCTTTCAATCTGATTTATCTTTACTTAATTACAATCATAAATAAGGCTAAGTGTATTTAACGAACACCTAAATCATAAATGACATATTTGCTTTAAATAAGTTTTATGGGGTTAATGAGGGTTCAAGATGTGTTAAAATCTTAACTATTATTTTGCATGTCACAGATAAATCATTTATCATTCCGAAATAAGATCCGCAACTCCTCATATACCATTGAATGAAATTTAATGAAATTTTCACAGAATCTTTGTACCATAGTGCCATTCATGTAAACAAGTAGACTATTGCCGAGTGTGTGCTAAAATACAGAAAGTACAAGGGAATGCGTGGTTTTAATATTATATCCCCGCCTGAAAAGTGAGAGGGTATATTATGATTGGGATGTCCGTCTATCCGTAGGTCTTTCTGTTACGTTCCTGGGTACCCATCTCTTATCCGCAACTCTCATATACCACTGAATGAAATTTAATGAAACTTTCACAGAATATCTGTATCATAGTGCCATTGTGACCTCCTTTTCTACCTTTTGATAGGACACATAATTTAGGTTTCTCTGAGCAAAACATGGACACGGTCATTCTTTCTATAATATTGAAGGATGTCTTATCCGCAACTCCTCCTATATTACTGAATGAAATTTATTGATACTTTCACAGATCCTTTATTGCATAATGCCATTGTCCACCTTCCATTTTACTTTTTGGTGTGACACTTATTTCGGTCTCCCAGAGCAAAACGTGGACTAAGGGAGGTGGCTGTATCATTTATATGCGCATTACTCACAATGCCTCTAGTTTAAAGGTATATCAGGGTGTATAACATAACATAGCACTACAAAAATGTTTTAAAAATGTTAAATCCTATTAAGATAAACCTAAACAGAAAAATAGACGTACTGTGAGCACTAAGCTCACAAAATGATACCCCCTCCCCATCCCATTTGACTCAATTTGATACAATTCATGTTAATTTTGAAATCTTAAAATTATTAAATAACTACTGTTGCTTCTTAATTTGTATACAATTGAGACAAACAGAATGTTTTTAAAATCTTAAAATATATAGTGATGGGTGTCTGTCTGTCCTCCACCTCCCACATAGTCCGTGTTAAGCTATGGGCAACTTGGAATAAGTGTCAGATGAAAAGTTAAACAGAAAGTGCAAAATAACGCTTTGTAATAAAGAATCTGGGAAAGTATCATTAAATTTTATTCAGTGGTTTAGGATATGTTGCAGATAAGAGATGAATATCCCTCAATATTATAGAAAGAATGGCAGTGTCCATGTTTTGTTATGATAAACCAAGAATTGTGTCCATTCAGAAGTCAAATAGGAGATCACAATGGCACAATGTAACAAAGAATCTATGAAAGTCTTTATAAATTTCAATCGGTGGTATAGGAGGATAACAAATGGCTTCCCCAAGGCATAACGGTCAAACAGACAGTAGGAAGGACATCCCCATCACTATAATATATCTCTTGGCTTTTCAAGGTATAAGAAGTGAGGGGTGTAATAATAAACAAAGGTAAGTCAACTCAGATTTTTTTTCAGTCAATTATTAAAGTTAAAAACCTGAAAGGTTTCTGTGAAGATTCTATTGGTTTTCCCCCAAAGATGGCCTCAGGGAACAGTACTTTTGAAAAGTGTAAATTCAACTATTTTAACATTTATGAATTCTGGAACATTTAAGAGGTTCTTCCCCTTTGCTATCCCCCTATTATTAATGATCTAGTAAAAAATGAAAAGAAAAAAAAGAATTTTAACAGCATAGTCCATTTCATTACAGATCACCTTGAAGGTCCTCTGCAATCATTTTATTGGTGTAATTCTGCATTAAGTATAAATAATATGTACAGAAATACTTTCAAACATCTTTCAGAAAAGAATTAATCACTTCCTCAGTCATCAAAACAGTTCTTTAATATACAGCAAACTCTGGTAGAAGTCTGTGATTAACCTCAGAACAACGTAATCTCGCTGTGGTGTCACTCTCATCAGAAGATGATAAGTGGGAGGTAGAAACACTCCATATTTTACAATGCCAGCACCTGATATGTACAAATCAAAGCATGCTTCAAAAATATCTCAGATTAATAAGAATCTGATTATAAATGCTGCCTGTCTTTTTTAGTAAATAAGAAGCTGTCTTACCAGCTGAGATTTGGCAGGCTCTCAGACAAGGTTTTACAGAGGATGTAAATTCTAACAGGGATTTCTGCACTGTGATCACAGACTCTAAACAGGTAGAGCTAAACAAAAAATAACAGCTATGCATTGAATTTATAAACAACAATTTCCTACGATGATTTGCTTGAATTCTCACATTTTTTTGATGTTACAACACCTACCCATCTTGTTTGCTGTCCTCTGCCAGCCAGTCCCAGAGAGTTTGGAAATCCTTGTCTTTATCAGTAGGAGAGGTAATCTCTAGCGGAAGAGGAATAAAGAGGTCTTCTATAGCTACGGCAGTGTCTGTCAACCGGCAACGGAATGTCTGGTCTCTGTCTACAAACTCACACCTATAATGGGATGGTGATAAGAAAGATATGTACAGGTATATACACTTGTATGTAAAATTACAAACTTTCGGAGAGAGATCAATTTATGATGTCTTCACTATTATGCAATATACAGTCAAACCTTGTTATCTTGAACTAGAAGGGACTGAGAAAAAAACTTCCAGATAACAGAGGATTTGAGATATCCAGGATAAAATACTTAAGGAATAAGTAGTTAGGACTTCAAAATGACTGACATATCCATGGTATTCAAGATAATCCATGTTCGAGATACCAAAGTTCAACTGTATGAAAATACTAATGGCGAGCACATGAAACCTGAGACAATAAACACAGCAAAATTCACCTTGTGACTATCTTTGTTGACAAAGGAACTATGGCTTTTGATGTAAAGTTTAAATCAAATTCATATTCCACTACTAAGAAAATGATTTTTAAAAAATATATATCTTTAAAAACTTTGAGGATATCCGATCCTCAGCAAGGAAGAATAACTCCAAAAATTAATATCTAAATTGAAATGCATCAAAATTAAGCTTGAAAATGAAATTTTTTCATGCAACAATTTTCATTTTATTCATCTTTATAAGATTCAAGGTTTTTGGAAGTCTTAGAAAAGTCTTATAAAAGTTGACATTTGTACCCTATAAAAGGAAAACAAATAAATACCGTTTTAGGGAAATAAGATTTTCTTGAATCTAGCCTTAGATACCAATGTGTATTAGCATGATATGAAATAAGAAGTGTTTTGTGGTGCCTTGCAATGATAGCAAAAGCCTTTTACACTATGTATTATAGAATACATGTCGGAAACAGAAGACAAAAAATACCAAATAAGTATAAAAATCATGACAATTTCTCTGAATGCCTATTGTTTTTAACCAAAAATATATTTGCTGATCAATTTGCAATTAGAAAATGCATTGCTGATATTCCAATTCGCCTTTTCTACAAAAATATTGGAAATTTGACAATTTTCCGTATATAATATGATCAACTTTAATCTTTAACTTTAAAGAAACACAGCAAAATTCACCTTGTGACTATCTTTGTTGACAAAGGAACTATAGGAGTGATATCAAGATCAAATTCATATTCCACTGTAAGAAAATAAAAAATAATCAATTAAGTTAATGATATCAATCTTTGTAGATATTTTACTTTTTACTATTTTTTTCCTTTATACTAGACTATTAATATGTAACTAGCTGCTTTACCTTGTTTAGTCATTCTTGGAAATCTTACTTCTGTAAGAAAAAAAAGTGAAAAATACAAAAATATATACAAATATAGGTACATTGATCAATTAATCTTGTTTCAACAATAAAATTTACTGATATATACTTGATGGAAATGAAAAACAATTCATATTTTTAAACATTTCAAATGGAGCATAACCTTGAATCCAGATATATACATGTGAATACATATTGATAGAACTTAATAGGAGTTTAATACACAAATTCTTTAAGACTTTTACTATAGGACAAATCAAATGCATGTTTTATGAAAAATTCCATTACAGTGACTACTCTTAATTTAACAGACCCTCAAATGGGGGGGGGGGGGGAGCAACAACAATAGCAGGAATTCTCTACCATCTTTCAATATCTGATATTGACTGATGAAGTGGTCCATAGACAGACAATAGTTTTTTTTATATTAATATACCTAGCTCTTTTCTGGGATTCCTCAAATTCAGATTAATTTATTTACTACTCTCTTTGACTGATTTTACAGCAGAAAATGGTTTGTGTAAATCTTATACTGTAGTTCTTAAAATAAACCTTTTAAAGGGTGATAGCTGGAATCATCTTCATAGTATATACACATTGCCAGGACTTCTGCAGGTCCTTCAATCTAAAAAATAAAAACCAATATTCAAATCTTCATGATAATACACACCAATTTAATTGGAAGTAGCTGCATTTAACTTCTTTAAAGTGAGTAATTTTTAGCATTGCATACCAGTGATATTCTGTGGACAGTTTTCAATACAGTTTTGTTCTTCCTTAGAGTATTGTAGTAAGCCTTAAGATCACCTGAAATAGGTCAAAGTTTAGGATTTCAAAAAAAAAAAAAAATCAATTTTATTGAAATGATCATTTTACATAACTTTTATTTTAAAACAGGAGCATATCAGTACTAAACATTAACATATTATATTGCCTTTTTAAAAATTTTTATCTTGGAAAAGTCCAGAACATTCAAACTCCAAGAGCAATGACTTTACTAAAAGTGGACCATTTGACACAAAACTCAAACTTATATTAACTCCCATGATTTGTAGTTACATACAATTTTTATCCAGCGAGTTATAAAATTTTATCCCAGGGCCTACAACTACAAATCATGGGAGATTCTTTTTATCCCATGATTTATACATCTCTATCAATGTTTCACACTTTTTTTAAATAAGACTCTGCTTCATCTTACTGCATCATTCTAACATAAAACCCATTGTGAAGTCACAACTGTGGGATATAAAAAAAATATCCAATGAGTCATATCCAAGAGAAAAAGGGGTAAATATGGGATAAAATTAAATATAAACCCTCTGATTTAAATACTTAATTGAAAACTTAAAGAACTAGTTGCTTTATTCATTGACAATTAATTGTTCATACAGAGCAATTAGTTCTCATATTAATAAGGAAATGACCAAAAAATAGGTACTTACAATTACTTTCATTATCTGAATCTTTATCATCAGTATCTGGAAAAGTTTCTGGTTGAACCTTTAATCTGCAAACATATTCAAATGTTTCATAATCAGCTTTTCTTTTGTTTTAAAATTTCCAACAAGACAATTTATCAGTTAGATAAATCCTGTTTCATATAGCCAATGCTGCCATACCTATAAACCCCCAAAAATATTTATTGTAAATCTTATATCTTTTAATAGTAGTTAAATTACTTACTTTTCTAAATGGAAAATAGACTTATCAAGCTCTTTAACATAGCTGTGACCCCTGGCCTTGTTATTTGGAAGTAAATTAGAAATGGCTTCATGATGAAAAAACTGAGAGTCTGTGGTAGGTTGTATAATCATGCATATCTGAAAACATATTTTTGTAAAGTACATTTTTCAAGCTTGAAAGACATTTTTTTATCCAACTACTTAAAAATTATCAGAATACCTGGAGATGTCATTTCATTTTGTTTAAAAATAAACAAAGAAAATTGGTCTAATGCTCAATTCCACTTGCCTTTTCATCTGTACATGAGGTGATCAACATATAATAAAATCTGGCTTTATCTTTTACATCAGTGTCCTTGTAGTGAGTCATCATATAAAACAGCAAGTCGCCTATGTCTTAAATATTTAAGATCTGTATTAGTGACCTATGTCTTAAAAATTAAATATCTGTATTAGTGACCTAATAAAGTCTTAAACATTCAAGATCTGTACATGTATTAGTGACCTATGTCTTAAACATTTAAGATTTGTATAACTGAAATGTTCACTTCTTCATAAACATCATATGGCTTACAGTGTTTTCAAAGGTCAAAACTATGCATGCTTAAAAAGGTACAGATGCAAAAGATTAAGAAAGACTTATTTTTATATTCAATAGTATATGTACATTACAGACATTTTTAATATCCTGAAAGAGTATATGAACATGTTACCTAGTAAGCATAAGGGATTTTCTTACATCTAAGTCTGGAGCAAAACTCTGCCTACTACACCTGAAACGGACTAGGGTAAAGTGCGTTACCCTAGTTTACGCTTCAAATATCCATGAATAAATATCAGTAAATTTTAATAAAAACCCCTACTTTGTTTAGTACCATTTTGTTTTGCAGCATCAGTTTTCCTTGCTCAGAAAAAAACAGCATTCAGCTCTGCGTAATTCAAAACTCACGAAGTTTTGCCATTGATTAGGGTAAAGCTTAAAAAGAACCAACTGTACACAGAACAAATGCAATATACATTTAATAAAGTTAAGAAAGGATTTCTGGAAAATATCTAAAAATTTCTGCTTCCACAAAGAAAACATATATACCGATTTTTTTAAAACAGTTTGCATACACAAAAGTATCCAATGTTGAATAGTATATATGTTATTATTTTCTGTTTCATAATTACATAGTGTTCAAATGTAATTATAATATTCTCCAGGGCGTAGCTAGGCGTACACAAAAACTTTCTAAAGTTCAACGTTGGTACCCTGCATAGAAAACATCAAAGCAAAATTAATCGGTTCACGTACATGTATCTCGATTAAAAAAGTTGAATAAACCTGCTGAGTACATGGATATAAATAAATTATTAAGCGCCGTTTTTCCTACTCATTTTTTATTATATTATGTTCAAGATATACAGAGGATTATAAACTAACTGCAAAAAGTAGTACCTTGCCATTGCAGTCGGTTGAGAGTGTGTTGAGTCTCATGCTCAATGTAAAAGGTGAAGATAACGAACAGTGATCTATCACTGAAAACTACAAACAATATAAATCTGTGGACAGGGTATCTGGAAATTGCAAAATGTGTAAATACAAAATAGGATCCTTTAGGTCCTGTAACAAGGCAAAAGACATTTAACACTTACTTTACCCTAGTCACCAAAAGAGCTCAGAATATCTTTACCCTAGTCAAAAATTTACTTTACCCTAATCATGCTCAAATTTAATACCCGCAATCTGACTTTAATTAGCTCATTTCATGCCTACTTTTCGCAAAAGCTGTTCTCTTCTGAATGAAATATTTCAATTTTAACAACAAAATTTATAATGTAAGCCTGTATAACACTGAAACTTAGTGCAGAATAATCGAAGCGTATTTGCCTATCGAGAGAGAGAGTGACTACACAGTGCAATTACTTACTATAAGCCAGAGAGAGTAATTACTTACCAACATACAAGTCCCTGGTTCCATGACAAACCAAGATATTCTGACAGACTGAAAGTATAGCAATTCCTAATCTCCAACTTCCTTCATCAACACTCAGAGAATTTTCTGCTAAATATGTCAGGAACCGGACAGTGCCCTACAACACACAATGTACTGCATGATAATCACTATAAAAGAACAAAGATTATTGTTCATTTGTGTCGGAAAGTTATACATGAATGCATATTGTAAAATCGCATATTTTTGTGGGATCAAATTTGCAAAGGTTTGAGGAAAAAACATTGGTTTGTGGGGATTTAATTTCATGGTTAGAAAATGTTTAGTAGTAATGCATATGAAATTATACCTTTACGGTGGTCATTAATTTTAGGGTCTCCTCATACCTCGAAAACAACAAAAATTAAACCCAAACAAAAATTAAGTGATTTCACAGAAATAGACATTAAGTAATAGGGGTTATGACATCACATAGACACATGACAGTGAATCATTAGAAGGTTCAAGTTATTTTTACCTGTGGTGGGATTTCTGGTTGCAGTGATGCCCTCTTCAGAACCTGGAGGTAGAAATAGCAGTACTGAGCTGCCTGCTGTTGTGGAGTACTAATCACCTGATGATGCAGGAGACGAAGGATTTCCAAGTAGACAGGGCTAGGAAAAATAAACTATGTAGAACCAATAGTGTGCTTTAAATAAAACTTTGAATCAAGATCCTGGCACAAACTTAGTTCAATTAACTGACTGATTCAAAGTTTAAATTCATTAAAGCAAAAAATAATTAATATGTATAATTATTAGTACACTGTAGCAAGTTTATATGGAAATCTTTACAATAATATACAACACAAAGTGTTCAACATTTCTTAACCAACAAATTAGATGTGACAACAGTAAAACAAGAGGCCCATGGGCCACATCGCTCACCTGAGCACTAAGGGTAGGAAAAAGTAGAAAATGGTTTTTTATTGTAAAGTTTAAATCCAAAAGTAGTCCCATGACCAATCATGGATTTGCTATTTTTTAGAAAATAATTTTTAAAGAATTTTCCTATATATATCTTTGAAAACTTTGGTCGGCCATTTTGGCCCCGCCTTACCCCCGGGGGTCATGATTTGAACAAACTTGAATCCACACTACCTGAGCATGCTTCCATATATATATATGATGAATTATGGCTTTGTCATTCTTGAGATGAAGATTTTTAAAGAATTTTCCAATAAATTTCTATGTAAAACTTTGGTCGGCCATTTTGGCCCTGCCCTACCCCCGGGGGGTCATGATTTGAACAATCTTGAATCTGCACTACCTGAGCATGCTTCCATATAAATATGATCAATTATGGCTTTGTCATACTTAAGAAGAAGATTTTTAAAGAAATTTCTTATATATTTCTATGTAAAACTTTGGTCGGCTATTTTGGCCCCGTCCTATCCCCGGGGGGTCATGATTTGAACAAACTTAAAACTGCACTACCTGAGCATGCTTCCATATATATATATGATGAATTTTGGCTTTGTCATTCTTGAGAAGAAGATTTTTAAAGAATTTTCCTATATATTTCTATATAAAGCTTTGGTCGGCCATTTTGGCCCCGCCCTACACCCAAATTTGAACAAATTTGAATCTACACTACCTGAGCATGCTTCCATGTAAATATGATCAATTATGGCTGTGTCATGCTTGAGAAGAAGATTTTTAAAGAATTTTCCTATATATCCCTATGTAAAACTTTGGTCGGCCATTTTGGCCCCGCCCTACCCCCGGGGGTCATGATTTGAACAAACTTGAATCTACACTACCTGAGGATGTTTCTCCATAAGTTTCATCTTTCCTGGCACAGTGGTTCTTTAGAAGAAGATTTTTAAATTATGCCACCAAATTTTCATTTATTCCCAATTATCTCCCCTTGAATGAGGGCGTGGCCCTTTATTTGAACAAACTTGAATACCCTTCACCCAAGGATACTTTGTGGCAAGTTTGGTTGAAATTGGCCCAGCGGTTCTTAAGAAGAAGTCGAAAATGTGAAAAGTTTACAGACAGACAGACGGACAGACAGACGGACGGACAGACGGACGCCGGACAAAATGTGATCAGAAAAGCTCACTTGAGCTTTCAGCTCAGGTGAGTTAATTACTTTAATACTCATAACCTCTGATTCCTTACCTGTCAGGGGTCATCTCCCTTAGACTCTCTATGAAATCCAGAGCCAGAGGAATGAAGAATGGAAATCCTGATATCAAACCTCTCAAAAACCTGCAAATACCAAAGTCTACACATACATAACTGTTTTATTATTTAAGCAATAAATATATTCTATGATGCAAACTACCCTAAATTAAGAAAGAAATTTAATATTCTTTAATATCATTTCAAACTTCAGCTGAAATACAAAATCTAGTTTTATAAATTTCCAAGGTAAGTGTAAATCTGAAATTTCTATGTACATAGAAATGACCTGTTTATATCTTGAGAGAAAGACTTGCTACAGTGACGTCGATACATAGAAAACAAAGCTCGGAACAGAGCTCTGGCCGCTCGCTGACTTCCTGTATGCCACACCATCTTATGTAGATATCCTACGCCAGCTAGCAGCATGGCAGCAGCCTGGCCTACAAACAAATACATTTAGCAACCTTTGTAATGTAACAAAACAATCATTATACAATTAAAGTATATCATTGAGGGAGTCAGCAAGATTCCAGTTCCCCAAAAGCAAGTCTATTTCCCGAGGCGCTTGCGCTGAGGGAAATAGGCTTGCTCGAGGGGAGCTGGAATCTTGCTGACTCCCTCAATGATATACTTTAACTGTTTTATTACTGGTACACCGATACAAAAATTAAACATTTTCAAAGCCAGTAACTGCAATTCTTATTCAAACAGTGCAATTATAAAGGAAGTGAAAATAAAGGAAATATTAATTACTTAGATTGTAAATAAAATAAATAAATTCAATAAAATCAATTAGATACAAAATACTTGTATCTACAAGAAACTTTTTTTGTTTTATAAACAATTTCCACGGTTACAAAGTTACGTGATCTGTGGATAGCTCTCAGTGCACATTAGTTTACAAGGATGACGTCACAATAACAAGTTACATTTTCCCATATAAATTAGGCCCTGCCTCCTTATAACAGCTGCATTATGAATATTCATGATTTTTTGGAACACATCGGTACTTTTCATACGATTAAAAGAAATTGCTAGGTGTTCCGAATAGGTGTGTATCAGTTCATCAAACTGACACACCTTTCTGCAGGGAATCAGTCTTTTTGTGGTGATTTTCAGGAAATCAGCAAAATATATTGATTTATTCTTATATAGTGAAAAATCAGTAGAGGTATAATAATTTCATTTAACTATTATGTACCAAGTTTATCAACAATACTGTATTTGTTTTTCAAGAGAATATCCACTGTAAGTACATGTACATCTGAACTGATTAATATGTCCTTATTACTTTATTTATTTCATCTCAGCTAAACTGAGGAATTGGTTTCCTTCACCTATGTAACTCCAACTATTGAAACTACAGGCCCAGGGGCCACAGCACTCACCTGAGCACATCGGCTAGGAAAACGCACATATCAGATCAGAACTGAAAGTTTACTTGGGGGGAGGGGGGGGGGTCATGATTTGAACAAACTAGAATCTACACTACCTGAGGATGATTACATTTAAATAGAAAAATATCACTAAGGCCACATAAAATTAATCTTTAGATTCTCATCCTAATTTGCTAAAAAATTGCGGCGGGTGGGCGGATTTTATTTTTTATTTTTTATAATTGTTAAAATGTATAAGTATCAATGAAACATGGACTCTTCGTACACATTTTTTTTCATTATGTTATTGCCAATATGAACAGATTTTCTTTTCATATTTCAAATATTTAAAGAAAATTCTTGCTTTAAAAAAAAAATAAAAATTCATAGTTAATTAACAAATTATCAAGTACACATATACGGCACACCACTAATGTGTATGCATGACTTTTCATTGGCCTTTCCCCAAATACCTTTTAGTTTTACCATCAAATCCTTCTGTTTTGTGTAAAATATTATAGATTTCCACCTTCCTCAAAATTTTGATTGTTCTTGAGACTTGACATAATTTCGACATTAAAATAGGTCATATTTGCAAAATCCATGAAATATTCTAATGAAAAACCTAGGTCTGAACAGTTTTAAGAGTTAACATTTCCTTAGCACTTAACATTCTCAAAAGTCTGCCAACGATGTTTTTTTTTCTTCAAAGTAAAATCACACACAGCTGGAGATCGTTAAAACTTGATCAGGTGTCATTTTCCTCGTGTATTTTAGTTAGTTAAAATCTCATTAAAAATTGCTCATGCCAGTGGTGGTTACAGTATCTAGACGTGTTTATGCTATTTATTCTTCTCTGTCTTCTCTATACTGACAAATTATCTCTTCCTTCAATATTTAAACTGCTTTTATTGCTGATTTTTCTCCACTCTTCACATGGCTCTTTTGCTATAAATAGCAACACACAACTTTTAATACAGACGGGAGATAACTCTTAAACTTTGACCTAAATTCTTGCTGAATAAAAATACATGAAAATTCTTTTATTAACACCCAAAAATTAAAATGGACATTTTTGAGAAGATTAATTCTATCTGGCCTAATCATGGCTTTGAATTACTTGAAAAAAAGATTTTAAAAGGTTTTCCTATATATCCCTATGTAAAACTTTGGTCGGCCATTTTGGCCCCACCCTAGCCCCGGAGGTCATGATTTGAACAAATTTGAATCTACACTACCTGAGGATAATTTCACCTGAGTTTCATCTTTCCTGTCTCAATGGTTCTTGAGAAGATGATTAAAGATTTTTCCTATACAGTCAATTCTCAAATTATCGCCATTCGATTCATCGCCATTTTCGCAATACCGCCATGATTTCCCAAGAACGTTTTTCCTGATAAAAAGCATATTTTTTTTACAAACGTCCATTTTAAGTGTTTTCTCGATATACCGCCATATGTGCGCAGTGAAGCGCGTCTAATTGGTTGACGCTATCCATGTGGTAAAGCATGCAAAGTCAGACAATGTATATGCAATTAAATAATTAAAGAAGAATTAAATAAACAATAATTTAACATGAAGTGTAATAATAATTTTGTTTTCTGTTTAATAAAAATCATTTAGTTATGGCTTCGCCACGAAAGCGGTCGTTATTAAATTACGCCGATAACGATATTATTCTGATGGTCTCTGATTTAATCAATGCAAAAATGCACATTTTATTTTAGCGAAATTGTAAATAAAAAATTACCTAAATTATTTTCAAATTTATAAATATAATATTTTTATGTATATGTGATAATAAGAATAGAAACGCTAAATGGTATTTCTAGGAACGGTAACTCTACTTCCTATTTCCTAAAAGTTGGGAAATTCAATTCATCGCCAAATTCGTTATACCGCCATGATTTCTAAATTCAATTCATCGCCAAATTCGTTATACCGCCATGATTTCTAAATTACAAAAGTTGGCAGTTTATCGAGAATTAACTGTATATTCCTATGTAAAACTTTGGTCGGCCATTTTGGCCCCACCCTAGCCCTGGGGGTCATGATTTGAATAAACTTGAATCTACACTACCTGAGGATGATTCCACATGAGTTTCATCCTTCCTGGCCCAGTGGTTCTTGAGAAAAAGATTTTTAAAAAATGCCATTAATTTTATGCAAAAATCAAATCTCCATTCACTGACTTGCTGCCTAGTCATTTTAAACTTACCATTGTCCTCTTTGATCAGGGAAGGAAAACAGAAATTAAGAAGCCCTAGTTTGGCCAGTTGACAGTCAATAGGATCAAACACACTGGGGAAGAAGACCAGCTGCTGATTGTCTTGGATTCCTACACACTCCTCAGAATTCTCTAGGGATACCTGCAGGAAATGTAATGTGTTAGCAATCTATAGAAATTAGATTTTTGGGGTATTGGGTATTGATAAATTTCTTTAATCTAACCCAAATCTAAGAGTTTTGTTTTATGATGATTTCTTAATGATTTTAACAAAATTAACTAATTTCATTAAAGTATGCAAGAGATTTTGAATGATCTAAATAAATCTCAGTAAAATTTATAGAAAGCATGAGTCAATCAAATGAAAAATATGAATATGTAACTACAACTTGATGTTTTGAGAAAAAGTACCAGGTAAATTATTTTGACTGGTTTTTATTTACGTGTGATAAGGACTCTATCCAGTGACAGTAGAATAACCGCTGGGCCGGGGTCAGGGAGGGATGATTCAGTCCCGCCAGTATTCTATTCTGTAACTGCTTTTCTTCTATATCAGTGAGGACTTCCTTCTCAAACTCACTCTACAATAGGTTCAAACATTTTTTTAATGGTGTTAATAATGTTTATTACCATCTTTGGATGACAAATTAAATATCTTTTCAATATCTTATTGATACATTCTTTTTTTTTTATTTTACCATCTCCTCCTTCAATCTTAAAAAGACATCAATTTTGAAAAATTAATTTTCCTTAAGTCTACTTCATTAAAAAAAAGGTTACAGAAAAATTTTATATCCCCACCTGTATGAACACAACCAGGTGTAACAATGCTGTATCAAATGTGGACATGTAGTGAAGCATCATGGGTTTAAAAATCTGAAAATTCAAAAACAAATTGCTCAGTACTCTATATCATGTATAATGATAAATTAAAGTTAAACTTTAATGCATAGATCACCTCTGAATACAACTCACTGTAGCAGATATTTCATGGTAGTTCTGTACGATGTTGACCAGATCCAGCACTGTGTGCCAGAGTCCTCCCTGGGTAAATAGTGAGACATTGTCCATTATCTGGGACACAATCTGTCTGGACTCGGCTGGATCAAGAGGGACAACTCTGTCCACATCCTACATAAAAAACAACATTTATCATATTAAATTATCAGAATATCTTCACAAAAAAAAAGAAAAATTAAACAAAATTGTACAGGGGAGAGAAATGCTAATATCAATCTATATTTTCCTTTTTTTTTATTCTAGAATGCAAGAAAACTTAACTTAGATTAGCTATTATATTAAGCTCATAATCATTTCTATAAGTATGAAAATAAATGAAATTTATTTTAACTCACACTGCTTTTGGTGCCAATAACATTGGTAGAGCTGCAAAAGAAAATCAGAGAGTAATGATCAAGAGTTTACAAAATATGTACATACTTAGCAAGTAAGGAGCAATACTGTTTCTAAAAGTTCTACTGGATGTAAAACATCTGAAAAGACAAAACTAAAATGAACTATATAAAACAACTTAAAGTTACTTTAAATTGTTTAGTTCATTGTAGTTTTAGTACCATATCAATTCTAATCTGTATTACTAATTTATTACTATTTAAACGTCAAAACTACTAATTTTTTTTTTAACTACCTTGAAGGTCATACCTGAAGCCATGTTGCAGCATCTGAGTAACAAGCATGACATAATCCTCATACACACTAGTCCTTTCCTGTCTCATCAGCTTTATCAGTGAATCTTTTTCCTTCCACAATAGCCCCTGTCACAATACACTGTCACTCTGAGTATTATCATACAAATAAGGAAGACTTTATGTGGAAATCAGTATTTTAAGTGTATCATGAAAGATTTTCACAGTTATCACAATATTTTAACAATATTCATAATTTATAATTAGTTAGTTAATCTAACAGTAAACAGATAAGATATTTAATATCAAAACGATGATGTAAAAATAGGCATGAATGTGTTCTGCTGAGAGAATGCAGTTTCTTTACTGGTCTGCTGTCTTCCAGCTGTATCAGACACTGGCAAGCAGTGGATCGTAGTGGTCGGCTTTCTGTAACATTGACACCATTCGATATGGTAGCTAACAGGGTCTGCACTGTAGACTGACATACCTCAGTATCCTGTAAATTACAATGATCATGTTCAAGTTATACCTAATAGCATCTCTCAAAGAAATGCAATAAAGTAAAAATCGACACGTAAACTTTTATTGCAACCTACCAACAAAATACTGTTTGAATAAATCATACCAGTTGGTCATACAAAATCAGAATGGTTGTCAGAAGAGTAAGGATCTGGCTGCTCACACTGATTTCTCTTCCTCGCTTTGTCAGCTGATGACAAACATCCAACAGGGATTGCACAATCTGGTCAACACTGAAGATATTTTGTAATAAATAAATTACTTTCTAAATCATTGAAGCATACATTTAATCATTGATTTTCTTCAATATTTCTCATTGGAAACCCATGGTCAGTCTTACTTCTCTTGAAGTAAGACCGACCGTGGGTTTCAGACGATGGAGGCCCTGTGGTTGAAGAAATGTACGTGACTGTCATGTGTTCAATGCTATATGGTTTTTCGCTTACTTTGAAGTATGAACACCTGAATGCTGACTGAATTCTTCTATCAACAACAACAATTCCAATTTAATCTTCTCGTCGACAGATTCGTTGTATAAAAGCTATAAAGAGGAAAGTTATACGTGTTTAAAACTGCTCTTCCCAATAGCAGACGATTTTTTTTCTCTCTACATATCGATGTATTTCAAACATGTTTCAGGAACGGAAGAGAAAAAAAATCATTTCAATAAAAGCAATATAACAACACATACCTTGATTAAATCAAATATAAAATAACTGTCAGTGAAGATTTTATCGTAGGCACCAGAAGATATACATTTTCTACTTCTTGTCAGCGTTTCCTCCCACAGAACCGACATTTTGAAAACATGTTAATTCGTACTAAGAATAAGTCGCGTTCGTGTCAAACAAAGGCTCATAGCACCATAAAGCTCACCTACGTCCACGTTTAATTCCATAATTTTCAGGATTTTTTCTTATTATAATATATGCAAGTTAATTATTCAGCAGCATGAAGATATCAATGTCAAATTCAAACTTGAATATTGTTGTTGACTTCATTCTAACCTATGAAGGTCCCTTTTTGTTGGTTTAGTACATACTTTAAACTCCGAAAATTCAAAGGTTTGGGGTGGGGGTGGGGGTCCCGACCCACGCACCCCCTCTAGATCCACGCATGTTAATTAATTAATTCATCCAAATAATAATTCTGCCATGGCTAACTGAACTTGAATCCATCCAACATGGAGATGCTTCAATATCAGTTTGAATAACTCAGCTTGGGTTTTGCTTTTTCAGAAAGATTTTTACAGACCTCTGTGTTATTTGAAGGTTAACCTTATAATGACTACAATGAAGTTAATTCTTTCAATACTGAAATACATGGATGGTTTCCTAGTATCATAGAGTGATGGTACATGTACAGAGCCACAGAGTAAGGCGTTTATTCTTATGTCGCTGGCTTGAATTCCATGGGGTGAGGTAGAGATTGGTCCTTTAAATAAGACTGTACAAACCAAGGTCCTGTCTTGCTGTAGGTGATGGCACAAAAGATCCCCCAATCACTGCTCACAGTGCCAAATATAGGTCTATAAATTTGAGTGACAATTCTTGAAGGGTGGTTATTCATTAATTAAAACAAGCAAACAAACAAAAATTCTTTCACAAAAAACAAAATAAGCATGCTACATTGTGGATCTTTCACACATTTTTATCTTTTCTAATCCAGTGGTTCACAAGATTTGGAATTTTTCTTTATTCAACTTCCATTTTACTTCATTTCTTACTTATATTCCTTTTAAATAAAAAACATCTTTCAATTGACCTACCAATAAATTTAATTGCCTCCTTCCAAAAAGCACCCTGTGCAAACTTTGTTTGAATTTGTCCATCTGTTCTAGATGAAACTGAATTGAAAGGGGAAACAGACAGATGATGTTGTATGGTCTGAAACCTCGCTGCACCCTTCGGTTTAGGTGAGCTAAAAGTAGAGACCATTTCTCTGTTTACATACATGTATCTATGGATCTACATAGTCCTGATTAGTTATTCCTCAAATACTTTAGTATGCATAGATAATTATCTCAAAATTTCATAAATGACAGTTTAACAATTAACAACTTAACTCCGAAGCACAATCATATCAATGTTTATTTTAAATTCCCCTTCAATCTCTCCATACAAAACTTTGGTGTTATTTGTGAGAGGAAAAACAAGTATTACAGGTCACATCAATTGGAAATGTCCTTTAAATAAATATAAAATAAGATAATGGCAATTTCATTCTCTTTAGCTCAAAGAAGAATCTACATGAATAATTGTTGGGCTGTGTGCCCACAAATATCTAAATACAAATTTATTTTTAAATCCAAAATAAAAGTTGCTACTACACTATTGTATTCTGGACACACATTTCAAGTGTTGGAAACAATTAAATAATGATAAAATAACATAACTTGGGGGCTTGTATGGTAAACAAATTCAATTTTTAAAAAATTCAAACAGTATAAAATACATGTACTAGTAAAACAATGGTATAACCTGAAGTACCACTGTTAGTATAAACTCTAGGTAATGAAAGCAAAATTACAATCTGCACATATATTTTTCAATTGTGTAATATGCATAAGCCCCAAACAATATTTATAACAACATTCAATATGGCATGTTAGTACAAATTTAAGGACACAAAATGCCATCATTCAGTTGAGAACATGACTGGAATCATCTAACAAGAACAAATGGCTACAAGTGACTGTCATTCATATTAACATTTTTAAAGTTCTGTTCCATAATATGTAAGTTGAAGATAGTAAATGTTAACCTCTGAATATAATATGCATATTTCTCTTTGCAAATACAATTCAATGTATTTTAGAAATCCAATTCTCTTATACTTTTGCTCATCAAATCTTTAGCAACAACAGTCTTAAATATACTGATATTGTGAATTTTGCAGTGGAATAAGATCTGACACATGGAAATCTTCAATCCATTTGAAATCACTAGTGGTCTGAATGGATGAATGCAAACTCAAAGAAAAGTACACTTTTTTGCCTTTAGATACAATGCCAAAAATGTGTAATAATGATGAAACAAAACAATGGTCATTAGAAATTGAATACATTCTCCTAGCCTTTCTCTTAAAGCAACAAAGTTAACAAATGAATAAATCTTAAGTTTCCAATACATCATCTAGCAATGTTTATAGATTCAATAATTTTTCAGTTTTCAATAAAAATTACTACAAGTATTTATAGTTAGAAAAAAGATGCCATGACCCTCAATGTTTACCTAAGGTTTACAAGGCAAGTTTTTTTCAAAACAACATGTTTTATTTTGCAACCTATACCTTCAGAGTCCTAATATAGAGCATCTTGATTTAAAAATATTATGGCAATAATATAATTACATGTACATACACAAGAACATTTTACATCAATATGACAAACTGTGCTCTTGTTGGTTAACAGGGTTTTTCCTCATATTTCTTCATACTATCATGATTACATGTACATTACAAAATACCGATCCCTCCTTCATAACGGGCCATTAAAGGTTGAATTTACATGCAGGCATCTCATGCAACGTTGATTCAGATATTTTTTTAAATTATGAGCTCTACTGAAAGTGTGAAAAGATTATGTAACGGACAACCATAGATTAAAACAGAGAGCAAAAGGTCACCTACCTCGGCAAGTGAAAAAAAAAAAATAAAGAAATAGGCCTACATGTCAATGCACATTCATATCATTATATCAATGCAAATGTATGTTATATGCAAAATATGTAAGAAATTAACTCTCACATTTTCTGAAGAACAGTATTTAAATGTTAACAGTCACCTTAACTTTGTCTTTGTTAAAATGACACAGTAAAATCACAGTACTTAATAAACAATACAACACAGTCTGTCATCACTCCGGAGGCTCTGAAGGATCACTCCTAACATTCTGTAGTTCAGAATATAAACTGTCGTCATTTTTCAGGGAACTATCTTCACCATTCAAGTCAATTCTACATACAGGACACGTCCCATGCTGCAAAATATATTAATAATCTTGCTTATAACACATAAAAATGAAACTTGACATAAATTTTTCTTTCCAAAAATTTAAAACTACAGCTTACTCCACTATATTGAAATTGCTTATTTTGAAATTCTGCTTATTTTGAAACAATCTAATTAAAATTAGATGTTAGATCAGCTTGCATAATCACTACAATTACCGGTACAACTAACAACATCCCATAGAGGGTCATGTCAGAGTTCAAACTCTATCAACCAATCAATTTGTTGCCTGCAAAATCATCGTATATTGTTGAAGCAAATGAGTCCAGAGGTGTTCCAAATTTGACCTCTGACGTGACCCTCTATGGGATGTTATTAGATGTTAGTGTAGCGAGTATATGAGCGGATCTAAAATCTAATTTTAATTAGACTGATTTTGAAACGAAATCCCCAGTTTTAGCCTCTCAGATTCTTTGCCTTCAAATAATGGTTATATTGAAATTAACTATATTGAAATATCCCTTATATTGAAGCCACTGATCGGTCCCCAAAGGTGATAATGAGTTGTTTTCATAACAGTTATACTTAAGTACTCCCTCGCGGCTGTAATTACCGTTAGTGACAGTAATTATGTCATAAAACTAAAAGTTGAGCACCTGATAATTAAAAAGCTATTCTATAAAAATGTGTCTTTGTCTTTTGAAAATATCCAGGGACTGGGTATGCTTTATGTTATTAGGAAGGTCATTCCACAAAAATGCTACTGCCCAACCAAGTCGACGTTTGCCATATGTCTTTGTCATGATCTTAGGAACAACTAACCGTGATGTTGACTCAGATCGCAGTGATCTGGTGGGCTTGTATTCCATTATAAGATCTTTGATATAAGATGGAGCTAACCCGTGTAAGGATTGGTAGACATATGTCAAGATTTTATATTGTGGACGAAAAGAAACGGGTAGCCAATGAAGATCAGCTAGGATAGGTGTAATATGCTCCCGTTTCGATGATCTTGTAACTAAACGAGCTGCTGTGCTCTGGACTTTTTGAATCCGTTCTTAAGTAAGGCCTTTGACACTACATATAAAAGGCAGTTCCCATAGTCCAGTCTGGCAGTGATAACGGCATTCGCCATGGTCTTGCAGGCTTCTTTTGTAAGAAAGCGCCGTATATGTCCAATATTGCTTATTTGAAAATAACATGACTTGATGACCCAGGATACCTGTTTTTCCACAGTAAGGTGTTGATCGAAAAATGCACCTAGATTTTTTACACATGGCACGCTTTCAATGATATTATCAACAACTTTTAGTTGTAATTTTGGCAGATGCTTCTGGTGTTGCTTCGTGGTGAAGATTATTAACTCAGTCTTTTCTTGGTTTAGTTTGAGTAGGTTTGATGTCATCCATGAACCAATTTCACCAAGACATGCTTCAAGTCGAGACAAATAATTGTTCCAATTTTCCAGTGGTCTTATAATCATGTAAATTTGTGTATCACCCGCATAGCAGTGATATATCATTCCGTGTCGATGGCATATGATTCCAATTGGTTTGGAGAAGAGGAAAAACAATGTCGGTCCGAGTACAGATCCTTGGGGGACACCAAAAGGCAGCTGTCTAGACTCTGATCGGACGGATCCAATTGTGACACATTGTTTTCTGTTCTTGAGGTAAGACTTGATCCACTCAAG
The DNA here is from genome assembly GCF_032062105.1 of Saccostrea cuccullata. Taxonomy (NCBI): domain Eukaryota; kingdom Metazoa; phylum Mollusca; class Bivalvia; order Ostreida; family Ostreidae; genus Saccostrea; species Saccostrea cuccullata. The sequence continues at coordinate 86,370 of NW_026933907.1, forward strand.
AGCACCATCACGGAATCCATAAGACAGTTAGGCGTCGGAACAGTATCTTATGGTCAATAACATCAAAAGCAGTGGATAAATCCAGAAGGACAAGGACTGCTGAAGATTGTTGGTCCAGGGCTGTCACAATATCATTGTGGACCTTGATGAGGGCCGTTTCCATGGAGTGCCTGGGACGATATGCCGAACTGAAGTGGATCCCGAAGAGAATTTGCATCCAAGTGGACATCAATCCTATGAGCCACAACTTTCTCCAATATTTTTGAGATAAAACTCAAGTTTGAAACGGGTCAATAGTTTTTCAACACTTCCTTATCTAGTCCAGGTTTCTTAAGAAGTGGACAAACTATGGCCTCCTTCCAAGCAGACGGGAAAGTTCCCTGATCGAGAGATGCGTTTACCATGTCTGTGACAAGCGGTATTACATGTACTGGATCCAGGCACTTTTTCAGTAGCTTTGTTGGAATTGGATCCAGTTTGCATGATTTACTGGGTGCCTTCATCATTAGTGATCGTACTTCATCTTCAGTGGTATGTTCAAAAGCAGCTAATAGAGGCCCATTATACTGTATGTCTGTGTCTAAATAGCTGTCTTCTTTTTCTGTTTTTTGTTCAAGTGTCTCTCTGATGGATTTTACTTTGTCTATGAAAAACGTTGAAAATTTATTTGCAAGATCTTCATCTGATGATGATGTTGGTAGGGGACTCTCCTGATTCTTACCCATCAATAAATTCGTCACCCTAAAGAAGTTTTTCAGATCATACCTACATTCTTGAATTTTATCAGAATAGAATTCTTCTTTTGCCTTGTGTAGTAATTGGCCTGTTTGCTTATATTCCATTTTAAAAAGCTGGTCGTGTATCTCCAGTTTAGTTCTACGCCAAAGTCTCTCCATTCTCCGCTTCTGTTGCTTCGCTGTCCTGAGCTCGTCTGTGTACCATTCTGTGTTAGCTCTTATAAGAATTGACTTGCTCACAAGAGGCGCATGTGAGTCTAGAATATGCGAGAGGCATTCGTTGTACCCTTGTACTAAATGGTCAACAGACGTGTTCTCATTTCGTGCGGATTCATCTTGTAGTTGATTTTTGATATCTCTATTCATATCATGTATGTTGATATTCTTGAGCCTTCTAAATGTAATCTTTTTACGCTGATGTTGTGGCTTTCTGCAGTTGAAAGTTGCATGTATAGCATAGTGGTCACCACACAAGTTTCCTTTCACATCACTCAATGATGGATTTTTGACTTGAGGACGTGAATGTAGTATTTCACTAGATGATCGTGTGATAAGCAAGTCTAGGATATGTCCGTGAAAATGGGTCGGCTCGTCCATCCACGTGTTGTATAAGGTTGCGATCATCAAGGGATTGTAACAACTTGCTTGCCTCAGGATCACTAGGATTGTCGACGTGAAAATTGAAATCATCTGTGATTACTAGCTCTTGGGGAAATATACATGTAGTATTCTGATCGAGATAGGTGTCCCATTCCGAGAAGAACTGACTGGTAGTTAAACCATTCACAGTAGAAGGTGGCGGTCTGTAAATGATACATAGATTCATTCTCAAGTCTTCTATTCGAACTGTAACTTCTAGATGTTCGAATTGAGTGAAAATATCCGAGCTTGTGTTCAGAACGGTCACATCAATTCCCTTCTTGAAAACAAGAGCTATTCCACCACTACGACGTCCACTTTTACGATCTTGACGAATGATTTCGTAGCATGATGGTTTCAGTTAATTCTCAACAGCTTCATCAACAGAAGAACCTAACCAAGTTTCAGTCAATGTGACTAAGTCAAGGTCCTCTGTAAGTATGTAGTCACATATTGATAGTGATTTGTTTTTTACTGATCTACAGTTAAGAGAAGACAATGAAAAAAGCTTTGAACTTGGTCTTATGTTTTTCAATTTCACTTTCGTAAGTGTTTGAATTCTGTTTTCCATACTAACTGTTCTCGGTTTACCATACGTAATACGAGTGTTTATCTTACACACCGCATCCGTAATGTTGGAGGTATTTAGGTCAAAGGTCTTTGGTCTTGACAAATTTGATTCATTACGACTGTTTGGATAATCAATTCTCTTTACTCGGTTTTGAATCAGTGTTGGGATTGGGAGAGCTTCGCACGGTTCATTCATAAGGAACTTTTAAGGAAGATGAAGGATTGCTTAGTATATCGCTGAAGATATACACCAGGTTATCTCCATTAACCCCGAGTTGATGTCCTTCGTATCTCAACCGCCCACCACAGACAGTGTGGATATGCCTGATGACCCTGCGTCCAGCCTTCGTCCTCTTCTTATACGAGAAGTTTCCGTACGACCTGGTACACCAGCAACACATGGTCTTACAAGACACATCGTACTACAACTATATTTCTAAGTTGAGTACGAAAATATGTGGAACGACTTAAGACACAATGTGAACACAAGAATAAGATACCTCGTACCAATAGAATCACAATAAAGTCACGGTTCAATGAACATAATAACCAAACATTATTGTAAAATGAATTTTATAATGAGGTTGAAGATTGTCTTTTCAATGCAACAGAAAGAAATAATTTTACGTAAAATATAAAATATTACATGTAATCTGTTTACTGTTATAGAATAACAATTACCAAATTAATTTGTTCAGTTGACCAAATTAATTTGTTCGGGCTTTCGATCGGGGCCGAACTTTTCAAAATGGCGGCTTCGCGATTTCGCTTATATTGAATTACGGATATATTGAAATATTTTGCATGGTCCCCTGAATTTCAATATATCCGGAGTACGCTGTATTTAGTAATCATAAGGAGTACCCTGTACAGATATGAAGTTTATCAGTTACTAGAATATTAGTTTGATTAGAAAACCCAGAATACCTACCATTTCTAGCCAGGTAACAATGCACACTTTGTGATAATGGTGTTCACAGGGTAATTTTTTTGCATCTTCATCTAAACTAAAATCCTCCATGCATATTGAACATTGTAAGATACTATCTGTCAAAAGAAAAAAAAATACATGCAGTTTTCATATACGAAAGCTCAGCCTAGTAAACTGGGACTTTTCATTACAAAAGCAAATTTTGTTTTTTTGATTAAAGATCATATTGTTATTTCATAGATAGTGTAGTAATCTTCAAATTTATAAACAATACCAACTATTAACTCTATTCAGAAAGTGTCATCTTTCTTCACTCTTGTTGGAATTTATCAAAATAATTGTATTAAGTTTATTATAATTCATTGAAGGAAATGGGACCTAAGACCATAGTTATGTCAATTCATCGTTTATTATTAAAATACATTCAAAACCAAACATTCTTTCAGCTCTGGGATGATGCAGTATCGTGTTAGAAAGCATGACCTATTCCTGTTTCACATTCTTGAAATGTGCTTCATATACATGTGGTTTCTATAAGAATCTATGAATCATGTTCAAATTTGAGAATACACAACCTGGTAGTGCATGTACTTACCGACTTGAACCTGGGTGATTTTGACAGTTGGTAATGAATCTATTTTACATTTCTCAGCAGGGGCAGGTCCAGATCCCTCTAGTTGATTTAGCAGCTGAGACAAATAAGAAAGTTTAGTTAACTTATGTTTTAAAATGATTACAATACTAACAATAGCCACTGAACATTAATTTCATTACACTTTTGTTCTTTTATAGACTCACCTGTGTTATAATGTTGTCTAAACCCCCGACACCCCAGGCATAATCAGCTGGGTTCCCATGAAGTGTCATAAAGTTCCTACAATTATTTTACAGTTTAAAATTGGGACCCAGGTTTGGCAATAAGTATTTTACATTTTTTCAACATGCACTTTAATGCAGATATAAACTAAAAAGTATTATTTATATCCTACATTTACAACATATGAAATGTTCAAGCAAAAGTTTTCAACAAATACTCACATTGGTTGTCCCATTTCACCAGTTAGTCTGTCAACAAACAACTGTAAAAGCCTGAAAGGAAATCAAATCATTTCATACAAGGCAATAGGCTTTTATAATATATATATTTATGAGTTAATAGTCTATGATAAAAACTACTTTAAGTCTGGAGAATTATAGTTTCAATATTTTGGCAACCGATTGAATGAAAAAATTGTATTACTTCTTCAAAAATGCTTCAAATCATTCCAAATACAAGTGTTTTATATCCAACACAGTGTTGTCAACAAAACCTGTCATCGGATCAATCGCTAATCATTAAGATTTACAATGGGTAGTTGCAACTAAGTAAGATGTGTCTATGTCCTCATTAAATTGAAATTACTGATAAGTTAATATTCTACTGCTATTAAGCCTAAATAAGCAAATCTTAACAATACTTGTTTAGGGAAATTGCTGGACAAGATTTACCCATGTAAATACTGTGGTTGTCTCATTTGTCTGGTTCTTGGTCCACCTGTCCTTACTGAAATGCGGGTCAAAGGTCGAGGCCTCAGGGACCTAGTTTGAGGCCGGCTCTCCTCCTCGTCAGATTCAGACTCCCCACCATTCTGTGTATTGTTTGAAGATCCAGCTCCAGACTGAGATTGAAAACTTTCTAAGAAAGCTCTTCCCCAAAGCTGACAAAGTATCAAGGGCATGTATTCAGGTTCACTTTGTAAAATGATGAATATAGGTAAGTAATATACATAGTATTTCTAAATGCCTACCAATAATCTTCTGGTTTTCTGATAAAAACTAAATCTTTAACTTCAGTTTTAAGTGAATTTGCTTTAAAAATGATTACAATTTGACTAACCTCTGTAAATTGTGCAGCAGGGTCCCGTTCCTGTGATGGCTGAGGACTGGAGCTCTCAGCTAACTCCCTGAAATAAAGATTTATGTACATGATTGTGCAGCTTTTTAAAAACAATCTCATATAAGCAACATATGCAGAAAATTTTTAAATTTATTTTTCTTAATATTTATAATTCTCCAATGTCTAGCCCTCAAGGACTTACCCTGTTAATTCTTCAATAAATCCATTATCACACTTGGGACAAGTAAAATCCTGTAAAGATATCAAAGCAATGATGAATAAAAACAGGATGTACAAATATAAATAATAAGTAGTATTCAATTGCAAAATATTGGATTTGATTTTTCTGTTTGAAGTTAGAACATTTAATGCTAACACTGACAAGAATGACCAATGCCAAAAACAAAATATTTAGATCTATTATTTTAAATAGCAGAATAAAAAACAAAAGTAACGCAAAAAATGAAACTTAATTTTGTCTGACTGCAATAGATTGGAATCATCTAGAGATAAATTTTTCTGTAGTACCTAAAAGCTTAAAAGATTCAAGTCTATGTCGGTCTTTCCATTAGATATTGGACCATCAGACCCATTGTTGTTTATTGCATCAGGTCTAATGCATTATTTTCATATCATACCAAATGTTTGTTTTTTCCGTGTCTGCATTTTTAGGTCAACTATTTTGACACAGAGTTATAAAAATTCTTTGTTCAAAGATAGATTTATATGACTATCTGCAGCAGCACATATCACTACATAGCCTATTGTTAGTTAGAATAATATAGTTCTGTGTGTACAGACAAGCCCTCACCATATATATGTCCCATATAGTTGTAATGTAGCAAAATGGAAAGGATCCACTTTGAATCCATCCCAGAATACAAAAGGGGTGCACTGAAAATAGCTACCAAATTAATCAAAGCAATTTCTTTTGAGATAGTATATACCTTTTCTCCCAAAATATAATATAAAGATATAAAGATGAAAATTTTCTCACTGCTTTTTTCTCTCTTCAATTTAGTACATATGTTTACACTAGGAACTCTCTGGATTGTTCATAGTAAATAAACTCAGTTCAGGTTATCCTTGTTGTTTATTTTGCTACATTGCCAATACATGGAACAAATTTCATCAATTAATTGTGTTTGTACTCTGTAGGACAATATCAATTAAGCGATTGAATGTTCTTTCTAAGTCGACCATGTAAAAGACTAAAACCACAAAAATTTTAATTTTAAACTGAAAGTACACCAAAATAAACAAGTAAAAAGTTACTGTATTATCATAATAACAATATGCAACTTATATAAAAATTAGGGGAAAATACACTACATTGATGATTGAAACTTCTAATAAACGTCTCTTAACAGTTCAAATTCAAGGTAACATAATTGAATCACCCCCATAATTTTCAAACCAGCTGTTGTTAGACCTTTCTAACTCAAACCATTTTATACAGTATGTATACGTTAACACTTTACAAAATATTTAATTTAAAAATAAAAATAGTAAAGTATACACTTGAACTGTCACAGAATGTCGCAAATTACACTACTTCGCAGAAATGGCAATGTCGTGTAACCTCTTAGGACAACAGCCATTTTCTCAGTTTATCAAACACAGAGGAAATAAATGTCTCTGGAATCACGTACATTCCATTATGATTTAATACTTACAGGTTTGGGGTCAATTTCTTCGGAACAGCTATGGCAGTAAAACTTATTTGATTCAGTCCTACTTTCTTCAACAGCAGCCTCCGCCATGTTTTGTCGTTGAGTGATGACGTCATAAGAATCATAGTAAATCGTTCGATGAATCCCAATCAACCAAATTAATATTTTGACATAATTTACGCTTCTGCCTTATATTCAATTTATCACGAACAAAAAAAACATTACATGGAGTGTTTTTTATCCATTTATTGCAATTTTTTACTTCCTTGTGCATCATGCAAATTTACTTTCGCTTCGTTTCAAAATTGACTGTGTACGAATTGACTAAATTTTCACCCCTACTTTCACTTTGCGGGACTCGAATGACTGTGTGTGGTGTGTGTGAATCATTTATTTTATCATGATTTATACTGTTAGCGTGTAGTGTATAGTGGTAGGATACATGGTATATGGTCAGTATTTACATACTTGACATGAAATTAATTCTTGTTATTTCAGATGTGCATTTGTGACTTGTAAACATATATTTTTTTTTCATTTCCAATGTTTGAAGAGCAAATGAAAGACATTATATTGGTCATGTGTTGATTAATAAATTCATAAGGTCCAGCACAATATCCTTTTAAAGCTATATAGCTTGATCAAGGTATTTTATGTAGTGAAAATTCAAAAAATATTCTAAAAAAAATAAATACTGTGTGAAAGTCGAATTCTGAGTTGTGTCAGTAAATTCACTCATGCAGGTAAAGTACTCAAGCACAAAGAAATCAGTATAAAAGGATGTCATTTGTGGAGACATTTTTTTATGCTGTCTTTTTTATACCAGGGCTCTCGATTCTCTAAAATTGGGGCCGATATTCGGCCCCATTCCCAACGTGAAAAAGGTACCTTTTTTCCCAAATTTAAGTGTAAAAATTCCTAATGTATGATTGCTTCAAATTTATTACTGTAACAAAAAAAGCATATCTTTGACAGTCGTAAAAGCACTGTTAAGATGTGAAGGAAACACGTTCGTGTTATGAACTGGTAGTTTGTTTATATGCTGGAACCAGTTAGTATGAAAACGAAAGTCGTCTGTAGTAAAGTAGGTACGACTTGTTCATTCACAACATGTCGAAGAATGTAAAGATCTATGATGTCAGGGCTCGAAATTAATGGAAAATACTCTTTAAATGAGAATTAAAATAAAAAATTTTGAGTTAAAAGCGACCTGTGGTCGCCACCTTTTGTGAGAAAAAAGGTCTTTAAAGAAATTCAGATTACCAAGACTGAATGAGAAGCACTAGGCCTACAGTTATTTTATTCACTGTTTTGCTATTAGATTCCCTAGCAATTAAAAAAACTTAGGTACCATGCTCCTACAGTTTATAGATCTCCATAATCTTATCCATTTTGCAACACTACCTGACTTATTTACTTCCAAAAACCATAGACCTAAAACGAACGATCGTTTTTTTAATCCGAATTTCCTCCACTCCGTAAATACAATGTAACGTTATTTATTCCATTAAATTATTTACGATCTCTTAATCAACTTGAATAAAAAAAGTTATGTAATTTTCCAAAAAAATATATTCCCAGTGTATTTAATGATTTAATTCTAAATTTATAACGATGATTTTTTTTATTACACAACTCATTTACTCTGTAGGCTATCTGTTCAGATTTAATCTGTAATAAAACGGCCTAAATGCTTCCAAGAGGTAAATTATTATCTTTTTTTTATAGATTATTGAAATCTTGTATGAATCACTATGAGGACAAAAAATGCTAGTGAAAGTTCAATATTACAATTTGATAGTAAAATATTAAATCTGCTGATATTTGCTACAGTGGTCAAAAAGTTAAATTTGATCCCTGCAGTACTGTTGTCAATGTAGAAAAAAAAATATTTTTACTAAGAGCAAGATAATAATGTAAGAGTTTAAATTATGACTGGTACAAATTTCCCAATTTTTATAAAAACATCGCTTTTTTCCCAATTTCAATGGCCCCGGCCCCAGTACCAAAAATGGGTGTGAGAGCCCTGTATACCCGAGTATAGATAGAATGTTCTATCGTTAAAATGATAAATGTCCTACGGACCCAGTTTAATGATAGAATGCGTTCCGTGTATTCACAATGTAGCAAAGTAAACACAGGCTATAAGTCATACTAGTGCACTTACTATGAACAAGCAAGAGAGCTCTGAACATAAACATGGCGTGTAAATTTAAAGCAAGAAAAAACGTTGAGAAAATTAGTTGAATTTTCGTCTTTATTTAGACTAAACTTTAGGTTTAAATACTTACGCAGCCCCAAAAAGGTTTGTTTTGATTAATTTATAAGTTATTTTCAGTGCAAATCCGTTTGTATCCTTCAAAATCGTTTCGGAGTGATTCTGCAATTTTTTGCTACATTGCGAGTATATGGGTGGTATTCTAACTGTGGTGAGGGCTTGTCCCGAGACACAGTTAGATTATTCTAACTAACCCGAGTACTTTTCATGCACGAGTGAACACACTGACCACAACTCATAATTCAACTTTTGAATTTGATTTTTTAAGATTTTTTTTTATTTTCTTTACATAAAATATTTTGATCAAGGTATTTGTAATATCTTGATAAAGGTGTATAGCTTTATCTAGCTATATCCTTTATCAAGGTATTGTGCTGGACCTGTTCATCAGGTATGCATAGATGGTACAAATTCCCTGTACAATCACTAGATTTATCTACATATCTTGAATTAAATATATAGCTTTACTTACCTTGTTTGCCATTTTTAGTTGGAGGCACGTACTATCAGTAGCTGCATAATTGTAGCTCTCCGAAAAAAATATATATTCAATGGCAGACCAGAGAGCTACAGTGCTACCCATTGAAAGAAAAACTTTATATTTATTGCGCACAAAATATTAATGTAAAGTAATAACATTTTGGTCTTAGTCCATGTAGTCTAAAGAAAGTTCAAATTTGTAAAACTGTGTCCTAGGCAGTAGCTGTTCATTACTTGCCTTATCTACTTTTTTCAGTGATGGAATTAATTTCCTGTGCTTTATCATGTTATTAGACAATATTTTCAATGTTTATAAAACTAACTTTAAAGAATAATTTATTTCCATTTTTAAGATTGCACAAACCAGTCCTGACATGTCTTCAGCTAAGAGTTTGCTTGAGAGTCTAGTTTTGGAACATGATTTGGAGAAAACTGTTGGAGCACAGAATGTTTTCTCCAGTTCATCAAACAGCCTGGAGCAGCTAATAAGAGTTATTGTCAACACTCAAGGCAGAGATTTTCTGGAATATTTCAAGATTTTATCAAAATTAATTTTCTTAGCACAGGCAGAATGGATAAAAAACTATGTGTCTGAAGTTTCCAAAATCTCATCAAGTGCCGAGAACCTATTAGAACAGTTAATTTTAAAAGGCTGTGTTCCTTATGTTAGAGATCTTCAACACAGAAAATGTGAAAAGAAAGATTTCTTAAATGTTGCAGAAAAAGCAGAATCTGTTCTTGAATTTTTAAAGTCTTTATTAAGCAAAATGTACCTTGATGAGGAATGTGAAGAAATGAAATCAGTGGTCTCAAAAGCTTTACCTAACCTTCTCATTCTTGTTATTGAACACCAGCATCCAGATCTGTGGACATCAAGTGCATCCTTAGTTTTATCAAAGGAAATGCTTGACAAGGTCAAGGATGTACTAAATGTCAACAACAATGAAGAGCTGCTGCAATACAAAATTTCAAAAAGTCAACTTTCTTCTGTGGTCTTCTTTATTCTTAAACACTTGAATGAGAAACTTAGGCGGGATTCCTGGATGTGCTATCCTTCCCTCAAAGTGGTTTATCAGTGGTGTTTACTTCATACAAAATTTCCAAATATGAGTGAACTTTTCCCAAAGATTCTTCCCACAGCTCTTTTGTTCATTGATGACCATGAGTTAGAAAACAAAATTTTAGGTGTAACTTGTCTGTATCACATAATGCAGAACACAAGCAGGGAAGAGCTGAGATGGTATGGACAAGCTGATGTTATTTATGAGGCTTTGAAACATCAGCTCTACACCAGGGAGGCTAAACTCATAGATACCCTACACCCAGCTCTGCTATACATTTTGTCAGTGGTGGAAAAGGATCCGCAATACTGCACTGATCCCCAGGGAATCCAAAGAGTACCAACCAAGTACGATGAAATCTTCCACACCATCCTTACAGATGCCTATGGAGAACAAAATCTGACCCTGCGGATTGCTCTTACTGGACATTTGACCTTCTTTGTAGAGAAACTTGGCCTCCTTACACTAAGACACACAAACCTTCTCTTTAAAGTCATTGAGGAGTACTTAGAAGTCTATGACGGAAAGAGACACTCAGCTAAACCACAGATTCTTAGACTGCTGAAGTCAGTGATTATAGCTACTTGGCCACGAATGCCTCGTTATGTTGATTTTATTTTGAAAATCTTGGTGAAATTATTAATTGATGTATCTGATAAGGATAAGTACGACTTTGAACTCATTCACAATATTGAGGAATTGAGCACACAGTGTTTGATACTTATAAAGCATGTGAACCTAGAGTATGTGGAAAGGCAGTTACAAAATATAATAAAACTTGATGTACCAGAAGCATGTAAACGAACTTTATCTGATGCATTACAGTTAAGTATGTGATCAGGAACTTTGTATTACTGGACAATGAACATTAATTGTTAGAAATATATGAATCTGATTGACAAACTTGAAAATATTCAAAATAAACTTATTTTTTCAGATTTTGTTTATTTAGATATAAAGACAGGGGGAGTCTAATGGCTCTGTGAACAGATTGCTCAGTGGGTAAAGCATCTGATTTGCAGTTCGGGGACCCATTTTACAAAAGAACTTATGACTAAAGACCAAAATTTATTCAGATAATAACTTTATTATTTGCATTAAATTTAAAAACTCAATCATCAATGTTGCAAAGTTTTACAATCAACTTTAAGTAGAGTTTTAGGACTTTGTCGTAAGTTCTCTTTTGTAAAACGGACCCCAAGATCAAATTCTGGCCAGTCCTTTTCAGCTATATTGTGTGCTGTGCCCTGGTAGTGACAGGTGAAAACCTGTCAGGGAATAAACTGGGTCGGTGTACAGTTACACACAGTTATAACGAAGTGCCAGAAACAGGCAATTTTGCTTCCTTGAAACAATAAGTCTTTATATCTGTGAGCTTCACAATACATGTATGTTTAAAACCCTTGGAAAAATGAAAATCACTTCATTAGGCCAAAATAAAATTATAGTTTGTTTGGAATTGCCTCCCGCCTCATTGAAATGCCCCCTTACTGAAAAAATTTTATTGACCAAAAGAAGGAAGATTTTTTTTTTTTTTTATTTACCCGGTAATCAATTTTTTTGCCCATTATTCATGTATCATATGCACCATACAAAACACCGAAAGATAGTGTCAGATCTATGTAAAATTAGGATTTTTTGTTGATGGTATTAACTTTTTTTAAAAGTCAGAAAATGTATTTACTTTATACTAAGATTTTTATCAAAAATTTTTAATTTATCTTCAATTTGAAAAAATAAAATAATTTCCCTCCCTCCCTCCTGTGTCTGAAACCCTTCAGGCGGCAATTCCAAACAAACAATTTTTTAAGGATGGCCTTATAAGTGTCAGTTCATTATATGCATGTTTGCTATATGCATGTATTACTGTATTTGGGGATGGTGATCATATACATGCAAGTGTATGTAATGAATCAGTAAACACTTCTGAAACATCATTGTATCTGGGAAAGTCTGCATAAATCATTACCAACTGTTAATCTCATGGATTCTCTGTTTTTATCTTAACATAACCCAAGGTCCTTGTATTGAACAAATAAAAACCCCCCTACAAAAAAAACTGTTCTTGGACTTAGGAGAAACACTGGCTGGGGGGGATTTCTAGCAGTAATCTGATCTTGAAAATGCTGAAAAATATATTCTATACTCAAATAGCAAGAGTAGAGGTACTGTGAGCACTGAGTGAGCTCACTAAATGATACCCCCAACCCCACCCGCCAACTCTTATATGATTGAAATGGTAAAGTCCATGTTTTGCTATGGGAAACCCAAACTATGAGTCAGATCAAAAAGTAAAATAAGAGGTGAACAATGGCACTATATAACAAAGATTCTTTAAAAGTCTCATTAAATTTCATTCTGTGGTAAAAGAGGAGTTGCGGATAAGAGATTGATAGATGGGTACCCCAAAGCGTAACAGACAGACGGGGGTATAAAAATAACAAAATAATTTTCCTTGTAACACCCCTTCCCAATCCTAAACCACTAAAATAAAGGTACTGCGAGCAATCAGCTCACGAAATGATATCCCCGCCTCCCATATATGTTTATCCATACACAAGCAAATCCATAGAATTGTGGTCCCCCCGCTTTCGGTGTCTTTGTGGGTGAGATGTCATTTTTTATGACATATTGTCTCAATTAAATATGAACGCCCTATCATATGTCATTTAGAAATTATCACCGAAGTTGATTTTTTTAAATAAGGTCAATCGTGAAGGCCAAGGTCAAGGGTTAGAAATCATAGCACGCACGGAAATATCTTTTCACAGGTAATGCACATATCAAAATATGAAATCCCCATCTCTTTTCTGTCTAATACTGATGACCCCGTATGGCAACATAGCGAAGATTAACATTTTCAATTGCAGATTTAATTAATTTGTTACCCAAAGAAGGGTCTTCTCACAAAAAATACGATTGTGAAATAAGAAAGCCCTAGCACCACTTGTTCAAAAGTTTTGGCCAAGGATAAGTTTTTGAAAGGTAGGTCAAACTCCAGGCTCAAAAGGTCAAAGTTGTTGGTTTTAAGAAAGGTCTTGTCACAAGTATTACATGTGTGAAGTATGAAAGCTCTAGCCCTAACCGTTCAAAAGTTATGGCCAAGGTTAAGTTTTAAAAGGTAAGTAAAACTCCAAGGTCACGGTCAAAAGATCAAATTCTTTATATCCAATGAAAGGTCTTGTCACGTGGATTAATATGTGAAGTATGAAATCCCTAGCCCTAACCCTTCAAAAGTTATGGCCAAGGTTAAAGTTTTTAAAAGTAGGGAGAACTCCAAGGTCAAAGGGTCAGAGTGCTTGTTATTCAATGAAAGGTCTTATCACAAGGATTATATGTGTGAAGTATGAAAGCCCTGACCCTTACCGTTTAAAAGTTATGGCCAACGTTAAAGTTTTTTCATAAGTACAGAAATCTCCAAGGTCAAAAGGTCAAAGTTGTTGGAATCCAATAAAAGGTCTTGCTATAAAGAGCACATATGTGAAATATGAAAGTCCTAGTATCTACCTTTCAAAATTTATGGCCAAAGTAAAAGTTAAAATTTTTTGTGTAAAAGTGGGTTAAACTCCAAGGTCAAGGTAATAAGGTCAAATTTCGTGGTATCAAGAAAGGTCTTGTCACAAGGAATACACATGTGAACTATGAAAGACATAGCTCCACTTAATCAAAAGTTATGGGCAAGGTTGAAGTTTTTGTGACGGACGGACAGACTGACGGAGAGAAGGACGGACGGAAAATCGGACAGACGAATAAGATTTAATGTTTCCTCGATTTCGCAAAAGCGGGTGACAATAAAATTTAAAGAGAGAAAGATTTAAAGAAATTTTAAAGAAAAGATTTTTTTAATTAATGCAGTGTTTTTTTTTAATGATCAGTTTTCGTAGATTATTATTTACAAAAAATAGGGGATTTACAAATATTGCAAAATTACAAATTAAACATCATTGCACAGAGTATAATTGCACATATAAAAACAAGATGTGTTTGTGAAAGACTATGCGCCCGGCGGCAACAAATTAAAAAAAAACCCATATTTTTAGCATATAGGTCACAGTCAAAATCATAAGGTCATTGATCTTGGTGTCATTTGAAAGAACTTGATTAGTGAAGTATGCATACCAGATATAAAGTTTCTATCTCTCATAGTTAAAAGACGGGTATTTTTAGCATTTAGGACACAGTCAGGGTCACAAGGTCATTGACCTTGGTGTCATGTGAATGGGCTTAATTGGTGGAGTATGCGTGCTAAATATTAAGTCTCTATCTTTCTTCGTTAAAAATTTATGGCGAAGGTTAAAGTTTGCCGACAAAAAAAGAATATTTAGCGTATAGGTCAGAGTCAAGGTCACAAGGTCAATGACCGTGATGTAATTTAAAAGAGATTTATCAGTGGTGTATGCATACAAAAGATGAAGTCTATACATGTATATTTTATGGTTCAAAATTCATGGCGAAGGTTAAAGCTTGCAAAAAAAACTATTTTAGCATATAGGTCATAGTCAAGGTCACAAGGTCATTTGAAAGAGCTTAATTAGTAGAGTATGCATGCAAATTATGAAGTCTCAACCATTCATGGTTCAAAAGTTATGGCGAAGGTTACAGTTTGCAGACAAACAGACAGACAGACAGCCAGACAGGACGAAAAAAATATACGCCTCGGATCTATCGGATTAATTTATTAATTTAGAAATGGTTAATCAAACAGCCTTAATGGTCACCTGAGTATATATAATGTAACATTTCCTACATACTTGACCCCGCTTATCACTATCCTAATGTGGATTAGATAGGACATTAGTTCTGGAGTACCCTTCTCATCTCCCACACCTTGACCTTTATACCCCCCTTATCTAGATCCGCGCAAGACATGTATCCAATGACAGAAAAGACGATTTTCAAAGAAGTAATGCATTAAGTTGTAACTATAGGCATTTAAAAGGCCTCCCATTACAATTATTACCTCTAACCCAGAGGTTTAAATATGAATTTCAAACTTTTTGAAAAGATATCTAGCTCAACAGAATCGTGTATTAGACTATATATAGTCTAGGTTGTCTGTTAAATACCCAGGACAGAAAAGGAGACTTTTTCCCTTTGATTTTTCGAAGAAATTATGGTATTTTATATACCCCTTCACCAACGATCATTTCAAAATTGGCTGAAATTGTTTCAGTAATCTATAAATGAAAAGAATTTGAAATTATATGTTCAAAGTTCACATCCGATGAGCGACACACAAGGTAGATCGGACAAAAACAGTCACAGAACATACATGTACTTGTTGCACTAACTTTTCCCCTTAGTTATCAAATCCTGGATTTTTTCCTGAGTTTTGGAAATCAGAAATACGAACTCAACGGTTTAACCAGCTGATTTTAATTAATTTCTTCTTTTTGTCGGAACTTGGAAACCCTTTACAAAGTCCAACCTGTAAGTATACGTACGGCATCTTTACCTAGTTTACAGCTAGGTGAGTAAATGAAATGCAGCTCGAGGTAGTGCCACTTTGATATGGAAAATACATGTCCATTTCTTAGCTAATATTTATCTCATATTGTCAAAATGCTATTTGTTCAGGTTTTTAGTGGAGGCAATGGAGGATCTGGTACAGAAAACGTTGGAAGCACATTGGCGGATCAAGCAATATGTTTACAAAACACCCCTGATGTTTTCACGCCCACTCAGCAAATTAGCTAGTGACAGCAAAGTAAAAATCAAACTCGGTACGTCAAAAAATAAGTTTTCATCACAAGCGTTAACTGTAAAAACCTACATATTAAAAATCGGAGACCCCCATGGAATGATAAACGGTATTAATATATCTTTGTTTATTTGGGGCTACGGAGTGCCAGTTTAACACATTTTAAATAATTCATATAGTAGATGAAATATATGGAGCATGCGCGGATCTAGAGGGGGGGTCGGGGGTCAGGACCACCCCCCCACCCCCCGTGGAATATGCAAGGTTATCAAATTTATATACAAAAGCAAGAAACAAGTTAACTTGGACCCCCCTCGGAAAACACAGCCTCCCCCCCCCCCCCCCGGTAAACGCGAATTTGTATTAATTAAAGTGGTATGAAAAGTCAAAAGTCATCGACTACCCCCACCCCACGAAATAGGTTTTTGAAGTTTGGGCGAGTTAAGGTTTCTTTTTTTCCCTTCTGTCAAGAAATCTCTGGGTTGAAATTTTTTTGGGTACTGGGTTGGACCCCTCCCCCCTCTGGGAAAAATTTCTGGATCCGCGCCTGTGGAGATAACTAACATGCAGTACTCGGGCTCAAAACTCAAAAGTTCATAAAACAATACAAAATTGGAGCAGAGCAATTAAACGGACCCCCAAAACATCAAAGGTGGGATCAGGTGCCATGGAGGAGTGAGCATCTCCTACCGACAACAGTCACACCTGCCGTGTGCTACTTGTCATGATTGGTAAATAACAGATCGAAGAATTGTGGTCCCCCGCTTTCGGTGTCTTTGACATATTGTGTCTAATATGAACACTCTATCATATGTCATTTATTTAAAAATTATCATTGAAGTTGATTTTATATATAAAAAAAAAATAAATAAATAAATAGAAAAAAAAATAAGGTCAATCGTGAAGGTCAAGGTCAAGGGGTGAGAAATCATAGCATGCTCGGAATTATCTTGTCAGAGGTAATGCACATGTCAAATGTGAAAGCCCTATCTCCTCTCAATATTTTAGGAACAAGATGTGTTTGTGAAACACTGATGACCCCGTATGGCAACATAAGGAAGATTAAACTTTTCTTAATGCAAATTAAATATATTATTACCCAAAGTAGGGTTTTTCTTACAAGAAAAACGATTGTGAAATACAAAATCCCTAGCTCCACCTGTTCAAAAGTTAAAGTCGAGGATAAATTTTTGAAAGGTAGGTCAAACTCCAAGGTGAAAGGGTCTGAGTTGTTGGTTTCTTAAGAAACGATAAAGATCCCTCACTGGCCATGGGTGTCGAGTTAAGATCAAAATTTAAAGCCCTTCACCGGTTAATGGTGAGTGAAAATTGTCGAGTGGGACTTAAAACAACGTACAATCAACCACTCCAAGTCTAATTCTTTATTTATTCTTTCAGAAACTGAACAATTGACAGGTTCATTCAAAATACGTGGTGCTTTCAACAAGTTGTTGAAGATGTCGTCTGAAAGTGACATAGTCAAAGAAAGGGGGATTATCACAGCATCCTCTGGAAACCATGGAATGGCCTGTGTAATTATCTAGCAATGACCAAACAAAATTATGGTTCAATGTCTTTTTATGAGATAGGGCTATTCAGTCTTTTCCCCCTCGTCATAATAACAAGAAAATTATTCAAACACACACCATAAATAAATGTGCTTTAATTATGAAACAGCTGTAATCCTTATTCATGGACCGAATTCAAGACCTCTTTCCCTTGAGATTCTTTTTTGAAAAAATTGAATTCAAACGTCTTCGCTATTTATGTATAGCCAAGGGTTGCTATCCGCTGCTCCTCCCATTTCATGGAGAGGAAGCTGAGGAGCGCGGGTCCTCGCCTTCGGTTATAGCTGTAGAAAAGATGATCATGAAGGAAGTTCATTTAAACTTAAAGGTTGAGGCGGGGATGAAACTGGGAATTCCAATCACAGTATACTGTTATAAGGATGTTAGCGAACATAAAAGGACTGCCTTACAAGATAGAGGAGTGCGTGTCGTGCTGCATGGGAATGATTGTGTGGAAGCCGAAAACGAGGCTAGGTCAAGCGCTGAAGTAATTATTTTGAAAATGATTACATTTTTTAGAATTACTGTATTGAAGCAGAATATAGGTGTATGCAACGAATTATGTATTTATAATACTTTGAAGATTTTTAAAAAGTTTTGTTTGATATATTTTTCTCCTCTCCAGAGGCAAAATACAGAATACGTCTCTCCATACAACGATCTTGACATCATTGCAGGGCAAGGAACTATTGGGTGAGTTGATCATCTTATCATCGTGTGTGTATATTATGACCGTTTAATTAGTTGGAAATCGTGATTAATTGCAGAATAGAAATTCTGGAGGACTTTCCTGATGTGGACAGCGTTTTGGTCCCAGTTGGGGGAGGGGGATTGATAGCTGGAATAGCCAGATACATCAAGCAAGTAAAGCCATCTGTTGAGGTAATCTTAAATTGAAACAATTTTAGATATATAACTAGTTCGATACTAAACATAATTCATATAACTTTAATATTGCTCTTCAAAATACTTTCTACGAGTATTTTTGTTGTTATTCAGATCATCGGGTGCCAGCCACAGAACTCCAAGGTAATGTATGAGAGTGTGAAGGCAGGGAGGATCGTGTTCGAGGAATCATTGGACACTCTTTCTGAGGGCACGGCAGGGGGAGTGGAGGAAAACTCGGTAGGGTTTTTAGTTTGTGCTCATGACTTAAATATCGAAAGAGGGAGATACAATGATTACACGTAGGAATTAAGTTTTAGCAAATGTGATTTATGTGGTATGGGGGATTTAGAAGAATTTCATTTTATACTTAAATGTCCAAAATATGTCAATTTGAGGAAAAATATATATATATAAAAACTATTTTGTACTTAGACCAAGTGTATTTAAATTAATGCAATTGTTGTCAAGTTCAAATACTAAGGAAATATGTAATCTTGGAAAATATATATGTTTTGCAAACAAAGTAAGAAATGAATTGTTAGAATTACAAATGCTTTATTCATACATACTTAATACTATACATTATTTATGTTGTTCATATGAATTGTCCTACTGTGTAACATATGTATTACATGTATTATGTTCCTATGAGATGTGTGTGTCTCTTGGTTTTAATAAAATCTGAAATCTAAAATCTAGTAATAAAATTATGAGCATTGAGCGATGGTTTTTGTGTACTCTACGGTGTTACAAATCACTGGAGTACTAGACTGCATAATGATGGCAGACGAAAAAAAACCCAACTCCTCTGAAAACTTGACAAGCAAAAAAAATAAAAGGAAAATGTCCAATCTCGAAAATCGTGAGGAGGATAATGAGAGCCGGGGGGGGGGGGGGGTATTCGGTAGTGGGGTGGGGGTGTAGGTTCCAACTTCTTTTAGTACCAAACTGTTTACTTAAACTCTGCATTACCATTACCCACTTATATTACCGTTATTTGACAATATTGCAACCAAAAGTGGGGGAGGGGGTAACCATGCAGACTTTCAATGAATTAATATTTCCTGTCAAAAAACCTACATGTACATGTATGCCTAAAAAAAGGGAGCCCCCCTCCCGATGCTACGTACCTGTTGAGTAATAAATTAAATTATACCCTTTCCTGTACATATTTTGTAAATGTTATTGATATATTTGTTTGTTTGTTTAACGTTTTTTGGTTTGTTTGTAACGTTTGTTTTTTTTTTTTGTCAAGCTCAATTTTTTTTTTTTTTTTACATTTTCAGGTAACATTCCCATTGTGTGATCAATACGTTGACGACTGGATAATGGTCACAGAAGAAGAAATAGGAAAAGCAATTGTGTACATGTTACAGCACCATCAAAAGGTATAATAGTATTTGTGATTTTGAATATGGTAACACAGGCTGACGATCTTACTGAATTGTACCTTAATATAGCATATTTTTAGAGACATTTCATGTAGATGTTTATTTCATTCTAAATTTATGGACTCTCCGTACAGGTGTTTGAGGGGGCAGCTGGTATGACTCTGGGTGCTTTTATGAAGAATCCTGGGAGATTTATGGGGAAACGTGTGGTTATAGTCGGCTGTGGCGCAAATATTGGAATAAATACTCTGAAACAATTGATATCTATGTATACATAGAAAGAAAAAAAAATGCAGTTTACGTGTACAAACATATCTACAAAAATTCTGAATCATATTGGAAGTACGCTACTTGAGTACCTGTAACACTTGTATCAGCAATTGTGCAGTTGGAGTACAAAATAATCAAGCTATTACATGCAAAGAGTTGCTACTCAGTAACATAAATTACATTGCCTTCTCATATTATTCATTGTGATTGATAGGTATAAAAGATGTATTGCAATATAGACCCCACCCCCTAAAATGTTAATATCTGATTTGTAACCGAAAAAAAATGCTTAATCTTTTTCATTCATTATGTACATTCATTATATTTATCCAGATTCGTGTACGTTTATAGTAAAATAACAGTCAATGTGCTCTATTTCCTTTTATGCGACCATGAAATATTATATAATATGTGTAAATTTTGTACAGAATTTATGGACATGACAGTAAGTGCAATTTTATCACGTAATTTATCTTTTTTGATAAAAAAAAAAACCAGACCTGTGTTTATTTTTTTTTAATGATATATGCCGTCTTACATGTATTAAAACTAAGTATTTAAATCCGCTCTTGACATGTACAGAAGAAAAAAATATCTAAAATGTACATCACATTTATTAGACCAGTTGTTGAATTATGCTTTCGTAGTCTGGGACAACTGTACTTAATCTGATATGAGACGCGGATCCAGGATTTTTTCCCGGGCAGAGAGAGAGGGGGGGGGGGGGAGGGGGTCACTCCGGTTCCCCAAAAATTCCAACCCAGATATTTCTTGACAAGCAAAAAAAAAAAAAAAAATGGAGAGGAGGGGGGTGGGTTTTCGTTGACTTTTCAAAGAGTCATACCTAGGATTTTTATACCAACTTATCACGTAAAGATCCTCTTTTCAAGGAAGCATTTGCGTTTTCTGGAAGGGGGTTTCCAATGTCACTTACTCTGCAAATTCCGGGGGGGGCTATAGATCCGCGCATGGATATGGCCGAATAGAATAGTTACAGGTTTACCAATTTTAGCATTGAAGAATCTCTCTATACTTAGAGGCAGGGTGGGAACCTCTAGACAAACTCCGTCATACTACTTAGTTAATAACCTGTCCCAGAATCATTCCCCCTAACTGAAAAAATATATAAATGTGAAAATTATAAGCTACAATTGTAGGTTCCAATCACCAGACAAGAACTTAATTTACAAACATCTTTTGTACCCGACATTATTCGAAAATGGAACTGACCTATAGCTTCCAGGTGAAATTCTAACTTTATAGTGTTTTTTTCAACTTTGAAGTTGGTAACTCCAATTTGAGATGGGTATGACAATTGTGATTTTCATAAGATATTGTATATGTTATTCAAAATATTTATTTGTTTAATTATATTTATGATTATTTCATTTTTAAAAACAAACTTGCAACAAATCATCGGTGGATAAAGGGAAATTTAAGTTTGTTCAAATGAAGGTCCATATATTGTCCTCTTTCAACAGTCCAAGGGAATTAAGTAGTTCATGTAGTTATGGATTTAAAAAAAAATAATGTAAGTGAAAGTATTTTTAATTGTGACATCGTTTATTCAATTTCATTTATTTATTGACAACACTATCATACATTATATACTGACATCTAGTCATGAATATAGAGCATATTAACTTGAAATGAAATTTTTCTTGGTTTTCCAATTTATTATCTTTAATTAGCGAAAATCAATTCAAAAATCAATTTTACATTCATGATATTTTGAAGATCTGTGAAATTCGTTTAGATTGAATTAAGAACACAAAACCATGTCTTGCGACGATGCTTATGCAGCTGCTTGAACTTGTTTTCGCGGGTAATGCAGATTTTGAATTTTATCCAATCAACAGGCGTTATTCTTATCAGTCCGTATCTGCAGTTGTAAACAATATGGCGATCAGGGGGCTACAGAAATAAGTTGTAACAGCAATAAGGTTTTATTTTCTCACATTTCAGCTCTTGTTTACTTTAACCCAGTAGAAATTTCATTTTAAATGTTCAGTCATTTATTCTGTGCATGCATATGCAAATCATGCGTCGCTTATTTACATTTGATACTAACGTTTGGAACCATAGACAGGTTGGGACAAATTTGCCGAAAGAGGACCTAATAACCCGTTTTGGATATAATATCCCAAATGGGATATATATTTACGGTATATGCAATGTAGAATGTTTATGTAATTAAAGCGTAAATCCATATGGTCTTTGGGAAAATCATGAACAGCTACAACTTCTGGTAAATAAGTTTTCGATCTGCAGCTAGGCCAGGAACCTATATACTACACTTATAGTATAATAGTATAGGGCCTATAGGTCCCTGGCTAGGCTACTGTTTTTGTCAGACTCTAGGATAGCACCACAAAGGAATCAATCTTGCAAGATGAAGGGTTAAAGAAACACATAGTAAAAGTTGCTGAGTACGATGTAGATTTATTAAAAAACGAAACCAATTACCCATCTTCTTGCAAGTTAATTGTAAATATAATTATTGGGATATTTTATTCGAATAGGCCATTATAATAAGATAGGTATTTTTGTCTCAATCTGTTTGAAGAATGTATTATGTGAATGCCTGAATAGAATATTACTCGGCTATAGCTTGCTGTGAATGTTACATATAAATATCAAAAGGATAAACACCAATCTTTCTCTGAAAAATTAAATGCTAGCTATATACCACCACTGTTTGCATAAAACATTACAGCCACTTGTTCACAACAAGTTACAGCAAATCATACAACATTCCTAATGCACATTTAGATATAATTGACTATTCAAAGGATAAATAAATCAACATTCACGTCTTGCGTTTATTAGCAAGATGGAGGAAGTAAAAAGCCCCACAAATGAGTTTGAGCTTTTGGGAGACATGGAAGGACAGGACTCACAGGAAAGCACAAATGCAGAGGAAGAAGAATTCCCAAGTTCCAATGAGCAGTTGGTAGGTTATGAGTACACAATACATGTATACTATTATCAGGTATTTGGTATTCTGGTTTGATCAACAAACTATCCGGCTCAAAGTTCAACTGTCGATTTATGTTTTAAAAAGGGAGGATACCTGGCCAACATTTTTGCTCATTTCTCATTGTTGGCCTGAGAAATTGTAAAGTTTTAACTCATGTAGTATTTTCTATAAACTTGTAATCCCATCCTCCTCCTAGTAACATTAGTAGTGTATTCAGGTTTTGTCTGAACTTGACATACAGCTAAGACAATTTGATTGAAATGCATTTAGTAGAACAAATAAAGTAACCCAATCATAATATGGGCAAATGGGTCTTCAGTTACCATTACTACAACATTACATCATTATGTTTGAACATTCAATGTGAACTGAATATTCTGTTTCATTAAAATTAAAAAAAAATCTACATACATGTATTGTAACATATTTGGACAGTACTTTGGAGGCCTTTTCCCACCATCAAGTAGTTTTTACAGGGGTAGGGTAAGTCAATATTTATTTCAGTGTTGTAATATCATATGTGTGGCTTATGGTATCCTTAAACATCTGATTCTGCAGACTGTATCATTTGGATATTTTTGGCATGATTATATAAGTAAAATGTGAGATATAATTTAAAGATGTTCTATCATATCTGGAAACAAAGTTAAAAATGTGTCTTTCTCTCTCTCTCTCTCTCTCTCTCTCTCTCTCTCTCTCTCTCTGAAAGCATGAAGTTTTCTTAAAGTTTCTTTTATTACCTGTTGAATCATATTGACCAGACTGTTTGTGGTAATGTCACAACCAAACCACCCCCTTTTCCTGACCAAATTTTCATATGCATAATTTTTTACTATATTCATATCTTAATTATTAATAATGACCAAAAATGTTTTCCCACATTAGATATACATGTACATGAAATTGTAGTTTTTTTTTTTTTGTTTTGTTTTGTTTTTACCAAAGTTTAATTTCTGGGCAGATAATGGCCAATGCTGCACATACCCATTTAAATAGATTTCATATGTGGACAGTAAAATATCATTACCTCCTACAGATTGTACATTTATATTACACCCACCTTAAGTACATTAGCAGTGGATTGGATAAGGTGTGTGTGTGTGTGTGTGTGTGTGTGTGTGTGTGTGTGTGTTGGGGGTGGGGGTGGGGTCCTTATGTACCTATTGTACAAAGTCGCTTCTATTTTGATTAAAATCAGTTCTTTTCAACTTTTAATTGACCCGGATCCAATATTGGCAAGAGATTTCATATAGCAATATACTGCAATATTTGTATTTTTTATATTTATTGCAATTCAATTTGCAATTATATTTTCAATGAAAAATTTAAATGGTATTTTCTTATTTTACTAAATTCAAATAGCATGCAAAATGACAATGTATATATAACTACATGTATGATAAACGACAAAAATTCTTATAATTGATTATTTACAGTTATTCATCAAAATACATGCACTACAAAACTTTTGAATTATGTTTGACACAACCATAAACATACGTATTCATTTTATTTTTATATAGAGCACAAGCATTTTGCCCGTATATTGGTATATACGGTAATTAAAACAACAAACTGCAATACAATATATATTTTGTTATCATACTGCAAAATACTGGTATTAAAAAGGCCAAGAATGTTTAATCCTTTTAGGGAAAAGATTATAATTAAAGCTATATATTGCTATTTTCACTGCTTCTTTCTTTCTTTTTTTTTTTAATCTTTTTTTTGCTTTCTTGCGGTTCTGTTATTAACTTTGCATGAAAATAAAAATTTCATATTGTCTGACTGCTTGAAAGAGAACATAATGCATGTTTTTATAAATTTTTTGCCTTTAACACTAGCAAAAATTACATTATAGACTTCATTTGAATTTCAATTGAGCTTTTTAAATTAATAATTTTAAGAAAATGTCATCTGCATTTTTTTAGTGTTTTCTTTCTACATAATTATTAACTATATATCTGTTATTTTTTAAGTCAATAAACAGTATTAGCATTGGTTGATCTGTGCCCAAATAACACTCTAAACACTTGTGCATTTATGGGCAAAGAGAGAGAAAATATTGTGTCAGACATTCTTTGATAAATGATTCATTGATTGTAAAGTCACTGTACAGGTGTTAAAACTTTTGTTGTTATTTTATAAACAAGATAAGAAACAGCTGATATGCTTTGCTATTGACACCTTGAAATATTTATTTTGTAATCTTATAAGATTAAATCTTTACAAAAGTTAGTGATAAATAATAAACAGATCTATGGGACACTAAAATGTACAAATAGTCATCTCATTACAGGTAGTTGACGTAAACTATTTTAAAGTAAACAAAGTTCTGCATGATTTTTACATTAGTTCTTCGAAATTTGGTCACTTAATAATAGTAATTTAGAAACAGCAGTTGTGATGGAAAACAGAAAAGATTTATGGAAACGAAAACGTCTACTTGTGAGATGATTTAAATCAATTACTAAGGTAGCATCTATTCTAAGCTAATCCTGTTGTAGTTCATGTGACTTATTTTTTTTTTGTAGCCTAAGCCAGAGGACACCTCCAATAATTACAGGAACGTGACTGCCGACTGGAAGATGTCACTCTCCCGATCTCCAATACAGAACGACGATGTCAATAAATACAGACTGGAGAACAACCAGCTCCGCCTACAGGTCAAACAACTCAACCTTGACCTCCAGTCAGAACAAGGTCAGCTGGTCTCATTGTACTGCTTCAATATATGATGAGGACTAATTTGATTGATTTCTGAACTTATTTCATTTTTAGTTATTTAAAAAAAAATCACAGATAGTGATCCAAGCAGTTTGTTTATTAATTAATGTAGATTTATTTATATATTACTACCAGAATATTTTCAGCGAAAAAAAATAAAGCATAATATATGTGTATTTTTTATTCTTAAAAACGTTGAAAATAATAGTGAAATTTCTAATTTTGTAAGTAAGAATTTTATCATAAAGCATTTCTGAAGATCTATGATTTGAAAATACTTTATGCATAAGTTTTCTATCAATACACCGCATTGATATCTATTACAGAATCCCTGTCTCAAGTGCGCAGAAGATTAAATGCAGTAGAGAAAGAAAGACTTGAAGCAGCCACTCGTTCAAATGCAGAGGTATATATATGTGTGTGTGTTTTTCAGTGTACAAAGTTTACTGTAACCAAGCATTTGGACAGCAGAGTTCCATAAACTACATTAATTCATACAGTATAAGAAAGTTCAGGTACATGTAGTATGTGTCACTGATATAAAGAAATACAGGGTATTTAAACTAGAGCATGACATAGTATGTCTTGATGTGTATTTCCAGATCTCTGAGTTGGAGAGTCAGGTTGCCAAATTGAGGTCACAGCTGGAGAAAGGGGAGGCCACCCGACAAAACCTAGAGTTTGAGCTCACAAAATGTCAGCGAGAAATCAACCACCAAAGGAGCTCTTCCTACGAAAAAGAAACGAAGCTTACTGACTTCAAGGACCAATTACAAGGTGGGACATATGAATTAAAGTAACTTGAGAAACTACTGATTTAAAACTAAAAGACTTTAGAATCTTTATTAAGTTGACTGATTATTTTGTAGCTAAAATTTCGGAATTGACAAGGGACTTGCAGGATACCCAGCATCAGTTAGAGATTGAAAAACAAGGATCAAAAGAGACGGAGGCTCAGCTCAAGATGAGCATTGAGGAGAGAGTAAGATTTTGGTTTATTACTAAGGAGAGAGATTAAAATGAGATTTTGGTGAATATTTGTTGAATATTAAGAAGAGGTAGATTTTGGTGTGCTCATCTAATTAAGGGATGTTGGTGACGGCAGGGCCTGGCTTAAGAGTGTAGAGAGTAAGATTTTTAGAACATTGAGGAGTGAGAGTGAGATTTTGTTGTACATTGAAGAAAGAGACTAAGATTACAGTGAATATTGAGGAGAGAAAGTAAGATTTTGGTGAACGTTAAGGAGACAGAATTTTAGTAACTATAAGGAGAGAGTAAGATTTTCATGAAAATTGAGGAGATAGTTATCTATATGAGTATTGAGGAGAACAAAATTTTGCTATACAGTGAGGAGAAAGTAAGATCTTACTTTACAATGAGGAAAGATTTTGGTGTAATAAGTGTATGTTGTGGACCAATTCAGTTATTTTTTTTATTAATTTGGTAAATGTTTGCAGAAATATCATAAAAATAATCTTAAGAGGATATCTATGAATTATTTGATTCAGAAGTATGAAATGTGACAGTGGATTTCTTTTTTCTTTAGAATCATTCAGTGTCAAAATGTCACACAGAGCTGGATATACTGAGAGCAGAGAGAGACAAACTGGATTCTCTTGTTTTACAACATGAAAGGTAAATACTACATTAGTACTGTACTCATTGTAATATAGCTCCTTACTATCTTTGAGTATCAGTATAGTTGAACCATATTTGTGTGATATTCACATACATGTCTACTGAGCTACAGTATTCAGCATACTTTTTTATGAAGTCAGTTACACAGAATCAGAGTAGGTAGGAATTTTGCAGACAATCATATGTCTGGATAAGACAACATCTTAAACAATTGAAGTTAGCTAAAGGAATTATGATTTTTTAGCTCACCTGAGCTGAAAGCTCAAGTGAGCTTTTCTGATCACATTTTGTCCGTCGTCCGTCCGTCTGTCTAGCTGTCTGTCTGTCTGTCCGTCTGTAAACTTTTCACATTTTCGACTTCTTCTCAAGAACCGCTGGGCCAATTTCAACCAAACTTGCCACAAAGCATCCTTGGGTGAAGGGGATTCAAGTTTGTTCAAACGAAGGGCCACGCCCTCATTCAAGGGGAGATAATTTGGAATTAATGAAAATTTGGTGGTATGTTTTAAAAATCTTCTTCTCAAGAACCACTGTGCCAGGAAAGATGAAACTTATGTGGAAACATCCTCAGGTAGTGTAGATTCAATTTTGTTCAAATCATGACCCCCGGGGGTAGGGCGGGGCCAAAATGGCCGACCAAAGTTTTACATAGAAAGTTATAGGAAAATTCTTTAAAAATCTTTTTCTCAAAAATAGCAAAGGCATTAATGGTCATATTTATATGAAAGCATCCTCAGGAAGTGTAGATTCAAGTTTGTTCAAATCATGACTCCTGGGGGTAGGGCGGGGCCAAAATGGCCGACCACAGTTTTACATAGAAATATATAGGAAAATTCTTTAAAAACTTCTTCTCAAGAATAGCAAAGCCATGATTGATCATATTTATATGGAAGCATCCTCAGGTAGTGTAGATTCAAGTTTGTTCAAATCATGACCCCCGGGGGTTGGGCGAGGCCAAAATGGCCGACCACAGTTTTACATAAAAATATACAGGAAAATTCTTTAAAAGTCTTCTTCTCAAGAATAGCAAAGCCATAACTGATCATATTTATATGGAAGCATCTTCAGGTAGTGTAGATTCAAGTTTGTTCAAATCATGACCCCTGGGGGTAGGGCGGAGCCAAAATGGCCGACCACAGTTTTACATAGAAATATATGGGAAAATTCTTTAAAAATCATCTTCTCAAAAATAGCAAAGCCATGATTGGTCATGGAACTATTTTTGGATTTAAACTTTTCAATAATAAACCAATTGCTACTTTTTCCTAGCCACAGTGCTCAGGTGAGCGATGTGGCCCATGAGCCTCTTGTCATTGTTTTAGACAATGTTCTGGATAACACGACATCCCTATTAATCAGTTTTCAATGTATTTCCTATTTATTTCAGTGCCATATCTGAGTTCTCAGAAAAAATACAAGAACTAGAAAGTAAGTACATGTGTTTCTTTCATTGCTTTTCTTCATACACACTGTATTAAGTATTTAATTACTAAGTAAATTCATTACAAAATTATATGGAAGAATTATTCAAAGTAGGAATAGAATTGATTATTTACCAAGTTACTGTCACTTTCTTTTTCTTTTTTAGGTGAAAGAAAAAATCAAACAGAAAACCTTAGAAGAACTTTAACAGAAATTGAATATGCAAAGGAAAGAGAAGATAGGCTTAAGAAAGATTTAGAGGTATCAGAAAAGGGGAGTTGATATACATGTATATAAATGTTTTATAAAGTTCTTGAGTTGTAATGAATGTATATCATATGGTAAAGATTAAAATACAAGTATTCTTGAATCAAGGTAAGTTCACTAATTAAAGATTCTGTTAATAACGTTATTACTTTGTGTGTAGATGTCCCTACAGAGGCTTCGTACAGTGGAGGAAAACATTGAAGCTGAGAGGGCAGCACATCTAGAAACAAAGTTCAACTCGGAAATCATACAGGTACTGGAAAGTAATATTTTGAAAACAAAAATAGCGCTGTTATAAGACTATTCCAGACATTCAATTTCTGTTGATTTATTCTCTATCAGCTTCGAGTAAGGGACTTGGAGGGGGCTTTAGAGGTAGAGAAGTCGGCCAATGATGAAGCTAACAAGGCAATAGACCGACTCACTAAACAGATCCGAGAGCTGGAGCATTCATATGAGGAGGAGCGGAGGAATAACAAGGACACTAACACCAAGCTAGATAAGCTGGAGAAGGAGTATAGTTCTGTGAAGAGACAGCTGACATCAGAGGTGGAGAACAAGAAAAACGTCATACTAAACCTGTCAAAGGAACTGGAGGTCCATCAGAAAAACTTTAATGAGCTCAAAGAGGAGCTATCTAAGGTCAGTGTTAATAGATCTTGGTACGTGTACTAGATTCAATATTATATGTGTGTACTTATAAAAAATTCATAGACTTTAAACATGAGAATTTTATTGAGAAGTTGACTGTTCAAGAGTTTTTTCATGCAAATCTTTTCAGGCTTTTGTGTAACTTGTAAATTGTATGTATATTGTTATTTTTTTATTTTAATTAACTAGACATGTGGATATTAACATGAACCAGGTTGTTGAAGGTTATACTAATTACTGTATGAGTTACCTTTTGATTTCAGGCCAAGAAGAGGCAGATTTACCTGGAGGAGACGTATGGAGGAAGTATGAGGGAGCTGGAGCTGCTACTGAACAACTTCCAGGTGGACGAAAAACCCAAACGGGCCTCAATATCTAGTAAGTCACTTCTACAGGAACACACAGTATTAAATCCATTGTGACAAAACATCAGATAATCTATTGTCAAACAAATTCTGGGGCACACAGGCTCATTTCTGGTCAGAAAAACTACAGATTACAAATTGTCAAACAGTATCCTTTTTTGATGAGGAATTTAATTAGGGCCCCGCAAGGATTTGCGGGTGCCCTATAGTAATCACTCTGTCTGTCCGTCCGTCTGTCTGTCTGTCTGTCTAGCTGTCCGTCTGTCACTCTTCCGTCCACAAATTTTCTGTTTTTTTCTAATAACTTTTTTTATAGTTGCCCAATCAAGTTCAAATTTGGTATGGTAGTTCAGTAGGCAGAAATACATATTTTGATGCTAAGTTTGCTTCTCTATGTCTTCTGGTTTGGAGCTGGGGTGGTGGGGTAGATTCCTTAACTATGCATAAGAATGAATGGGCAACTTTTTTTATGGTTGCCCAATCAAGTACAAATTTGGTATGGTAGTTCAGTAGGCAGAAATACATATTTTGATGCTAAGTTTGGTTCTCTATGTCCCCTGGTTTGGAGCTGGGGTGGTGGTTTATATACAAAAGCAGTGGCAAAGAGAGATAACTACTGAAGATGTTGCCATTGTAAACTGAATGCTTCTATGAGTCCCTTGGGATTAATTAGCTTTCCTCCTGAAGAAAATCCAGAGCATTATCTTTATCTGTCAAATTGAGATGAATTACCACCTCTGTCTGCAAATGAAGTTTGTTTTGAAGTTAAGTCAATTTGAAATGCTATGAACACTCTGAAATGTGGATTTAAATATAAATATTTATAATTTATTTTTGTTTAAAAGTTATGATTTCTTTGAATTCTAATAACAAAAAAATAGATTAAAGAAGATTTTTTGATTTACTTTTTTCACTTTATGTTAATTCAAGAATATTATTAATTTTTAGGATAGTTGTATAAAAACACCATTTTATCGACCCAGCGGTTCTGAGAAAAAAAGTATCGACCTATTAATACTGAAAAAGTTCTTATTGTAACTTAAGAAGAAAATGATGAGAGAGGTACAATTAATCCCTTGGGATTAATTATCTAGCCTGCTGCAGAAAATTCAGTAGGCTTATCTTTATCTGTCACTTTAAGATTAATGAAACCCCTTGTCTGCAACTGCTGTTTGTTTGAAGTTAAGGTCAAGCCTTCATGATATTTGCATTCATTGAAGGCTGGCATTTTATATAACACATGCTTCATAATCATGATAATTGTTTAAATATACATTCAATGTTAAGTTGTTTTTTACTGCCTAATGTAAATACAAGGATATTATTTTCAGGTTTTTGAATATTCAGGAATTATCTTGAAATTTTAAGAATACAGTTGCTGTTGCTTATTCTTCGTACATTTTTTTATCATTCCGTAAGCTGCACCCTATTAATTCTACCCCATGGCGGGGCCCTTGCTGACTGGTCAGTTTTCTAGTTATTTAAATTTTTAAAGAGATTGTAATGACATGATGGTTTATGAGGAAATTCAATGATGTTATTTTTTATTTCAGAGAGTAAGAAGGATAGTAAAAGTACGGCCCCATCCTCTGTCCTGGAGACTCTACGAGTGACTCTGACTGAGTACAAGAAACGCCTGGATGACACCACAGAGGAAGTGAGTCACCTCTATATAAGCACTGTGTACACTAAATACATGTACAATGTATTAACATCAATATACCGGTAAATATCTATGAAACAAAATCTGTAAAAATTCTTTAAAACTTTAACTCACAAAAATTCTATTTCTATTGAAAAGCTTGTAAAAATGAAAAAGTCCAGCGATGCTCTTCATAAAGAGATTGACCAATGTAAGGAGATGATCTGGGCAAAGGACAAAGCACTGGAAGTAAGTGCATGGAAATAATCAAGAAAAACAGCTGATACATTATTAAGAATTTCCAATAGGGTTTCTAAAATGTGTATATATTCACAGGATGCTCAGAAGAACTACACGAGGACAGCCAAGGAGTTGAACCGAGTGAGATCAGAGTACTCAGAGATGGAGAACAGCATGGCCAAGATGAGAATAACTCTACAGAGCTCCAGTAGTAACTCCACCAAGGACAGGAAACGAGTGCAGGAACTGTCAGAGGAGGTCAGACATATCATACAGGAGTTCTTATCAAAAATAGATGTACTTGTAGTCAGTCTCTGTAAATATAACATCAATGTCATTTTATTTTCCAGATTATGAAATTGGTTAAAAGACATAAAGCAGATGATGAGGTAAAAGAAAAATCTATTTGCAACACAGGATTATTTCATTTCTTTACTGCAGTGGCCGTTCAATAAAAAATTAAATGGAGGGGATTTTACTAAATTAATATGAAATAAACTAGTATTAAAACAGTGAATTATTTCATCTTTGTGTAGTTGTATGGGTGGGGGATGTTATAAGTTGAACTCTTTTTGATCGAGGATTTTTTTTTAAAATTTGGTTATTCAATGGGGGTCTAAAATTGGTAAAATGAAAGATTAGAGTATTTCATACCTACATGTAGGTTAAACATACACCTTAATCTTTATCTTACTAACATTATTTATGGAGTTGTATTCTGTTTTAGGAGAAGCTGGCCTTCCTGCATGGTATGTACCAGCGCCTGCTGGCCGGCCGGGTTATGGTGCCTCCTAAGGATACCTCCATCCATCAGTTTACCTGGGCTGACCTCACTAGTCTCGTGTATGAACAGATGTGTAACTTAGTGACCACTGCTCAGAGAACTGATGAGAAGGTCAGTACTCATAAAAAATCTGTGTATTTAATTTATTATTTTGCTAGGAATAGCTGTGTCTTTAGAGGAAAATAGAGCATGTTTCTACATGTACTCATTAGTAAATGATTTACATATTACAGATAAGACATCTTGAAGAGGCTGTTAGGATGAAGGAGGATGCTTTGGATGACATGCAGAAAGCTCATGAAGATCAGCTTAACAAACTGACAGCATTGACCAAAGAACGAGAGATTGCCTGGAACAAACAGAAAGAGGAAATTGAGGCTCACTACTCACAACTGCTGAATGAAATTCAGTCTCGGTCTAAAGTAAGTTTTTTAATGCTAATGAAATGGAAATTATAGGTTCATTTACTTTCTATATTTAATTTAGTTTATTCTTTGTAACATTTCAGAATGTTGGTAAAAATGATTTACTTGTATGCAAGATATCTCTATCCTGATATATTGGATTATTTTGTTGATATTTTTGTCTTGTAGAAGAGTCAGTCAATGGCGGATCAGGCTTGGGAGAAGATAAGGATGACTGGCACGGTCCAACAAGGGTTAGAGACTGAATGTTCCGATCTGAGAAATCACTTAATGGAAGCCCAGAAACAGAACCGGGCCCTGCTGGCTACCTGCAGTCTCCTGGCCGGTGCCCTGTATCCCACTTTTTCCAGATCCTCCCTCCTGGCAATCCAGAGAAACATGCTGGAGGAGCAGATGTCAAACTGGGAGTTTTGTAGAGAGAGAATGGAGCTTCTGGTCACCACACTCAGTGCAGAGATGAAGGCTGCCGCCGGGGAACCAAGTAAGCTGGAGAAACCAGCCAAGAGGCACCCCCTGCTGACCTTCAGAGTGGGAGTGGTGGCTGTATTGGCTGCTAATAGGCTGAGATTCTTTGGACAGAACTGTAACAGAATGTTTGTGACTTATGACACAGTGATATCCAATATGAATGGAATAGTTGTATGTACAGGGGGAGTGAAATCAGCATTAAAGGCTTTCCCAGGTAACTGTCTCAATATACTGCAGATCATTAATCTTTATTGAAAAAAAAAAAATGTAAATAAAGTATTCTACAGGGCTCGACATTAATGCTTGTCCGCTTGTCCGGTACCAATGAAAAAAAATTACATTCAAATTATATTTGATTGATAGAACAGATTCACTTGCGAACATTTATGTTGTTGTCAGAACAGGAAGTCTAGATAAAATTTTGTTTTATATGACAAGTGTTTGTCTTATTTATCAATAATAACTACACTTATAAATCAAGCACGTTTTATTTTTTAATTCAAGTAATAGATGTTTTCAAGTTGACAGAATGACATATTCATTGAAAAATTTTCGAACAAGTAAAGTTGAAGTTCGGACAAGTAAATATCTTGGTCACTTGTCCGAATGGACAAGTAGGAAAAAAAGTTAATGTCGAGCCCTGTTCTATAACTAATTTGTACTTTGTAAGTAAGTAAATTTTATTTGAAATCACACTATTTACAAACATATTGAACAGAAATATAAGCTTTAAACCACTTAAATCAAACTAGTGAGTAAATTAGTATTAGGATATACGCGGTAACTGATTTGGGGGTTTATGAGTAATAAGCAACCTTGAGGCATATGACCATTTCTTGGCTGAACCTACTAACTACATGTAGTATACAAGAATTTTAGCATACTTCCAGGCTGTATATTATTTTCATAATCAAAAAGGGGAACCTTTTTTGTGTTTGCCTTAATAATTAGATATATTTATTGTCCGAGGGAATACATTTATGTTTAGAAGTCTTTCTGTGAAGAGATAATAAATGGTATGATTATTGTTTGCCAAATATTGCAAAATACATAGCTAAACTTAAAATGGACATCACTAGCATGTATACAAATATATCTACACTTTACAGGAGATACAGAAGAAAGAAATACTGGAGAGATGCACAGTGCCATTTTACAATGGTTGTCCAGCACAGAGCTGTTAAACACTGCCACCACTTCAATGTCTGAGCTTTTAGAGGTCACAGATCAGATCAAGGGCAAAGAGAAAGGTCAGTATTATAATTTCTTTATAATTTCAAAAAGTTTAAAATTTTGTTTAGAAAGTGTGTCAATTTTTTTTAAGCTTTGATCCTTTCTTCAGAAAAAGAAAATCAATCTTTCACTCTGTTTTCCAGCATCAGCTGTAGAGATGAGAGCTGTTGTCAATGCCGCCAGGAATTCCTTTACCAAGCTGGTGGACAAATTGTGCCGACAGTTTGAGGGAATTTCCCCTCATCCTGGTTTAGGTGGTAGAGATCGTAATTCTCTTATCAGGGTTCTTGGGAGAGGTCTCAGCAAAATATGTGTTGGAAAATCAGTGGACCAGAAAGGACAAATGGTCCCAGCTCAGGTACAGTAGTAAAAGTGATTATCAGTTTTAAATACAGTCAAACTACATGTATGTTATCTTAACTCAGTGGGACCAAGAAAAAACTTCGAGATATATCCGGGCACTCAAAATGTCAAGGGTTTTTCATATATACTTAAAAAAAATTGGCAAGGACTTCAAATTCACTTTGAATTACCTGTATTCATTGTACTGTATTCCAGATATTAGTGTTTAAAATACTGAAGTTGAACTGCAGATACTGATTGCAACCTCTACATCTGACTAAGTATCTATTTTGATGTTAATCTCTGTGTTAGTCTCTAAACTTGGAGGTATTTGATTTTGTACAGGAGTTACTTGGAGCTCTACAGACCCACATTCTGGATTTTACTCAGAGGCTGCACACAGTGGAAGTGGAGAGGAGGCAGCTGGTCCTAGAACTGGGTCGTATGAAGGACGAGTGTGCTGACCTCCCACAGAAAGAGGACATAGAGAGGCTACAGGACCAACTCAGCACCATCAAGGGCCAGGTACAACAAAAACAGTACACTGGGGAAGCTCCAACATAGCAATTTATTATTTTTGTTCTACATAGAAAATTATTGTTTTGATTTCAAACAGCATTCACTCACCACTTAGTCTGTAAAAACCTTAACAAATATGAAGACTACTCAGAAAGAATACATTCATGTGCAGCAGTACTTATTCATTTTGATTGCAAGAGCATCCTTTGAATTTTTGTTTTTCATACATACAGGACCTTGATGTAGTCTCCATTGATAAGTTTGAGAGTGTGTGTCAGGAACTGAACAATGCCTTACAGCGGGAGCAGCAGGCCCAGCAGCTGTTGGTAGAACAGAGTCGTCAGCTAGAGGAGATCACAATGAGGCTGGATCTCTACACAACAGAGGGCATGGAGAAGGAACAGACTCTCTCAGAGGCTGTACACGTAAGTTACTGGGGGCGAATGGGATGAAAGACAAGTGGAGAGTTTAACACGAAATGGACCATGGGGGTTCTACTGCATCTAGGGAGTGAAATATAAACAGACAATTTCAAATGTTCATAGATATTTCTGTTTGAAAGTAGGACACGTTGTCAAAGATCAACTTTAATTCTAAAAAAGTTTTGGTTGGTGTGAGTAGTAGTGGTGATTGTTTATGTGAGGAGGTGGAGTGGAGGTAGGGATGGATGTTAAATAAGGGATTTTCAACACTTCTTTTGAAAATATTTGGTACTGTTCAGCTAAGATACTGAACAAGTAGTCAGTATGAAATAAACACAACTTGTTGTTCTTTCTAGGGGCTGACGGAGACTAAAGGTGAGCTGAAGAGGAAGGAGCAGACATTGAGGCAGCTGAACAGACAGGTGATATCTCTGGAGGGAGAGAAGAAGGCCCTCCTTACCAATGTAGCGGATGCTGAGAAGGCATTGAGGACTGTAGCCAGGTGTGTTAGTCCAACCAAATACCAAATCTTTTGTAGAAAACAGTCTTCTCTTCTTTTTGTTTCTATACATTTATATTTATGGAATTACATTTACGAGGGTTGATCCAAAAGTTTGTGGAATTTCTTCATATTTTATTTATTTTTAAGTGGAATTGCTTGAAAATTACATATGAAAATATAGACACTTGATGAACATTTTAAATTAAAAAACATTTTAAATATCTTTGAAAATAACTCTATGGTAGTTGCCATAGAAACGGTTGTTTGGAAATGCAGGGGAGAAATTAACATGTTTATTATCAGTTTAATTCTTAATATGTGAAATGAGAATTAAACCGCCCTATATGGTATATAAAATGAAAATTATGTTATTATTACGATTGCCTGATCTTTTATAAACCTTTGTGTGAGAGTTTTACTGATTTTACTGGATATTTAGTTTATTAATTGATGATTTATTGTTCATCTTTAAGTTGTTAGACAACATCAAATTTCAGTCAAATCATGCGTTTTGTGAAAATCCTGTTATCAC
This sequence comes from Saccostrea cuccullata, assembly GCF_032062105.1. Classification (NCBI taxonomy): domain Eukaryota; kingdom Metazoa; phylum Mollusca; class Bivalvia; order Ostreida; family Ostreidae; genus Saccostrea; species Saccostrea cuccullata. Next base: position 123,592 of record NW_026933907.1, read on the forward strand.
TCATCTTAAACGCGTATATTATTGACATAGGCTTGGGAAAAATGCATTTAGTTACTTGTTTTCCGGTGGCATTAGAAATATAGGAAAACTAGAACTTCCATGCCATGATGGACGTTGATTAAAGTTATGGTCACTTTTTGGAGGCTCTGTTTTAAGTGCGTATCCCCTAGACAAGTTAAAAGTGTAAATGAACGTTGTCGGCTGACGTGCTTTTCTTGACATTGATACTGAAATTGGAACATCATATGGAAAGATGGGTAGTATTTTGAAATATGAGTGAAAAATGAAGATAAGTTGGTGCGAGAGGATACCCAGGCTTTTCTGGAGAAAAAAAATGCAGAAAAGGGCAGCATTTTGTAGAATTACATATTCGAATTGGACGTATACTACATTAGGGCAAAATGCATCTATAACATGATGTGACATATCTAACTTGACATTATGTTGAAGTCTCTCCCAGGTTTCACAACTGTCCATTTTCAGAAAGCTCGTGTGACCTTATTTGTATTTGGAAAGTGGTAAAATTTTCCAATATTGTTGCATTATGATTCTATATTATGAATATGCCTATTGTTTGCTTTCATCAAATCACGAAAAGATTTTAGAAAGAAATTTCACAAACTTTTGGATCAACCCTCGTACATACAGGAAAATAACCTGGAACAACCAATTTTTCAAAAAAATTAAAATACTCATTCTGTAAGAAGCTTAACTACTGTTAGGAAAAAGTTAAGCATATTTTTGTGTATTTTATATTATTAATCACTACATGTATTAATAATATAAATGATATTTAATAACAATTGTAGAGATAAGGAAACATTGGCCCAATATCTCAAAGCTGTTACTATGGCATTGGAGCAGGTGAGCGTTAGCTTCTACTAAGTGGATTTAGTATTTACCTACTTTTAACTTCAAAGTAACCCAGGTGTACTATAAAACACACACTTTGTTGGCAGGCCAAGAAAGAGCTGACCCTGGCTAAGGGCATCACAGACTTCTCTTGGACTAAAAGGTTACTGAATGCTGACTTCATTCCTAGTGATGTCGGCAAGGCTGGGCCAGAGCTCATTGCTGCACAGGTTTGTACCATTAAACAAAACATAGTCCTTGGTGTTTAGTGAAGAAAATAATTTTTTTTTTCATGCAAGTGATGGTATCTACAATACAGTACAAAAATGAAATTCAGGTGTTTAATGTTAATGATGTCAATTTTTAAAAAAATTTTGTCACTTGTACATGTATTATACTAATATAAATTATAGTGAATTTAATGAACAATTAAAAATTCCCAGTTTATGTCAGAATTATTTTATATTTAAAGGTCAAGTATAATATTTTTGTGAAAATTCATAATTATTCATTATTGTCAGCCTCTGGAGCAATATGAATGACATTCTGAGATCTATTTATTTTTTTGTCACCAATTTCCATCACTAATAGTCGTTTAAACTTACCTGTGTGACAAGTGGATCATTTATTGTAAATTGCTTATCTCCCTTGTTGCGTAACGTCATCAGAGACAGCGTGAAATAGGAAGTGCATGCTATATTGCCGTGTTTGGAACATTATTGTTTGCAAGATGTTGCCATGTGGGCTTTTAACTGTACCAATAAATCGGAACAAGACATGAGTATATATTTAAATTTTTACGCACCTGAAATTGAGGGCAATATGGACATTCAATTTATAAAGAGATGGTTTTGAGCCCAATAAACACGAAACACTATAATGTCTACATAAATGTAAGCGACATTTTACATAGACCAGTTTAGGCTACATTTTAATTATTAATTAAAAAATTATCTCACAAATTTCTTGGTTTTATTTCAAATTTAAATTGCATTTTTCAATTTGTCAGTTTAGGTATTTATAGCCGCAATACTGTTTTAGGGAAAGTTTTTTTTTTTGATTCTTGTTACAGTAATCAACAAGATCACAAGTACCTGAGTAACCTGACGATTGATTCATGTACTTTGCCCCTCCCCCCTACTGAAAATAAAACTGAGCAAAATATATATGAATTCCTTGTCCGTCATACCAGTACTTCGATATTTTATATTTTCCGCTTTTGTTAAGTTTTAGAGATTGGCCCATTAGAGCATGCACTCGGTATATACATGACTGAACATTACGCGGCGCCATGTCAAAAGTACATGTATTTCGGCGTAAACCTGTAACATGCTGGAGTAAAAAAAATAAAATACTAAAAAAATTCATATACTGTGAAGGACTTGACTGACAAAAAACGGAAGGTGTGGTATAATAGACAAGGAATTGATTATCTGCCAAGTTATCGTGTCTAAAAAAAATCTCAGTTGGGATGTCATAATTTTAGATAATCAAGAGCACTTTTTACTATACTTATGTAACTAGACTTTGTCGAGTGTCTCTAATGGCATCACAAAAAGGGGAGGTAACTCTATTGATGAACGTTATTTTTAGCGATATTTGAACAGGTAAATAAAGAAAACAATGAGGTTTAAAATTAAACGAATATTGTAATCCTTCTTTTTAACCATTGTTTACAACATATATTTACAAGTATATCTATTTCCTTGATATTTGACCTTTAAGAGTATAACTTTGTCTTTGAATTTTGTCAGAATTTGGTGGGGGCGTTTGTTGAGACTCAGAACCAGGCAATCAGTAAGATCAAGTCTCTGGAGGAGGAGATAGATACACACCAACAACACATCAACACGCTGAAACGGGAGCTCAGCGACGCTGTCCGCCGCGAGTATGACGAGAGTGTTAGTATCCTCATTATCTAAAACACTATGTCGCTGATTTTAACTCTGAAACAACTCAGTATAGAATGTATAATACAGAGACCTTATTAAAGCCAGAATATTACCAGGTATTAAGTATGTAGTAATAATTATATTTACATATATACACTGTATTGTAGGCCATTTAGACACTCTTGTTTAATGTATAACATTTTTTAGGCTGAAATTCCTACACGTGACCACAATAGAGACATGGATATGACTCAGTCAGAAAGTTTCTTGCCAATCAGGTACTAGCTGATAAAGATGTTAAAAAAGTTTTTGTACTTTAAAAATCTTTCCAATAGGACCTTTGATTTCATACCTGTATTGCATAAGTGCATTGTCAATGTTTGTGTTTAAGTTAAGGATAGTGTAAAGTTTTGTTTATGTGTCACTTTAGAGAGGACTCAGAAATCTCCTTTGGTATGCCTAAGGCAGCTACACCCAAGTCTAAGAAGCTGGATTCATCTCTCAGGAGATCAGAAAGGTACTAGATATAATCGGTTTTATGTGTGGAGTTTTAGAATGCTTTTCAATATGGTTGTCAAATGCAGAGTTTTCATTTGGTTAACCACAACTTTGTTTCGACTGATTGGTAGAAAAAATTCTGGTATCAAAATGCTTAATCAAAATTAAAAAAATGGAATCGAAAAGCTAATAATTATTTTCACTTAATATATGAGTGAATAATTCTCAGATGGCACATACGTAAAACAATATACCGGGTAGAGTTAGTCATTGTTAAATTTTTGAGTGAAAACTTGGACTTCAGAATTTTTAAGCAAGTGATTCCATCTGTAAATATCCATTAAATTACTGATAGAAAAGTTTGCAATCATTTGATTATAAACCATTTAGAATTGCTACTCAAATACACATAAATTCTAGAATTTTCTTGTATATATGATCACTGTATCAAACTATATATTCAATTTCATTTTAGTGATGCCAAGCGTTTTATTCAGAAATGGTATAAGCTTTACATTGCAATATATTTGATAACAGTACTTGGTTTTATTAGACATAGTGGATTGTTATTTAATAATGAAGAAAAATATTAACCAATTTAAGGATAAATTTTGTTAAAAATTATTCTCTACACAAAGGAGTGCAATTAAAACTAAATAATTAGATGTTTGATCTAATATCAGTGGTCTGCCTTTTAAAATGTGCATGTACTTGTACATTTATATTCTAACCAACATAAAAGATTCATTTTCAAGTAGTTGAAAATACATTGTATAAATATTTTGACTTGTGTGTTTTATATTTATATATACATGTAGTGCATATATGTATATATAATTAAGATTGTGTGTTTTATATTTATATATACATATAGTGCATATATGAATATATATTTCCATTAAGATTCAGTACCATATTGTCATTTTACTTTTTTCCATGTTTCTGTACACTGTTCAATCCAACAACCTTAATTTCCATTCTATGCCATATCGGATAATATATATGTTTTGTTTAAATTTTAATGATTAGTCCTGAGGATTTAACTAGTACGATGTATTTACGTCATGTTGAAATTTAATGACAAGTCCTGAAGATTTAGTACGATTACCAGCACCCTGTGATCTTCAGTAGTGAGTATCGCTCGGAGTCGAGCCACTGACAATTCTCCAATTGTACAGTAATTGACTCTGGAGGCTACATTTGATTTAGCCTCATCCTCTTACTTTCCCCAGGATTTTCTTTTTCAAAAACAGAGTATTCTTGTTTTATTTTATATTTAGTGTTGGGGAAGTAGAGGTATAATTTTTTCAAGTATTTAAAATATTCTGTTCATTTACTTTATGTTGATTTTTGAATTCACTGAGACACTGTATTTCAAACTTAATGAATTTATTTTCTATAGTTGATATTTCCGTTTTAACTCTGTCATTTAAAACTAATGCTACTAATGCCTACATGTACTTCTAGACTAGAAACTTTATCATAATCATGTGTCATCTTTTATTTAAAAGTCAGTTATTTCTGCATATTTCAGTGAATTATTTTGTTTTCCATAAAAAATCCTTTCCTTTTATTATCATAAGATGATTGATATCACCAGTTAATTGTTTGAGTATATTTTACAGGTCCCCAAAATTCCAGACTCCAGTTAGGTCTAGTCGATCGACCAACATCCGTCCTAAAGCATTTGAACCACACGGGAGGTAGCAGAATGTAAAGGGGGACAACTCTACAGGGTTAGCATTCCATACTGTCAGCTGTGATATATCTACACAAACCAAATATACTCACTCATTTCTTCTGACCACATAATTCCAATCAAAATCCACCAAACATCTGTCATTTGACTGGGATCTGTGGTAGTCATAGCCTTCCGATGTAACAGATCCAGAAACCTGAGGATTTTTGTGTAAGACTGTCTTTGTGGTGCTATTGTTACTAAGAGATGATATTGTTCTATTGTATGTGTGTATCTGACTAAATGTTTAGAAGTTTATAGATGAAATTGTTATGCTTTCAACAGATTGCATTTTAATTTTTTTTAAAAATGGAAATTATGTATGAATGATGTAGTGTACATGTGTATTTAATAGAAATTAGTTCAAAATTTGTTTTTCTCCTTTTAGTAAGGTTTTAGCAAGAGGTGTGTATTGTAATTACTGAACTTTGTTTTATAAACGATATTGACTTTCATTTCCCATGACCACCAAAGCATAGTGTAATTTACCATATCATTGTAGGTCAGTATTTTTAATATATTTATTTCTAGCGTACATTCCAGGAAGTAAGTAATATGCAGTATGCAGTCATAACATTGCGTTTTTATTTTTAAAAAAACATTTTTAAGTGAACACATTTTCACTTTGATTATATAATGAAGTAATTATGCATTTACAAATTTCATGTTATATCCGTCCTAATTTATTTTTTACACTTATGTTTTTGTGCCTATTTTTTATTTTGTTAGTCTCTATATTTGTGTACAGATTCCCTTCCAATTCTTTTATTTTGATTCTAATGAAAAATGGCCCCAACGTACTTTGTACTATAGACTAAGATCTGGCAAATACCAGTACACATATACTTTTGTCCTACTGTGCTCTAAACATAGCCTAGAGTTTTATTGATGATTGAAAAGTGTATTCCTTGAATTTTGACCATCTAGCTCTAAAGGTTTCTTTTCTGTAATATTCATTTCTGTATTATGAACATAATGTATTATCTTAGTAAATGTTTACTGTGGAGAAAATACACACGAGAAATGTTTACAGGTACTTGTATATTACCATGCAGGTATGTACTGGGTAACATGAAGTCAAGCAAGAGGTGAAATTTCAAGGCAAAACTGTTTTGTCAATATAATAGATAATACATGTACTTTGAAAAACAAAAACATTCTTTGTAAGAACAGACATGTTGACTCGAAAATGTATCAACTCTGATGTTTTGAAACATTTCAATTTGTAGGTCTATATAATATGTATTGTACGTATGTTAAAATTGTTATTATATGATTGGCTCTGTTTACTTTCATTTATTAATTAAAATATTTTCCAGGATTCATAAATTTTCAATTTTAATGATGTAAATGTAAAAATACAGAATAAGATATAAATATATTTAAAACAATAGTTGTCTTTTACTATTTTTTTTTACATTTTGATATTAAGAATGAAGTCAAGAACAACTTAATATAAAGAAATGTTCACAACTTATGAAAAAAACTAGGATATCCATGTAAACATCCATGAGTTAAATGAATAGTGTTCAGAAAAAATATAATGCTGTAATTTTTTCAGATCAGTGAGCTACAGATCTGCAACTATAATTTATTACACTAGCTAGAGCTATGCACTAGAATAATTTAGCAACGGAGACTGCTAAACGTACATCATGAATTAACAGAAAATTTATGACCGGCTTATTTTCAAAACAGGCTTATTTTCGAGTAATTTTCAATGCAAGAAATAGGTGGCTTGTTTTTAAAACCGGCTTGTTATCAAACCCGTCTTATTTTCAAGGTTTTAGGTAACGATGAAAAAGATGTATTTGTGAAACATGTACGTACGATGCGGCAACAAAATCTGAAAAAAACATTTTTTAGCGTATAGGTTACAGTCAAGGTCACTGACCTTGGCATCATTGGAAAGAACTTAATTAGTGGAGTAGGCATACCAAATATGAAGTCTCTATCTCATATGGTATAAATTTAGTTATGGTGAAGGTTCAAATAAAGCTTTATTTAGCATATATGTCACAGTCAAGGTCACAAGGCCATTTACCTTTGTGTCATTTGGAAGAGTTTTATTAGAGGAGTATGCATACTAATTATAAAGTCTATCCTTCATGGTTCAAAAGCTATGGCGAAGGTTAAAGTTTGCAGACAAAAAGCTATTTTTAGCATATATGTCAAGGTCATAAGGTCATTGACTTTGTGTCATTGAATGCAGGCTACACAAATTATGCATAGCAAATAAAATTTTCGCCACTTATGTTTCATGGTTCATGAAAAAAATTATGGCGAAGGTTTTAAAGTTTGCAGACAAACAAACTAACAAAAAATGTTATCTTTCAGGAACACAAATATATATAAACTTAATTCAAATTAATTAGTATGTGATGAAAAATTTCATTATTTGTGTCAGAGTGTACACGAATTGTAGGCCCTACTGTATTCTACATCTCTATACACGTGTACATATTTTCTAGAAGAATCTTTTTCAGCGAAATATTTGAAGTATGACTTACTTAATTTACTTTCGGTTTCACTTTGACGAATTTCATAAGTTTTAAGCTCTGACCGAACAAACGTCCTACTGGCGTACTGCAATACTGTAATTGCAGAATAATGTCTTCAGTGACCAGAATTGTATCTAAACGCATCTATGGTGAGTTTTTTTCTTGCGTAACCAGAAGAATAGTTCGTGTTTTTTTAAGTTTAGGGTACCGGGTAGTTCACAGATGTGAATTGATTTTCATGTGTTTGATACTTTTTGGTATTAATTTGTAGTTCACAGAAAATTGATTTTCATGTAATCTTGATATTTTTGTAGTTTTTTTCCGAAATGCAATTTTTATGCATACATATTCATTTTACCATAGTAGCACGTATAAGTTTCTATCGCGATTTTATAAAATACATTTTGAATACGTGTAATATATAATCAAACATTTTGATTTATATCTAGGCATTTTGAATTCAGGAAGATCAGCATACACGTCAGTGATGACAGGTTTTCGTAACCATTCGGAGGATGGAAAAGGTCATCGCAAAAAGGGAAAAACCCCAGCTGGAAAATTTGATGATCCTCGACAAGAATTAGAAACAGAGGAAGTGGTGAATATGACTGTTGAACAGGAACCTTTGGAGAGGTTTCCTAACGACAAGAACCCGGTCACGGGGGAGATAGGAGGCCCTAGAGGACCAGAGCCCACGCGGTACGGTGACTGGGAGAGGAAGGGGCGTGTAACCGACTTCTGACAGGATATTTCAAAATCTGATTTTGTTTACATGCATGTCTTTCATTTGTGGCCATGATTTGAATCTCAGGTTATTTTCAAATGGATTACCTGAATCTTCTGAAGAACAGGTTCCTTGACACTTGTACTGTGTCTGCTTGACTTTGAGTTGTGTAGTATTTAACACAGTCTGCAATATTTCAACAGGAAATGAATTATTTAATAGGATGTACATGTACAATACATGTACGTTTGGAGTAAAAAAAAAAAGTAGATGTACAAATTATTTTTTCAGTATGTATTTTTTTGTGTATTTTTCTATCACAGAAAAAAAACTTTTGTCCAAGGCTTTTTCGATCATATATATGTAAATAATTTTTGCTCTTTGTAATAATCCTTGTTCCAACAACTTGATCAAGCTTTAAGAGAAATTTCTATATTAAAGATAATTTAAAACACAAAACTTCCATGTTTAAAAATATTTTTTATTTATGAGTACTTCACAGTGGCACAGAATTCAATTTAAATTCATAATTGTTACATAAATGTATTTCATTGTGCAAAGTTGAGATTGTGTAAAAAATAAACAATGGACATTTCATTTTTGTTTTTATCATCAAACAACTGAAAAATAAATACAGTCATTCTTCATTATATATTTGTGTGTGTGTGGGGGGGGGGGGGGTATTAGGTCAGTAATATCACCTGCAAACTGTTTCATATAAAGTAATATAGTCCATACTAGTAAACAAGGAACCAAAAAATTTACAATTCTTTAATATCCTTAAAAAATAACCCCCACACTAATGCTTTTTTCTACGGCAATTACAAAATTTTATCCCATAAAAATATCCACATTTACAGTATATTGGTTGTCCAAAGACACACAGAAAGATCATTTTTACATTTATAAATTTCAACTTTAAAATGAATATTTTTCACTTTTAATAAACATATTAAATTGTCCAGAGAGGTGTTAAAGTTCAAGACATTAAATGAAATCTCTGCACTTATTTGAGGATGATTCAATTCTTGAAGATTTTAATTCCAATGATGAATGAAGCCAAAAAGCGTTTTATGAAATGGATAATGACTGAACTATGAACGAAGAGCGCAAAACTGTTGGAATACTTCCAGGATGTGAAAGTCAATGTCACTTGTGAAAAGTAGAGACTCCAGTGTACTGATGTACCTGAAAACCAGTTCATGGTGCTGAAAAAAAGGTAAAAAATAACTTAAAACCCAATGTATAAAAGATAAGAACACCTGATTAAACATTATTCACATTATAAATGGTATAACCAGTTCACTTTTTTTATACATATATAAATGTATTGTGAACATGATATACACTGGGAAATTGTTATAAATAATACATGTACATGCATAGTTAATTGCAGTGACTGTCTCATTCTTGAAGGGATTATTTGAAAATGAATAATTATTATATCATGCATTTAATATATCATGCATGCACTTAACTATGGTATATGTAATGTTAAGATTAAATTAAACCACTTTTTGGACTTCATGAAAATTTTAAAATTTGATATATTTAATGCAAACATGTACATTTAAATAAAAGTGAAAATACATGCACATCATCAATTTTCAGCTGAAGCCACTTTTTAAAAATATTATTCCAAAAGTAACATGTGAGAGAATGGAATAAATTAAAATGGTAAAGAATTTCATTAAAAACAATGTAAACGTACAGAAAACATACCAGCAAAAATATTTGTTGTAATCTTTCAATAACCCACTTGTACCATGGAGTATTGTAATCAATGCCATTTCCTTCACACTTTGCCAAATGGTCAGTCAGGATCATAATAAATCGCTATGGAATACAGAACAGTTACATTATTACACTTTAGTATATAGAGAGACTAGGAAAGGATATTCTGCTATTAAATTAAATTACCCAAATCATTTTACCAAAGCACAGAAAATCAATTCTTCATCTAGTGAACCTTCAACATGTATTTTCCTTGAATTTCACAGTCATTTCACATTCAAATACACTAATAAATATTAATCTACAGGATGGGTTATTTTTCTTATAAAGGGGCAACAGTACATAGAAGATGATCAGAAAGAGTCGTTTGAAGGGGCAATACAGTGTATAATACATGGAAGATGGACAGAAAGAGTCGTTTTGAAGGGGCAATATATGGAAGATGGTCAGAAAGAGTCGTTTTGAAGGAGCAATATAATACATGGAAGATGGTCAGAAAGAGTCGTTTTGAGGGTCCACTAATAGCTGGAAGATGATCAGAAAGAGTCGTTTTGAAAGGGCAATAATACATGGAAGATGATCCGCTTGAAGGGCCACTAAACCTGGAAGAGAGAAAAATTTTAATATTCTCTCATGATTTCATCTGTAGGTACCGGCTTGCTCCATTATCCGCTTGCTGAAACAGAGAGAGAGAGAGAGAGAGAGAGAGAGATAGCTGTAGGCAGTGATAAATGAACACTCTTTAAAATCAATTCCATTGTAATTAAAAACACCACATGCTCTTTACCTTTCTCTTTGCTGCATCCAGTTTGTCCTTGGAGTCCTCAACATCTTGCTGTAGTTTGTCGACTTGTTTACTCATCTTTTTAATTGTCGCATGCATTATTTCCCAAACATAAAATCTGTTCACAAACAAAGAGGATAATAATTAAATTTATCTGCAATGCAGAAACAAAGATAACTGTTTCCTTTTTTTATGATGCACAATTCATCTGATGAAATTTTTGAATATACACTGAATCTTTCTTTTTGTCACATGCATTTTTTAATGTAACAAAACATAAAATCTATTCAAAAAGAAAAGTTAATTCTTGGTATAAACAAACACTTGTAATGGAGTGATGACATCAGATTCCTTATGTTATTTTATTTGAGAAAAGATGAAATAAATCTTTAAGTTGTTAATTGTACTGACTTGGTAAACTCTGGCTGCATTTCACTGGAGAACAACCAGTTAGCCACAGCTGAGGGCTCCACAATCTGAGTCTTCAGTAACTTGTCCACAAGAACAACCATCATCTGTAACCAAAGCATCCCAAATACAATGTATGTAATTATACTAACAGAAAGTTCTGTAATCACATCATTTCACATATGTATCAATTTTATTAGAAAATTCTGTATCTAAATCATTTTACATATGTAATATTACAAATACTGTAACATCATCATTTTACACAAGAAATTAAAAAAAAAAAACTAATAAAATACATGTATCCCCTACAAGAAACTACCTGCATTTTATCATCTAATATTGACCTGTAATCTACTTACCTGCTGATGTGAGCTCCAGATTTCAAACATTGTACGGAGTAACCAAATCTGTCCCTCTTCTGTGTCAGCTAGAAGCTTTAAAATATGATGAAATCTGCAAAACAAATGACAGATACGTTTAAACAATGTGACGGAAGACATTTGCTTACCTGATTCTAATGTATATGCTATATTCCAGTGTACCATGTTCTGGGGGTGAATTCCAGTACATTTAGTTATGAATGACAGTCTGTTTCTACTTACTTAGCTATAGCAGCAAAGGAATGACTGAATGACTTGCTGCCAAGGTAGAGTAAAACCGAGACAAAGACGTCTATTCGGAGAGGGTGATACGTCGGGTCACCTGCAATAAACAAAATAAATCATATCTTACAGGTACATTATCAATACAATAGACTGCATGTAATACTGCACGTAATGTTTTTTGCAAATGAATAAATTTTCAACTGGTCGCAATAATAGAAGAAGTTGAAATAATGTCATAAAAAAAAATTATGCTATTATTTTTTCAGACTTTTTAACAATTTTTTGGATGAAATTTCAGCATCTTGGTTTTAAACGGAAAAAAACATGCAATGTATACATTTATTGTTTCATTGAGGTATTAAATATATATGCATACATACACATGTATGTTGTTTTACTGAGGCAAAGATATTTATAAATGGATCTCTTTTTGATTTAATACTTTTTCTTTACATGCTACAGTTTTCTTCACGCTTGATTTGGACTAGCTAATCATTTAATAATACATTGAATAACTCACTCTCCTCCTCACTGAGTGGGTTGGGCAGATCTTTCAGCAATACCATGGCCTCCTCCGGGGTACACTTGGACTTGATTGCAGCCATCAGTTGGTGGGCCACCATAGTACCAGGCATTGAGCCTGCTCCCTCCTTCTCATATTTGAATTGAGGGTGAGGTTTCTCAGGGATCAGAGCTTCAAAGCTTTCAGGGACATTTTCTGCTATTCGTTGGTGGTAGGATAATCTGTGAAGCAAAGAAACAGAAAAAAGACAAAATTATATGTGATTGTTTTCCCGTTAATATTCCATAACAAGAGGCCCATGGGCAACATCCCTCACCTGAGCATTGTGACTAGGAGAAAAACAAAAATCAATCCAGTTTTGAAAAGCTTAAATGCATGTGGTCCCAACCTACCCCTAAAAGACAGAAGGGAGATGATTTGAATTAATATGAATCTACAAAGGATGCTTACATATTTCTTTGACTTAATTTGGCTTTTTTCCATAAAAGTTTGAACTTTCATTTTTGCACCACCCAACCCCCCGGGGTCATGATTTGAACAAACCTGAATCTACACTACTTTAGGATGCTTCCATATAAATATGACCAATCATGGCTTCGTTGTTCTTGAGAAGACGATTTTTAAAGATTTTTCCTATATATTCCTATGTTAAGTTTTGATCGTCCATTGTGGTCCTACCCAACCCCCCAGGGTCATGATTTGAACAAATTTGCATCTACACTACTTGAGGATGCTTCCACATTAGTTTCATCTTTCCTGACCAAGTGGTTCTTGAGAAGAAAATTTTTAAAACATGCCACCAAATTTTCACTATTTCTTAATTATCTCCCCTTTATGAGGGTGTGATCCTTCATTTGAACAAATTTGAATCTCCTTCACCCAAGGATACTTTGTGGCCCAGTGGTTCTGGAGAAGGTCAAAAATGTAAAAAGTACAGCTAGACGGACAGATAGACAGACTACAGACAAATTGTGATCAGAATAGCTCACTTGAGCTTACAGGTCAGGTGAGCTAAAAATGTCAGACACAATACCTTAAACACTTGAGAAGCACCTCCTTGACAAATTTGGGTTTGGGTAATTCTGGGTCCATTTGACAACAGGTAGACCAATCATCCCAGCTCCAGCGGAACTGGAAGTTGCTCAAATGGTATGCAAACCAGTTAGCAAATCTGAAAAATATTACTTACTTTTACATGTACGTAATACTTAAGAATGAGTGAAATAACATTGCTTTGTCAGCTAAGTACATTTTTAATTTACAAAACACAGTAAATACATTCTAATGCAATTTTGATAATAAATTCTACAATAAAATCACCGCTTCAATTGACAAACCTTTCAATACAGGTAACATTCATAGTGTCAATTCTCTCATACAGCATTTCAGTGGCTTGTGCTAACTACAAAGTTAAGCAAAATGACAGCATTCTCTCAGAATTCTTAAAACAACTTCTTTTGCACATCTTGATACATGTACATACAAACCTGAAAATATCCTTCAAGGGTAGAGTATACCACAATATATTGAAATTCAGAAAATACATTTTTGTCAAGAAAGGATACAACTTGTGGCATGGAGCCTGGTTGTAGCTTACAAAGCTCTATCAGTAGAGAACCATAGAAAATTTCCAGGGAAGGGGGTACTGGGAGTCGAAACAGCTGAGAAAACATCACCTGAAATACAACAACAAACATACAGTAAAATATAACAATAATTCAATATAGCAAAAAATTGACTGTGATATGTAACCTTATGAGTTCATTATATAATTTAAAACTGAAGGAAATGACAAGCATTTAAGGGGGCTGACTATATTTTATTGTGTGAAAACTACAATAGCGAAACTCTTCGTTTTTATACCATATATAACTTACATTAACTTCAGTGTACATGCAAAGTTTGGGGGAAATCTACCATCAAGGTTTTACTACTGTAGATCACTTAATTTTCGCGACACCTTATTTTCGCAAGATAGTCATTGACATTTTATAAGCGAGACAAAATTTTCACAAATTGTGGTCAGTACCTTATATAATCTTAAGGAAGTCTATTATACGCGAGAATGAAATTTTCGTGAGCATACCGTCTCGCGTATTTACGCGAAAATAAAGTTCTCGCGAATAAAAAGTGATTTACAGTATAGGATTATATAGGAAAATGCCAATTTTTAGCACTTTAAAGCAAATTATACAAATACTACAATAGACATTTTGTTCAAACTATAATATTTGATGAGTAATACTATATTATACAATATATGTAAGAAACACAAAATTCTACCATCTTGTTACCAGAGGGGGCATCTCAAAATGCAAAAAATTAGCAAATATTACTATTTTTACTAGAGTATTACAAAATTTGACGTACACAATGGATTCACTTGAAAACATAATAAAATAATTGGAGATATTCTCAAATTTCTATGTTTTAAATTTCAAGAGCGTATGTTTATTACTTTTTATTTAATAATATTTTTATTACCCCTTTCTTTAAGAGCTACAGATATCATAACGTCAAAAACACACTGCAACGTCAACCTACCTATCAATTGCAAAATCGCTATAAAAATTAATTTTATCAAATTGTAATTACATTTTTATGCCTATAATTTCTTAATTTTGTTTAATTTTAATAATTAAGCGAAAAAAGTTGCATTAAAACAGTAAATACGGTTTATTTTACTATGATGCGCGAAATATTGCGCAATGGAAACTATAGTCGGCCCCCTTAAGCATGAATTCACCATAAATACAGTATGTTTAATGTAACAATGTTTTACAAAAATTGATACAAAGATTACGAAAAAAAAAATTGATACTGTCATAGCATTCATGAAAAAACTGTATATTTAACAAATCACTTCTGATTTATTTCTCATGTTTTTAAAAACAAAATATTACCAACCGTGTGTTCCTAACATATTGTTTGACCTTTCCACAACAAAACATTCCTCATAATTGTTGTTTACCTCCACTATCGGACATGTAGCCATTTTGGTTTCAAAGCGGGTATCTCAGATGTTTTTGGAGAGAGTAATTTTTTAAAATCTTCCATTTTTTGCAATTGAGGTAAGAATTTGGAAAAAATGCTGCAGCACTGGAAGAAGAACTAATGCTCTCCGGTCTATCAATATAGCTCAGGGTACATAATAACAGATCTGTACTAACATACTGTCATAGCATTCATGAGAAACAAATCACTTCTGCTTTCATGAAAAACGAATAGAATGAGCCTGAAAATAAACACGAGTCTTACCTCCACTATCATGTAATTGAGCGGGATCTTGTTTTTGGAGGGAAAGCTTAGTAATGCTGCAGCACTGGAAGAAGAAACAATGGTACTAGAATGGAATATAAATAGAGACTTGTAGAAGAAGAAGAAGAAGAGAACTTATAGAATAGATCTAATACATGTATAAACAGATTAGTTTTTCATCTGTGGAGAATTACATCTTTTAAACCACCAAATTGATAACATTTATTATGATTTATATACATGTATATATACAGTAATTAACATTGAGATAACTTTTACCAGTCTTTGCGCTCTGCGTAATATGTGCTGATTATTCTGTCAATCTGTTCTTCTATCAGGTACCTCTCAATGGAGTGACTACCAGGTAATACAGGGCCCTGTATAGACAACATTCTACTCTTAACAAACCGGATCTGTTATCCATTTAAGAAGAAAGAACTTGCCAATTATTCATCAAATGTACAACATATAAAGAAAGAATCACTGGATTTTACTTTAATTCATTTTCAATATATCAGAAATTCTATTAATATTCCAAGTGTAAAGATAAGTGTTGTCAACAAGTATCCGGAAACTGATTAACTGTCAAGAATCGGCTAGTAAAACTGCTATTCGGTTCCTAAGATAAAAATACATCTTGTATAGCTCATTTAAATGACTAAAAAAAATAAATGTTATATTATTTATAAGGTATGCATACACATTTTCCTAATTTTCTTTACCGTTAGACCAGTGTTTGAAGTAACAGCGCACCAGACTGCCCGAGACACACGCCATTTTTTGTCACAGGCAAACAGTTTTGCACGTATTGACGCGTGTAAAATTTTTCCAATATTAAAATTCTGACATTTTGATATAACTCTCTAAAATCAACTAATATTATTGGTTGCAGTGTAACAAGCAAACGGGTAGAATTCATCAGCCTAGAGGCCGGGATCAAATATATGGTGAGCTGAACCCATTCATATTATTGCTAAAACAAACTTATAAAAGATAATTATTTTTTCCGGGCTAGTACATTTTTGGCAGAGCTGACAACTTTCACTAGCAGTCAGCCCTGCATGTCTACCTAATTTTTCAGTGAGTTTCAAACACTGTGTTAGACTTGATCTAGTGGTCACAAATAGGATCGATTTGTTTTTATTAGTTTTCACTGTTAATTGATAGCTTTGATTGCCAAGGGGGTATACAAGTTTTGAAGACCAGAGTTATAATTGCATCATTTAGTAATTAATAATAATAAACTGCCAAATTATTATTTACCTTTACATTACCGACAGCAGGAAATTAACTCGCAGAGTTAATATTTGCTTTATTCGTGGGAAAAGAAATTCCTAGCAGTTAACCTTTTGACTATGGTGCAGACAAATTTTTCTGATTTGGACTCAGAAATTGCTTAATATTATTTTGACTTCAAATCGGGATCAATCTGGTGTTTTGTTATTATTTAAATGAACCCAAAGTCAAAACAATGAATGCTTGAAGCAATGATAAAAATATAAATATATATTATTTTTCCTTTTCGCGAATTCAAACAACCGCAATTTGCTGAAAATTGAAGAAATTGCGATCTTTTCTGACCATGATTTTAACCTTTTAACTTTGTAGTGCGTGCATGCGTGGGTGTCTATGAATAAAGTTCATATACATTATTTTTGTACTTTACTACTTCCAATGAGTAAAGGATAAATTATAGTTATGGAAACTATAACAATAAATCATCCAAGTAACCGGGTACGCGATCGGAAGATTAAGCAAGTAACCAGTTACTAAAAATCGTTCGATTTGACAACACTAGTAGAGATGATGGTTCTATCTGTAGCTCTTCATGACTATTTACCTCAGGTACATCTGTGTAGTCAAACATCCTGAAGATGACCTTGGGGAGGGGATATGTGCTCTCCTCATTGTGTGAGGGAGGGATGATCTGGGGTAGGGTGTGTTGTAGAGCCTCACAGAGCACTCCATCAAAGGCCAAATAAGGCCTCATGATCTGCTTCTCCGACCACTTGTTGGACTTCATATTCTTAATCTGGGCCCAGAGGCAGTCTAGGTACTTTATGAAAAATACCCATAAAAGTTTATTTTATACATTATTCATTATGAATACATAGAACATAATAAAAAAAATTCTTTTAAGTCATATAATTTTCGATTGAAATGTAATATAGCTTCCATAAACAAGTACTGTAAACCAACTTTTATTCACCTGTGAGAATTTTTCGCGAACCATTCCTTAAAGTCCCTGATGTGTGTCTATTTATAACAACAGATCCAAAAAGCCTTGATCGCGAAATTAATCATCCCGAAATACACTGTACTGTAGTTTACCCCCCAGTAAATCATGAAATGAAGTTGTCTGGAATAAAAGTTTATTTACAGTTTCTATCAAGGATCAGACACTTTATTTTACCTCTTCTTGAGGATGGGGAAAATCAGACACCCACACTCTCAAGGCTGGGACATGGATTTTCTGTCTCTTGCTAAAATAAAAAAAAAATCATAAACATTCAAACAAACATTTATAACCTAAGAGAGACAATGAAAGGACTTAAACCAAAATTTTTTTGAAACTTATTTTCATTATAAGCTTTTCATTATACATGTATTTAACACCTGATATTAGTTTTTTGTTGTTTTTTTTAAACAGTAAAATTGATTGTCAAAATAAGTCTTCTTAAAATTTCAGATTCTTTTCTTGTCACTGTAATATTACTTATAAAATAAATCCATCTCTAGCATTCCCCCCCCCCAATTTTCCAGTTTTTCTCTTTTACAGAATGCAAAAAAAGTTTTAATACACTCATTTAAACATACAACAAGCTTCTTGTTTGTTCATCATTTAAAAGGAAATGATATGTATTGACATGTAAAGAAAACATTTACAGTGTATTGAAATTATAGATTGGAGCTACTAACCTAATATAATTGTCAATAGTTGATAAAAGTTTGTTAAATTCTGTCTCCTTCTTTTCATGTAATTCTCTCGCAACCTGCAATAAGAAAATGAGCATTGAAAAGTGATCTTTTTGAAACTTTTTGATACTGTAAACATATTTTATTTGGCTGTGTATTCCTTTTAACACCATTTGTGATATGAAACTTCCGTTAATTCAGAACAATGCTAAATGTCTTGCACATACATGTACAGTATATTCATAACTAAAAACATTAAGAAATGTGCTAATTAAATCAAATCTATGCTAACTTGCTCAAAAGTCAATTTCTGCCAAATGTCATACACACTAAATATAATAAATTTACAGTATTTATTTTGTTTTAAGCCTAAGACAGCTGTGTATGTCCTTAGAGAATCAGTGAATAACAATTTTATTTGATGAATAAAATGATAAAATTCACATACTATATTTCTGAAAAATGTAATCATTAAATATATCATTTCTATTTTTTGATAATTTTATCAAAATATTATTTTAATTTTATGAGTCATGAAATCAATCAAATAATATAATAATTAAAAACAATCTAATGTAGGTATAATTTTACTTACCCATGGGAGAGCAGACAGCACTACATAAACATACCAGTCGGAGCGCACCTAAACATAGTATAAGAAAACCTTTATTTTTCTATGTAATCTAAATAATTTACTCATTTGCAGTCTCCATTACCAGTACAGCTGTATATGTATTTCAAAACTATTTTTAAACTGAATTTTTCTAATTTCATGTTTGAAATTCATTCCAGTACATGTATAATAAAGATTTTGTTCTAGTACAACAAATGTTTCTCTTTTAATTATGTGCCTAGGTCAAGGTAATAAAGTGATGGTGCATAAAACATCTTGATATGGTTCCACATGGAGGGGTCAACAAATTAACCATCATATATTATTCAATTTTTTAAAATATATCTTTAACTATCAACCGTCACTTGGCAAGGAAAAATTCCATAAATTTTAGTTTTAAAATTTCATCCCTTTTGTACATCTTTATATGGAGCTCTTTTTCTAAAGGAAATCAATAATTTTATAATCTTTAAATGGCCACAACCACCCAGCCCTCCTAAACCCAAAACCAAGGTCATTGCACATCACTGTTATCAGAAATTTTGCTGCCAGCATGACTTTCCATGTTTTTTTTGTACAAGAGACCTTGATCTCATAAAAAAATCTGTAAGTCTAGGTCAAATCATACTCTTCAAACCATAAGCAATATTGCCTCATGAACGATTGTCAAATTTTTCTTTGTTACATGCATAAAGTAAGGGTCCAGACCAGTGACCTTGAACTTTCACAAATACCACTTGATTACAATTGAGATGTAGCCCACATGATCATACAAACTCTGAGTCTGGTATGAATTAAGAACCTGTACCTCCATAAAAGTATAGCTTAAGTAAGGACAGAGAGATGCATACAATGTATTCCTTTCAGGAAATAAAAATCAAGAAAGTGAATGATGGAAATTTAATCTCTGAGAGAACACTACTTTTTACCTGTGGAATGTTGTCCTCAAGCGTCACTTCAATAAAATTGTCAAATAAAGCTAACAGTGAACCAGCCACGATCACATGACAATTGACACAGTCGGCAAGGAAACGAACCTGGAAGTGAAGGAGAGTACACTGATCAACTACATAAGTTAAATCCTCAGTGGGACTGACAGGGGTATTATATATACCACAAATATGGTGCATTCCTTATATGTGTAATGATATTTAAAAGTCATATATTTGTGTCACAGGTGGTGAAAAATCAAGTCTCAAAGGGACTCAAACCCAGGTCCTCTGGCGTACCCAGCCATCACTCTAACCATTGAACTATTGAGACCCGATATATTGACTGACTCTCACGCACCTGTGAACCTGGTGACATATTCCCTTCTTCATAGAAATTCATCCTTAAATTCTATGATTTGAGGAAATGCCTGAAGCATGTTCCAAGGGAACAGTGGGTTATGTATGTATTATAAATGTCACAAGTGGCGAAAAATCAAGAATTAAATGGGACTCGAACCCGGGGCCTCTGGCATATGTGCCAACGCTCTAACTGAGCTATTGAGACCTGATATATTGACTTTCACACACCTCTGTACCCGGTGACATTTACTTACTTGTAACTTGGCATTCTCATACTCCCCAGTCTTCAGGGCTTCCTTTAGATTTCTAACGAGCATTTCAACAAACTGAAGAAAAAATAAAGATACATGTATACATTTGAATTTGACAATTAAAGAGGGAATGAAACATTTATGAAAATATATTCTTTTGAAATTATTTACAAGAGGCATTGTTTCCATGAATGTGTTGATGTTAGAATGGCAACAAAAGGTCCTTTACATGTATGTATTTGTACTAAGGTGATCTAGAACAAGTAGTATACCCTACCTCTCCCCCACAGTTGTAGTTCTTAGCATTCAAGAGACCAATCAAGGTAGTGTACACAGCCATTTTCTCTGGGAGTTTAACAACACTAAAAATAAATTAGGAAAAAAGTTTGAGATTAACACAGTGTTTAACCTTAATGGAATGCTATATTGTATGTAAAAAAAAAATTACACATATACCTAAGCCCCCCTCCCCCTAACAATGGGGAG
This sequence comes from Saccostrea cuccullata, assembly GCF_032062105.1. Taxonomy (NCBI): domain Eukaryota; kingdom Metazoa; phylum Mollusca; class Bivalvia; order Ostreida; family Ostreidae; genus Saccostrea; species Saccostrea cuccullata. Next base: position 144,670 of record NW_026933907.1, read on the forward strand.
GGTTACAGTATTGATGCTGTACTCACCAGGAACACAGGATTCTCATTATTTTGGTTTTGTAATTCCCCAGATCTGCCTCCAGTACACTGGCAAGTCCTTCCAAGTTACTTTCCAAGGAGGATGTGCTCTTAACAAAAGTCACAAAACTTGTTATATTGATTTCCAAAATACTTCATATATCAATATGTGGGAGACAGTTTCAATTGTAATTGAATCATTAGGACTTTGATGATGTAGAAAACAACAGATTGTGTACAAGGTAAACATCTCCCCTGTACAGAACGAGAGGGTTGGCAGACATGAAATATTTTTTTGCTGTTGTACACATTATATAGATATTTACCTTTTCTCCAACTCTGGTAATGAGGGATTCCAGTCTTTCCTCAATGTCAATATTTTCCGAACCTCGTCTACGCTTTCTTGCAGAATGTCCAACTAATTAAAAGTAAATGTTATTTTTACTTATAGACTAACCTATACTGAAGACTTGATCAGTACAATATTAACTTTCGAGAAAATGATTTTCTTAGTGAATCAATGGTTTACCAATAAGGTTTTAAAATGGAAAGCAACTATTGACTGTCAGACACCATAAAGTGGACATGATTATTTATGTCTCTGTATGAGTGTCATTAAAAATACGTAGACAATGTTCCTCATCGTCATATTATTATTAAAAGATTACAGATCAACACATTTTCGTAAATAAAAACATTTATTTTGTCAAAGTGTGAAGTTTCATTCCATTTGATTAAATAGAACTCATGTTGGCCAATTTTTAAATCAACATCTTTTGTTACAATGGAGTGCGGTTAACTAACATTGTAACATCAAAAGCAACCTCAAGAAAGTTTCTCAAAATTACAGTTTTATTTACTCTGCTTTTTATTTTTTAATTTCATACACAGTTTTTAGCATCTTCTCCATTCATAAAAACATATCCATAACACTTAACACTCAAGTTTGCTCACAATTGTGCAAATAGCTTGAACTAGATTGTCAGTGTTTTCAAATTCTCTACTGCGTAACTCTATTAGTTCCAAAACTGTGAAGCGCACATCACATTTAATGACATTTTCACGTTCCTTACTCTTTCGACAAGATATTGTACTATATTCTGTTTCTTTGCAGACCATCTATTGTCTGATTCAAACTCGCTACCACTCAAAAATTTTATTTTCCATTTTGTACAAAAACATGGCTCATTTTTCACACACTTCCTGGTTTTTAGAGAATTTTAATAGTTTGTTAAAGTTTTCCGAATGCAAAGCGAAATTTTATTGCTACTCGCTGCTCCGTAACGTCCTCCAACTTCATGGTTTTAGCATTTTTAATCAAGTTCATATGTATTTAGAAACATATCTTTTTACCGTATAAGATATACTGTATAAGCAGAATATTTAGCGAGGTTTTAATTTTGGCATTATTAGCAAGAGTTCTGAGATCGCTAAAATTATATATTGCTAAAAATAACCTATGTTTAATTTGTATTAGCTTCATTAGTGAGCATTTTAAAATCGCTTAAATTACTCATCGCTAAAAATAAAATATCATGTTTTAAGGACAAATCGCTAAATCTGCTTCTCGCTAAAATTTCTACTTATACGGTATTACATTACCTGATAGCATCTTAAGTAATACATTGTACTGCAAGACTTAATTTAAACAAGTAAATTTTATTTTGTTTCAGCTCCATTTATTAGAGGTATGGCAGCATTGGCTATAGATATTATAAAGTGAAAATTAGAAAATTACTCAATTTTGACGTTGCTCCTTTGAAAATTTCTATAAATATGAAGATATATTCCAATTTTTTTACTCAAATTATTCGAATTTGTTGTTAAAATATGTGTACCAAATTTGGAAATAATATGACGTCAAATAAACAAGTTAGACAACAAAAGTCTACGAATTTTTTGAATGACCCTTATTATACACACAAAAACAAAACTGTAATAATTTACAATTTACTTTGTTTCATAGTTCCTTCGTGAAAGAAACCATTTTAGAATTCATATTTTAAGAATATTCTAACTAGAATACAAGGTTTTCCCTGAGAATAAAAATAGATAAGACAATTAATAAGAAGAAAGCAGGTGATGACAAATCCCACTGCCCGATGATCGGGGCTAGTGAATTTTAGGGGTGGGCAAGTGAAATACTATCCAACTTGCTCGTGGGCAAGTGACTTATCAAAATTATTAAAATTTATTTGTAAACCACAGATTTAAAGATGGGCATAGGGGCTTGCATGATATACTCAGTATTTGTCTTCCTCTTTTTTTTGAAATATTTATAAAAACATTATTAGTTTATGGTGGGGCAAGCAAAAATTCAGATAGGACCATGTACTTGCCCTTGGACAAGTGCCTTAAAAATCTATTTGTCAGTCCCTAGAAAGGAATCTGGCATTCCTCCCCTAGTCATGCTAATGGGAAGTTTAAGAGGAATGCTGGTATTTTTTCATATAGACGGCTGGTATTTTTTCATATAGACAGGGGAACACCCTGGCCCCTGGGTATGAGGGACAACCCTGATAAATAAATCCTTTGCTTTAGATTGTGTTGAATTATTACCAATAAATCATCTTGCTGACCAGAATTGACCTCTTGTATAATTTAACCCAAGAAATGAATTGCTTTATTTAATTCCAAAAATTTCAATTTCATAGGTCGTTTTGGGGGATTTTGACTCTGATTACCGATATACATAAATATTTCAATTTCTATTTGTTTTCTCTTTGATAACTCTAATAGGTCAGGGGCTAAGGAGGCCTTATATGTATGTAAATTAAATCTCATGCCTGTTTGTCTTTGTGTCTGATGCTAAGGAGGCCAAATATGCATGTAAATCTTGTGTGGCTGTCTCTGTGTTTGACGTCAGTGGGTGAGAATTGTTGAAATTGACATGGGAGGCCTCGTGACATTTAAATCTATAAGGCTACATTTTAAAAATCTAAATCTACAATTTTATTTCACAATGAAATGGAAATATATTATAAGGAATCACTGTTTAGTTAGCCTAGTATGCCAGGGACATCGGTGAAAGTGGGAAATGTGGGGAATTTATGCATAACAGACAAAGTTGATGTGGGGATAAATTATCCAATGTTTCCCACCATCGTTGATGTCCTGGCATACTATACTAACAAGGCAGTGATTCCTTAAATTTTGAATACTATTTTGAATAGTATACGTATTATATATTATGCATTACAGATATTCAAGATTATTTCAAAATACAGTTTGCCAATACATATTAAAGAACCAACTATATAAAATATTTTTAATGTAAATTAATAAAAGTAAGTTTTACACGATTTTAAGAAATGAATATTTGTCAAAATAGTTTTTTTCCAGGTCAGAATTTCCTCGTTGAAATTTTTTAGTTTCGATTTTAATTTCCTCAAAGAATGCTAAAATTGCTTTTGAATTAACATATTATTAGACAATATAATGAAGACTTATTACCATCCTCTTCGTCACTTGAATCTCTTCGACGACGAGACATTTTCTAAAATAAATAATTGGTAAAGAATAATCCCCGGCAAGTCGAACAACGCTTTCACCAGTTTAGATGATTTGGTATTTTCGAGACGTCGAGCCCGATCAATAAAAAAAAACCGGTGCGTTTGAGTTTACTCTTGATAAAATTATCCTCTGTCATTTAAGAATTTCATTTAAACAAAACACTTGTTTTCAATAAATTTCCACTAATTTTAGGTGTTAGAAAGCCTTTTAGCTATTTAAATGGGACATTGACTTGTCAGTCCCATGACATCACACATGTATATATACAGCGTTCTTTTACCCACTCATGTAACTTATGATTGATTAAAACAATGTCACAAAAATACACAGGTTTTAAACCATTTAGCTTGATCATTGTACTCATACTGCTCTGAATATCTGCACAAAAGACTAAAAGATCAAATGTTTTGAAGGATTTCTTTAATTATAAAGCTAGAGTAGAGTGTTTGGGAAACATTTCTTTTACTTCAGAAGACTGTCAGTCGTCTTCTCTCATTGGCTGCATCCGAAGAACAACAACAGACGACCGCGGAGTCTCAGTATATATACCCAATGAAAGTCATGTGATGTCAACAATGACTAATTGAGAACTTCTCTTGGTCGTACCTTAAAATTCCAAAATCATTACACTACTCGGTTTGGGTACGAGTTGACTGTCAACCATTTCGTGGCCGTACAACGGTGGTAATCAGTGGTAATCCGTGGTGTGAGTGATGCCCCAACATTAGTCCACATCGGTCTAGTAGTCTTTAAAGTATCATTCACATTATCTAGCGATGTATACGATTGGTGCAACCATATATTTTTTGATAAAAATGGCGTGGTTGCCGGCCGGACTTACAAAGGCCCAGCGATGCATTGCTAATCATAAAACGATGTTTCAGGGTAATCGGCCGATGTATATTATATCGCTCATACATTGGTGAACATCGTCCGTACGTCGATTGACTATGGGCCAATGTTTGGTCGAACATCAACTAATGATCGGCCTATGTCTGTTGCCCACCACTCAACCCCCCCCCCCCCCCCAACCTCAGATTCAACGGACACTTGACGATGCTCGGCCATACATCCGCCAATCCTTGAAAGATGTGTTAATGATGGGTTGCCGATGAGGAGCGATTTGGGGCATCGGTAGAGATCGATATCGCTGATTTTTAACTATAACTTATTTTCTACCGATGACCCCACCGATTCGGCAAATAGCCTCAGTCACCTTCCGATTACTATAGGTGTCCGGCCGGCAACCACGCCATTTTTATATGAAAAAAAATGCATTTTTTTCTCATCGTATACCCCATCGCTGAATAATGTGACTGATACTTTAATGGGAAGCAAATTATGCTCATGGAATACTTGCTTTCTGTGTCTTTTCCAATCAAAATCTGACCAAAATCTAATATAATTTTATGCAGACTTACCTACACAAGTCTATGCAGTAGTTACCAATCTCTTCATATCTTTCAGAGCAGTGTAGAAAAAAAATTTTAAAAAGTAAACGCAAAACGAGATTTTATTAATCAATTTATTCAACGACCACAAAGAGGAAGAACTTGTATGATTTCAAATTATTCATTGCCATTAACGTTGTAGATTTTTTCAATGTTCATGATAATAACACAGCATGTAATTAAGAAGAAAAGAACCACAGCACAAAAGCATCTTCAGACGAAAAGATGATGTCGCTGCTGTATTCCGAAAATCCATATCTGTCGTCGGACCTACAAATCCAAAAAAAAAGGTTACATAGTACACGTATTACAAATTACATTATGTAAAATAAAATTCAGTCCCTAATAAGAAGGAGAAAAGCGACTTTCGAGTCATTTTTTTTTACTTTGGTATACTTATGACATGCAATTATCTTCCCCCCTGTTTAGGTGGACTAGGCTCCTAAATGTACGGTACGCATGGCGTATCCGGCGAGTTGATACGCCCCGGTGCCTTTAATCTGTAAAAATTATGCAGAAATCCGAAGTGTATGCTTTAAGGCTGTTGAAGAGACACCCCTTCCGGAAATGTCCGTACCACAAAAACTTACCGTCAAAGTGGGGGCGTTTACCCGGTAACGAAGCGACACAGGAGAACTCTTACCTAAAAATCATGGATAGACCAAGATTCGTCAGCAATGAACAGCCATGGACGTAGTAGAAGGAAACCATAAACAAAAAATACTGTACCCTGGTCCTCCAGGTTTGGGGTAAGGCGCAGCTAACAGCCCTGTAGAAGTAGAAAGTTACAGAAACAGCACCAAAAGAAAAAACTTTTACTACAACGCGTAAAGGACATCGACGAGCACAATGAGACTAGTTTGATTGTTGGCAATCAAAGCCAAAAGGGCGTTACCAGCAGAATGAGAGAAGGCCTGAATACCACAAAAACCAGATTTGGACATTGGAATGTGAGGAAAATGTATAAGACAGACAAGCTGGCAGAATTAACATCTTAGGTGAGACAATTTATCCTCCATGTCCTAGGAGTAAGTGAGAGTAGATGGACTGGATCTGGAAACATGAAAACCACCAGCGGAAAAACTGTCTCTTACTCCCAAAGAAATGACAATCTACATCATAAAGATGTAGTCATTATGCTCAAGAAAAGTGTGGAGCGGTGTCTGGCAGCATACTGGAATGGAGGCACATAAATAATAGATTGATTAGCGCAAGTTTTAAGGACAATCACATCAAAACCACATTCATACAATGCTACACCAACTAATGACAGTAGCGATGAAGACAAAGAGAAGTTCTACGGTCAACCGCAGGCAGAAACAGAGAATACATCATGGCACGGCGACCTCCTCGTCATCATGTGGGACCTTGATGCCAAGGTTTGAAAAGATAAAACCGACTATGAAAAAGTCATGGGAAAGCATGGAATTGGGACCAGGAACGTTAATGGGGAAAGATTTGTGGAGATTTGTGCTATAAATAGCCTGGTGATAGGAGAAACTCTCTTCATACATCGTGACATCCACTAGCTGACCGTCAAATTGAAAGGACAAGAACCAGATTGGCCATCTAATGACTAATGGCATGTGAAGATGCTGTCTATTAAATATTAGGGTCAAACGGAGTGCAGACGTAGGCAGCAATCATAATCTGTTTATAGTACTCATTAAGATAAAACTGAAAAAAGCTGAGGAAAGAAGCCAAACATGCGATTTTACATTCAGAGACTAAGGGACAACACCGTAAAAGCTACCTTCATCAGCGATGTAAGACACGGATTCCAAATTTTGCAAGACACATCGAATGATAATCAACCGAATGAAGGTGAGGAGATCAAAGTGGACAACACAAGGAAGGAAGTTGTCAAATTGTACACTGCTGAAAGCAGCAAAAGAAACTACGTCTTCGCAAGAGAATCACCAACAAAGACTGGATCCAGCAGTAGACTCTGGTTGCTTTTGACGAGAGAAAGAAAAAAGATGCAGCAGATCAAGTCTCAATGGCTGCATACTCTACTGCAGGAAATTAACTAGCGGAGTTAATATTCGCTATATTCGCGGAAAAAGAAACTCCGCGATTTCAAAATACAGTGAATAATACTTTTTGTTTTTAAAGCTTATTAATTGTTAAATCAATTTCTATAGCTAACGATTAATTTTGCCATCTAGTAGATGTGCGATGAAATTGCAGCCCGGAGGACCGGGCTGCTCTATACATATAAGTTTAAGTGTTGGTGTATGGGGATTGGGGTGGGAGTAGTTATGTAGAATTAAAGGTTTTCTAAACTTTGAAAAGATTGTTAATCAGAATGTTCTTTCAGTTTATAAATTACGAGATACATAATATATTTACTTCCATAAAGTGAATCTGTAAAAATATATATGTTTTTTTATATTTAATGTATATTGTTACTTATCATTTACTATCGAAACAACACAGGTCCCTTTTTTTAGAACATCGAATTTTACTTCTCGGATAAAAACGTACTCTGCACAGTTCGTGTTTTATATTCTAAAATTGAAAATTAGTACATTTTTAAATATAAATGATGCTTGTGTCTAACAACAATTTATTTTTTATGCAGCCAACATTTACTTGAGGAATTGATCAAGTTTAAAATGGTATCGTTTTTGATTGATTTTTTTTCTGACTGCAAGTTTTTAAAAATATTTGCGACTATCGTCTCCATCAGTTAGACGCATGCCTTTTTACACATATCGAAGCGGTTTGGTGATCAAGACTCATTTTCATTGTTTACTTTATATATTTCCCGGGCGACAATTGATGGTTACATCAATGTTTCCCGTGTGTATCACTTAGTCATTCCTTAAATCAAGGTACTTACGTAGTAAATTATGTGATTAGAAGTTCAACATTTCGATACGGTTCATTTTTTAATGATTTGGACTCGGAAATAAAAATTAAATCTGCGTTAACATTGTTTTGACTTCAAATGGGGGTCAGTGGGGTGTTTCGTTATGATTCAATCGGGCTCAAAATCGACACAATATGCCTTGCCTGTCTGTGCTGCGCGATATACATATACAGACTTTCGTAAGATAGAGACATGAAATATCAGTCTACACAATATATACCTAAAGAAAAATGCTTGCACGTACTGTTAAAAAAGTATTATTTTTCCTTTCCGCGAATTCAAACGACCGCGATTTTCTGAAAATTGAACAAATCGCGATCTTTTACGACCGCGAATTTAACCTGCTATAATATATATATATATATAAACGGCAAGACGAGATGTACAGTGAGGCTCACAAGAGAGCCAAGAAGCTTTCACGCCATGACAAGAGGGAAATGGTATAACTGGCAGCTGAGGCAGAGGAGGCAGCGGTATGTGGAGTGCAAGGTAGATCGTACAAGATCACAAAAGAGTGTATGGAAAATTTAGAGAAAATACAGAAATACAGAAAGACCTATCAAGGACAAACACAAAACACTACTGACAACAGAAAAAAAACAAGAAGAGAGATTGGGTGAACACTTCTGCGAACTACTCAATCGACCATCAACTGATTAAACAGTTGTGATGCAAGAAGTCACAGAGGATTTGGACGTCGATACTGACCCATCCACCAAGGATGAGATACAATGGATGCAATCAAGATCCTAAAGAAGACTTTCAAAGGGGGATCTGATAGGGCCTGTTCTAAACATTGGAGGATCTGGGCCTTGCAAATGACGTAAGGATTCATGTACGAGTAGCCCTTCAATCCTTTAAAGTAATGGAGCCGAGGCCCCGAATGGTCGAAGCCCATTACTTTTAAGGAATGGAGCGCTACGAGTATATTAACCCGCGTAAAATCCGCCTTTCTGAATGCTTGTTTTTAATGTTTGTTAATATAAAATAAAGAATATTTATATGATACATTGTAAGTAATCACTACATTTTATTGTCCCCGCTTTCGCGAAAGCGAGGGGACATTAAATCTCATTCGTCTGTCTGTCTGTCCGTCAGTCTGTCCGTCACAAAAACTTTAACCTTGCCCATAACTTTTGATTTAGTGGAGCTTTGACTTTCATATTTCACATGTGTATTCTTTGTGACAAGACCTTTCTTTGGGTACCACCAAATTTGACCTTTTGACCTTGACCTTGGAGTTTGACCCACTTTTACACAAAAATTCCAAATTTTAATAGTAGGTACTAGGACTTTCATATTTCACATATGTATTGTTTGTGGCAAAACCTTTCATTGGATAACAACAACCTTGACCTTTTGACCTTGACCTTGGAGATTTAGGTACTTATGAAAAAACTTTAACCTTGACCATAACTTTTGAACGGTGAGGACGAAGGCTTTCGTACTTCACATATGTAATCCTTGTGAGAAGACATTTCATTGGATACCAATAACTTTTGCCCTTTGACCTTGACCTTGGAGTTTTAATTACATTTTAAAAACTTTAACCTTGGTTACAACTTTTAAACAGTAGATACTAGGACTTTTATATTTCACATATGTATTCCTTGTGGCAAGACATTTCATTGGATACCAACAACCTTGACCTTTTGACCTTGACCTTGGAGATTTATTTACTTATGAAAAAACTTTGACCTTGACCATAACTTTTGAACGGTGAGGACTAGGGCTTTTGTACTTCACATATGTGATCCTTTTGAGAAGACCTTTCATTGGATACCAATAACTTTTACCCTTTGACCTTGACATTGGAGTTTTAACTACTTTTTAAAAATAATTTAACTTTGGTCACAACTTTTGAACGGTAGACACTAGGACTTTTATATTTTACATATGTATTCTTTGTGGCAAGTCCTTTCATTGGATATCAACAACTTTAACCTTTTGACCTTGACCTTAAAGATTTATGTACTTATGAAAAAACTTTAAAAAAAACTTTGACCATAAATTTTGAACAGTAAGGGCTAGGGCTTTCATACTTCACATATGTAATCCTTGTGAGAAAACTTTTCATTGGATATCAACAACTTTGACCCTTTGATCTTGACCTAATTTTAAAAAACTTTTTTACTTTGGCTATAACTTTTTAACGGTCAGGGTTTTCATCCTTCAAAAAAATCAACTTCAGTGTTACTTTCTAAATAAATGAAATATGATAGATGTTGTATTATACACAATATGTCATAAAAATAACATCTCACCCACAAAGACACCGAAAGCGGGGGACCACAATTCTTTGAATTTGCTTGTTACTATTCAATTTATATATACTATAAAAAGTAAGGCGAGAAAAATGTATTGTAGTGATTCTTGGGCCCAGCGCTTCAACAGCTTCGACAGCTCAGTCAAACGAGTGCCCGACTCTAATGGGCAGGGTACCAGGTTCACTGCTCGCCATGGCCACAATAATTTTCTTTATGTGAAAATGAACTTGATAAATTTTCTAAGTTCTTTCCTTTATAGAGGCACGGGAAGGATTATACGATCAGAACAAATTCCATTTGCAATATAATATTTGCAACTCTCCATTCCTGAAAAAGAATGTCCAGAGCGCTTGCACAAAAGAATTACGTCACAGGTGGATTTTACATTGCGCTAATAATAATAATAATAATGTCTCACACACACCACCATATTCCAGAGAAGACCATCAGGCTGCAAACCTACAGACAGCAGGTGAGGCTATGTATCAGTAGGAAGAAGATTGAGACAACGACAATTAATGTGGAATTGCCTGCTCCTGTTAACGTCAATGTTGAACTAGTACGACAGACGGACAACTTTATTTATCTGTGTAGCATCATTAAACCAGAGGACAACGCAAGGGAGAATATCTATAACGCACTATATATTATTTTCGGCTGGAGCTGAGCGGCTAGGAGGGATTCCCCCTGGTGGCAGATAGGGGAGCCCTCACTTAGTGAGGGATGCACCAGAAAAACTGAAGAAGGTGCCGTGGACCAACGCAGAATAAGGAAACAGCACCCTGACAGAAAACCACTGGTCCTCCAAGCTTGGGGATTACAAAGATGGCCGACAGCCTCCTCCCTAAAAACGACAGCTACAGAAACAAAGGGCATCAAAGAGAACAGAAGACCGGGTGAAGCGGTATGACGACGAGGGGCGAAAACCTTGGGGAAGCATAGCGTCCGACTAGATCCTTTGTGAAATCTAAACAAACATTAACCATCGGACACTGGGATGTGCGTACAATATTCAGAGGAGGGGTATCTACAGAAATGAAAGGATACCAACAAGATATTTTCAAAATCATTGAGTGGAGATGGACAGGAGCTGGGAAGATGGCACTGGCCTCGGACCAGTATGTCAAGTACAGCAGGGTTGTTAAACTGCATAATGCTGATATCAAGAAGAGGAGAATAGCAGCATATTCAAGGCAAGACAGTTCTGGAGATGGCATGAACAGAAAGCATTCGTGACGAGGTGAGGAGGAGGAGATCGAATTGGATCGATCATCTGCTGAGAAACTATCTAACAGATGACTCTGTAGTGGGCCTCGGGGGTGACACCTTAGGAGAGGAAGAATCAAGGCCGCCCCAAGAAAATATGGCAGTGGATGGTGGAGCGAAATAATGCAGGCTGTTACTTTTGGAATATGGCGCGCCATGCAGCTTCACACCGGTCCCAGAGAGATGTTCAGAACTTTTGTGCCTCCTGACACGGAGAGAATTAAGTTAAATGCCTCAGTCACATTTCCGGCCAGTGGCCGTAGACCGGTGGTAATCGGTGGTAATCCGTGGTGTGAGCGATGCCCCAGCATCGGTCCACATCGGCCAAATAGTCCTTACAGTATCAGTCACATTTTCCAGTGATGGAGTATACGATGGGCAGCCAGTGCGTTTTTTGATAAAAATGGCGTGGTTGTCGGCCAGACTTACAAAGGCCTATCGATGCATTGCTAATCATAAAACGATGTTCCAGGGTGATTGGCCATACATTGCTGAACATCGTTTGTACGTATGTCGACTAAGGGCAAATGTTTAGTCATGCATTGGTTTCTCATCGTATACCCCATCGCTGGAGAATGTGACTGGTACTTATTTAATAGTGTTAGCGATGCCTAAATTTCGGTGCACATCCGCCAAAAAGTCCAAAAAGTATCAGTCACATTATCCAGCGATTGGGTATACATGTACGGTGAGAAACTGATGCGTTTTTGACAAAAATGTCGTGGTTGCCAGCCGGACACCTATAGTAATCAGACGGTGACTGAGGCCATTTGCCGAATCGGTGGGGGTCATCGGTAGAAAATAAGCTGTAGTTAAAAATCAGCATGTCTCTACCGATGCCGCAAATCGCTTCTCATCGGCAACCCATCATTAAACATCTTTCAAGGATTGGCCGACTTGTTGCCGAGCATCGTCAATTGTCCGATGAATCTGAGGTCATCAGGGGGTTGAGTGGTGGGCAACAGACATCGGTCGATCATTGGTCAATGTTCGACCTACGTCGACCTACATACGAATTATGTTCACTGTATGAGCGATGTAATATACATCGGCCGATTACCCTGGAACATGTTTTATGATTAGCAATGCATCGCTGGACCTTTGTAAGTCCGACCGGCAAACACGCCATTTGTATCAAAAACGCATTGGTTGCCCATCGTATATCCCATCGCTGGATAATATGACTGATACTTTAAGGACTACTAGGCCGATGTGGACTGATGTTGGGGCATCGCTCACACCACGGATTACCACCGGTCTACGACCATCCACCTATCGGGAAATGTGACTAAGGCATAAAGTTTCAGTCATATTATCCAGCGATGGATACGATGAACAACCAATGCGTTTTTTAATAAAAATGGCGTGGTTGCAGGCCAGACTTACAAAGACCCACCGATGCATCGTTAATCCTAAAACGATGCTCTAGAGTAATTGGCTATTGTGTATTACATCGCTTATACATTGGTGAACATCGTTCGTACATCGTTTGTGCATAGGTCATACATCGGTCGACTATTGGACAATGTTTGGTCAAATATCGACCGATGATCGGCCGATTCCCGCCGCTCAACCCCCACCCCCGATGACCTCAGATTCAATGGACACTTGACGATGCTCGGCCAGACATCGGCCGATCCTGGAAAGACGTGTTAATGGTGGTTTGCCGATGAGGAGCTATGTGGGGCATCGGTGGAGACATCGCTGATTTTTAACTACAATTTATTTTCTACCGTCCCCCCCCCCACCCCCCACCCCAAACCGATTCGGCAAATAACCTCAGTCACCGTCCGATTACTATAGGTGTCCGGCCGGCAACCACGCCATTTTAATATGAAAAAAAACGCATCGGTTTCTCATCGTATACCCCATTGCTGGATAATGTTACTAATACTAATGCCTTAGTCACATTTCCCGGCCATAGACCGGTGGTAACCCGTGGTGTGAGCGAAGCCCCAACATTGCTGGATGTTAAAGAACTCACATTTTCCACGGTTGAATGTAATGAAACACCGATAAGTAAGTAAATAGGTGTTGCTAATTACCTATTTCTTTCACTGAAGTGGTCATCCCAGAAGTGCTTGATTTTGTACTTGTTAACTCTGAAAAACCAGAAAATATATAAAAATAATTTCTCAACTCACAACTTTACAGGACGTGATTATTTTTTTTTTCTGGAAGACCGGTGGTAATCCGTGGTGTGAGCGAAGCCCCAACATCGGTCCAAATCGGCCTAGTTGTACTTAAAGAATCAGTCACATTTTCCAGCGGTTGAATGTAATCGAAACACCGATAAGTAAGTAAATAGGTGTTGCTAATTACCTATTTCTTTCACTGAAGTGGTCATCCCAGAAGTGCTTGATTTTGTACTTGTTAACTCTGAAAAACCAGAAAATATATAAAAATAATTTCTCAACTCACAACTTTACAGGACGTGATTATTTTTTTTTCCTGGAAGAAAAATGTGATTTTGTATTTGGATCATTAGTAAATCTATAAATTCAAAGTACATTACCGACGACAGTGACTGTGAAAGAAGTTTCTTTTAGCGGTCCATTACGAACTAGAGCGGTACAGGTATAATTTCCCGAGTCGTGCCTTGTGATGTCTTTGATAGTCAATTCTCCCAGTTTTCCGGCTTTCTCAGGAGTTATGACATCTACTCTACCATCGTTGCTGACAAATGATGAACCGCTCACAGTATATTTTGCCAAGACTGTCGCAAACTTTGTCCATGAAAACTATTATATATAAGAAATTATTGAAATTAGCATCAGGACCTTGTAAATGCTTTTTTGAATCAAGTTTGCATTAACATAAGCATTCTTTTTACCTCAGTAAAAGTAGATGGAACATTGCATGGAAGTTTAATCGTTCCCCCAATTTGGAATTCTAAAGACAATCAGACATATATTTAAAAGACGTATATTAATCAATTGTTTTTCACCAAAATATATTGATCCCTACAAAAGAGCAATAGTTAGTTTACTTGGATGCTATCATTTATAGTCAATAAAAGATCGAAATTAGAAACAGATGCGACTGATTTTGCAGTGTCTTTTATCACTCGTTGATTCTACGGTCGTAATGATGAAAGACACGATCACTGAGTCATATTTTGCTTGATGTTTTACATACCAATTATGAGGCCTTTTATTATCGGGTACATATGCATACATATACATACATATTATTATTTTCAAACACAAAATTGGATATGGAATACTAGTATTCTATCTACCTGATATCGATAAATTGAAAACACAGGGGTCACGGCAAGTGCGAGTGATAGGGGATTGTTACCCTCCTTGTCATTTGATTCCACCTCTGTAATTTCATCGTTTCATGTTATGCACCGTATGTACAGTTGGTAGAAAGCTTCGTGACTAATAACAGCCGCGACTGACTTAAGTCAACAAAAATGAGTAGCAACTGTTCATTTGCCATGCGTTCGACACTTTGAATTGAAAGTTGCGGGTTCTTAGGACGAGACATTAAAAACCGAGGTCCCGTGTCGTGACAGGCGTTGGCACGATAAATATATATTATTATAACAGTAACTTGATCCGAAGGGTCGTATCACGTCGAGTTGACAGGCGCGGATCATCAGATCAAACGAGACGCGAAGCGTCGAGTTTGATCTGATGATCCGCGCCTGTCAACGAGACGTGATACGGCTCTTCGGATCAAGTTACTGTTATAATGATAAATTTATTATATACCCCCTCACAACTAGCAAAATATAGCTAAATAAAACTTAAGAGATCAATTGTATAATATTTAATCATAAAACAAAGCATAATAACAAGGGACTTTTTAACGCGCAAGAAAAACAACGTCATGTTTCTGCGTACTACGTCATCAGTTTCAGAGAGTGGTGATATGGATTCAGAAAACAACATGTTGGTGATCCGGAAAATCGGATCACGACGTCACGTGATAGCGTAAATTCAATAGTAAAATAGGGTGATACACATAGGTATATAATAAATATCCCTCATTGGTCCTGATTGCCATGTATTAAAAGGTCCTTCATCGGTTTATGGTGACATGAGTAAAAAATTCTCGAATGGGACGTAAAACACCGTATAATCAATCAATCAATCAATCAATCTGATAACTATTTCACATGAAAAAAGTTGTTAATTTTTAAATATTGTTCACAGTCAATATTTATGAAATAAATTCCTGTTGATAAAATATGGAGTTCAGCAACTTACAAACTGATATTTTGATTTTACATATTACATAACTTATTGAGTAAAGTTTCAATAGTAACTACCATGGTAAAGAGTTCTTTGTCCAATGAGTTAAATACATTCTATGATGCTATTCATTGTTTTAAAGAAGTCGCGGATGTTGTTCCTTGAATGTTGAATGTAAACTGCTTATAAAGAGAACAGTTAGAAGAACTATTTGACAGAAATGATTCAAAATGACAGAAATGTGGTATTTAAAAATTGAGTAAATTTAAATGATCAGTAATGGTAGCCTCTTACAACATCCGAATCGTATCTGGTATGATAAAAATAGTTAAAAAAAGTACTTAACATTGTTCTCTTTGTAATATATAAAATTTACACATACCTTTGGCACCTGTGATCGTACAAATCCATAATACGAACAAACATGTTGTGAAGGCCATCCCTGTATCAAGTTACAGAAAAAAAATAATTATTGGTTAACATTTTTAAAATGAGTTTTATAATCAGCAATTTATACTAGTTGATACGTGTTTTTTTTTTTGTAAATTACTCGTGGGAACAGTGGTTAAGAAACAGGAAGAGATAATTATATAAAGAGCATGCTATATATCGGTACTTGTATCACGGGAACTTGTTAGCTCACTTGAGCTTTTCTGATCACATTTTGCTCGTCGTCCGTATAGCTGTCCGTCTGTCTGTCCGTCTGTAAACTTTTCACATTTTCGACTTCTTGTCAATAACCAATGGGCCAATTTAACCAAACTTGGTACAAAGCATCCTTGGGGGAAGGGAAGTTGAAATTGTTAAAACGAAGGGCAAAGTCCGATCACAAGGGGAGATCATCACGAAAATACAAAAAATAGGGTGGGGTCATAAAAAGTATTCTTCTTAAGAACCAATGGGCCAGAAAAGCTGAAACTTACGTGGAAGCATCCCGGGGTAGTGTAGATTCTCAGTTATTAAAATCGTGACCCCCAGTGATATGGCGGGGCCACAATATGGAATCCGAGTTTTAAATTGAAATATAATATATAGGAAAAATCTTTAAAACTCTTCTCAAGAACCACTGGACCAGAAAATCTGAAACTTATGTGGAATCATCCTGAGGTAGTGTAGATTCTAAATTGTCAAAATCATGATCCCCAGGGGTGAGAGGGGTCACAATTTGGAATCCTACTTTTACATTGGAATATATAGGATTTTTAAAAAAAATCTTCTTCTCAAGAACCGCTTGGCCAGAAAAGCTGAAACTAATATCTTAAAGCATGCTGGAGTAGTGTGAATTCTAAATTGTTCAAATAATGACAACCGGGGCTAGGGCGGGGCCACAAAGGAAATCCAAATTTTACATTGAAATATATTAAAAATTTTTTGGAAAATTTTCTTCTCAAGAACCACAGGGCCAGAAAAGCTGAAACGTATGTGAAAGCATCCTGGGGTTGTGTAGATTCTAAATTGTTCAAATCATGACCCCTGGGGATAGGGCGGGGCCACAATAGATAATACAAGGTATTACAAGTAAAAGAACAGCATGGTCAAAGCTTCTCGGGTAAGCAATGTGGCCCATGGGTCTCTTGTTTTTGGTAATATTTTGTGGCCCATATAGTAGAATAATAACACAAGGTATCCAACTTCGATTTACATGAAGTATCCCCTCCCCCAGAATCGCTTTTATTTTACACAACATGCCATCGCGCCAATAGTAACAACACACCGCTGCACAGACTAGCAAGAATTGTGTTAAGATATGTTAGCAACGGCGTGTTGTTTGATAGCGTGACGGCGTATTGTGATAAGTTGCGTTAGCGTGAGGACATGTGTTGTGTTGGTGACACAATGCGTTGTTCCTCACTCGCTATTACACTTTTGAATGATCTCGAAACAATTGTTAAAAAACAATGATATCCTATGAGTTAAAAAAATTACGATCGCAAATGCGATAAAACCTAGCAACAGTCAACATTGCTGCACCTCGTTTGACAATAATTTCAATGGAGTGAAAATTCCAATTACCCTCAAGTAGAGGGTTGTAGAATTCAATTTCAGTGGGGTTGGCTGGATGGGGCCACAACCATTAATTTTCAATCGGGGCACTATCAACAAACAAACATTCTTTGACATGCTATGTTTTATACAATGTTTTATATATCCGGTTTTTACGGCAATGACTACTTGGCAGTATTTATATAACATCACAGTTGTCGACTTTTCGTACAATGTTGCAATTTTTCAAATATGTTATTCTTAAACTACAGAGATGGGGAAAACTTTTTAAAATGTAACCTACAAATTTTGTTCTCTAGATAGCGTATATTAACTTCATTGAGTCAAGAAACTGCATGATGTTTAGGTAATCTATTCAGTAAAGATAAATATGCGTTCGCTTTCTTTCAGTCTCTATCAAATACATGATCAACATGTTCTTAACTGTTGCATTTTACATCCTTAACTTCCTTGCTTTACGTAATGAAAACGAAAAAGAAAGAGGAGTGAAAAAATGGGTACAGTATTAGGTTGTTTAAGAGCATAAATAACTCATTAAACAAACTCAATACTACTGAAAATTACTGAGATTTATTTATGTATGTAAATATTAGAAATATGTTAAACACAGATACATGTGCCTGTGATTTCCTTTTGAAAAGACATTGATTTTGATTTATATACAATGTATATATAATTATAATATATCCATGATAAAAAATCCCTATAATTCAGTAAATAAATAAATTAGTAAGCCTACTCTATGCAAAGATTCTGAGTACCTTTTCTTGTCTGTTTTAAATGATCCACAAGGAAGCAAATCAAACTTTGTAAGTCATTCACGTGTCGAGTTTTGAAGAAATGCTGTGCAAATACGTTTACTCACTTTAATAAATCACGTGATTTCCAGCAGATGTAAATCGAGCAGTTAGAATGGGGAGGGGGGATAGGGGCATTACTGTCATTAATTGTCCCCCGCTGAATGTTGGGTGTATTAATTTCAGTCCGTCCGTGCGCCTGTCTCTAATTCTGTCTGTAATACTCGTTTCTATATATCGAAAAGCCTTTAAGCGTTTTTTTGTGAAATTTTACTTATATTCATATGAAGCAGAATTTGTGCAAAATTTTATGCGTGAAAAGAAGAAAACACTTGCTGTGGTCTTCAACTCGACATTTAGATATATCGACGACGTATTGTCAATTAACAATGGTGATTTCCATTCCTACGTCGATACGATATATCCTGGTGAGCTTGATATAAAACATACCACAGAGTCTGACACATCTGTTTCATACTTGGATATTTTACTCGAAAAAGACATTAATGGTAATCTAACAACCAAGCTATATGATAAACGTGATAACTTTAACTTTTCTATCGTCAACTTCCCTTACTTATGCAGCAATATGCCTTCGTCACCTGCATACGGAGTGTATATATCTCAGTTGATTCGATACGCAAGAGCTTGCTCTACGTATGAACAATTTCTAAAACGAGGTAAATTATCGACAAGCAAGTTGATGAAACAAGAATATCAACAGTTTCCTTTAAAGTCATCATTTCGTAATTTCTGTGGTGGATACAATAACCTTGTCAGCAAATACAATTTATCATTGAGTCAAATGCTGTCTGACGTTTTTCATACTAATTGTTAGTCCATTATTTATACACTGAATTGACGACGGATTTTTCCGTTGTTTCCTGATCATGACAAATAGCACACGGCGGATGTGAGCGGTTAGCAGGGGATGCTTACTCCTCCATGGCACCTGATCCCACCTCTGATGTTTCGGGGGTCCGTGTTTGCTCTGCTCTTATTTTGTATTGTTTTATGGACCTTTGAGATTGAATACGACAGTGTTCGTTATCTCCATATCCTTCACACAATAACTCCCTATAACCTAGGGAAGATCCTATTGAATTTGAGGTGAACATGTCAAAGGCCACAACCATTAATTTGTAGTCGGGGAACTATCAACAAACATGTTAACATCATGTTCTACATTGTCAAAATTTACACAAAACGTATTATGTCTACTTAAACCTTTACTTAACCTTTGAATCTTCTTTCGACAACAGGGACTGCAAAGGTGAAGGGCTTCTAGATATATCGCTTGGAAACGAAAGTGTTACAGAGGGACAGAAATACAGCTGGATGGATCTTAAAATCAATATGCGTCTTCGTCATGTCATAGGGAGTTGTCATGTAAAATTTCATTGCAAGAGCTGAAAGGCTTCTCGAGATAGTGCGTAGAGACGAAAGTGTTTGAGACAGACAGAAATACAGCTAGACGGACGTACAGACAGTCCAAAATTAATACCACTACTGTCAGCGGGAGGCAAAAAACTTTCATGACAAATGTGATTTATCTACGACGATTCTTTGATCTTTAAAGTATCGTAAATCACTTTTTTCGCTGGAACTTTTTTTTCGCGTAATAACGTGAGACAGTGTACTCGCGAACAATTAATTCTTGCGCATAATAGTATTCCTTAGGATTGTATAGAGCATTAACCACAATTCGTGAAAATTTTGTCTCGTTTATAAAGATTCAATGCCTATCACGCGAAAATAAATGTTGCGAAAATTTAGTGATCAACAGTAAATCTAGTTAACTAACAACTGTCATTTTTTTGTAAATTAGTAGAAGAATATCTGTCAAAGGTTTTTTTAAATCAATGAACACGTGGTTTAGGGGTCTTGTTGGTACTACAGGTACTTTTGTAGATTATTCTTAGATTAAACATCTGCTTAGTGATAATTCTCTCTATTTTGAAGCCTGCCTATTCTTTAGCAATGGTGGTTTCTGCAACAGAATTTAGTCCTTTCCATATAATCTTTATATAGCATCACCTTTCTCGGTTGGCTAATTTCACTGAAGGTACTATAGCTATTACATAGCAATAGGTTGTCTTTCCTTGATAAGTTGATGATCAGTGATTCTGTCCAGGGTGTTGGCCATAGTCCAGTGCTCCATATATTGCATCCTCACAATGTCAAGGGTTTGTGATTTCGGAACTTGGAAGTTCCAAAATCAGAAACCCTTGACATTGTGAGGATGCATATAGGATGCTTTTATATCCTTGAGTTTTTATTCAGTAGGGGATGTTCCTGACTTGTTTTGAATGCTTGCTGGATACCGGGGTATATCAATAGTAATTTCCTACGTCGATGCGATATATCCTGGTGAGCTTGAGATTAAAAATACCGCAGTCTGACACATCTGTTTCATACTTGGATATTTTACTTGGAAAAAGACGTTAATGGTAATCTAACAACCAAGCTATATGATGACTTTAACTTTTCTAACGTCAACTTCCCTTACTTATGCAGCAAGATACCTTCATTACCTGCATACGGAGTCTATATACTCTAAACCAACTTTAATTCGCGACGACTTTATTTCGCGATTCACCAGGAGTAAACTATTTCGCCATGATTAATTTTCGCGAATAAAAAATGGTTTTTTTTTATATGTAGTTAATAGACACAAAGACTTTAAGGACAAGTTTGCGGCGAGAAATATTCGTGATTACGAGGCTCTCGTGAATTTCGCGAAAATTTCTCGCACGCGAATAAAAGTTGGTTTACAGTATCTTGATTCGATACGTAAGAGCATGTTCTAAACAATTTCTAAAACGAGGTAAATTATCCTCAAGCAAGTTGATGAAACAAGAATATCAACAGTTTCCTTTAAAGTCATCATTTCGTAATTTCTGTGGTGGATACAATGACCTTGTCAGCAAATACAATTTATCATTGAGTCAAATGCTGACTGACGTTTTTCATACTAATTGTTAGTCCATTATTTATACACTGAATTGACGACGGATTTTTTCCGTTATTTCCCGATCATGACAAGGAGCACACGGCGGGTGTGAGCGGTCAGCAGGGGATGCTCACTCCTCCATGGCACCTGATCCCACCTCTGATGTTTCGGAGGTCCGTGTTTGCTCTGCTCCTATTTTGTATAGTTTTATGGACTTTGAGATTGAATACTGTTCGTTATCGTGACCATATCTTTCTGTTACCTGTTTCTCCGTGGTGAGGTCTTTTATCATTCGATATGTAACCTTTTGGTGATCGATGTTCCTTTTAATATTTTATTCAATTTCCTATCATAGTTGTTCAATCCATTTCTCTGTTGCCTTTTTTCCATCTCCTTCCTTACTTTCTCTGTCTTTCTGTGCGTCTCGGCTCCATCTGGATTGCCTTTCTCCTATTAGCTTGAAACCGTCTTCTGTCGTTGATGGTGATCCATGACCGTTTTGGATTTGGTGTTTTCCCAACATCTCACTGGCTACTTCAATTATTGCTACTATTGCAACTATCAATGAAACCAGATAAAATAAATCTGCTTGTTTACCAATCGCTCTCTAATCAGAAGCCATGACAGTTCTCGCGTGATGCACTGAGACTAGCGCTTGAACATATTAAATACTTTGTAAAGTAGATTTTCGGGGGTGCTGTATGGCATCACTAAACATAGATAAATTAAACTATTCCATGTAACATTTCTTTTCGTAAACAGTGATATTTATGCCTAAAATAAGGTAATTACTACAGAGATCCGCTCCTTATAGATCCCTGGTCTCATTGGCTGTCTCAAAATAAAATCAATCAAGGTTAGTAAACATGGCGGATTAATTGAAGTTCTGATTATGGCCATCGTCGCAAACCACGGTCAATTACAGAATCCTAAGGAGCTGTACCCCTCTCCCAAAACAAAGGAGAGGGCTACATTATTTCAGCTAGTTCTTGCTCCACTCCTATTTTGTAATGTTTAATGGACTTTTGAACTTTTGAATATTTAACTAGACAAATTGTTTAATCCTATTTTAACGTCTGTTTGAGAATATACACTCATATTGAGTCACCATCATTTGCCGACGGAGAGCAAAAATTAGACCTGTATTCTACACTGAGGGTTTTGAGCAGTGAGGGGATCTTTTTGTGCCAGCACCTTCTGCGACACGTGACCTCGGTTGATATGGTCTCATCCGAAGGAACGGCCTCCACGTCCCACAGTGGAATTTAAATTTGCTATATTAGGATTACTTCCGTACTCTGCGACTCTAGCACATTCACTGTGCCATCCAAAAGATGTGAAAGAAGACTATCACCTGATATGCAAGGCTTCCGAAAAAGATACTACGGTACTTTCCAAGAGAGGTACAATCTATGTACTAGCATCTAAAAACAGAAAGGCAAACTGACCAAAGACTA
Organism: Saccostrea cuccullata; assembly: GCF_032062105.1. NCBI lineage: Eukaryota > Metazoa > Mollusca > Bivalvia > Ostreida > Ostreidae > Saccostrea > Saccostrea cuccullata. The sequence continues at coordinate 167,475 of NW_026933907.1, forward strand.
CCAAGAGTGGAACCTGAAATCAGATTTGTCATGTTACCAAACCCAAAATCATTTGAAGATGCGTCAAGGCATCCTTATAGGGAAAAATGAATAGCAGTCTAATGTTGAAAGATGGATACGTAAAGTAAATGTTGTCGAACAGAGAACCACTAGACTATACGAGACTGTACAGACACTTAAGCTTGCTACCCAAATGTTCTTGATGGCAAAGCAACTTAGTCGTATTGCATCATCTGGAGGAAACTTTAAGAAGGGCTGCAATTCTTACAGAAGACGAGAACAGCCAAGAAGCTATAAGGGAAGAAATCAAAAGAACTGCGGTCGAAATTTACGAACAACAAACGGGAGACTATTTGCTACAATTACCAAAGACAAGGACACATCGCGCTCCTATGTAACGGAGAGAAATATGCTGATCCCTTCATTAGAAGTCATTGAGAATGGTACATGTATTTTCATATGTAAACTTTGTTTATTACTATATTTTGTATGTTGTAAATATGTAAATAAACAACCGTTATTAATTAAGCAGTGCCGATGTTAGGGCAGCTCCCCTTTACATTGCTCTTTTCAAAGATTTGTGTTGTTTGTAGATTCTTCACTAGCTAGACAAATGAACGATGAGAAACACTTATTACATATGATATAATATAACCACATTATATTGTATACAATCCACAGTTAATTAACCAACATTGGTAGGAAAACAACCACAGGAAATTCAACCATAGGTTTGCAAGGATAAACATTAACATTAAAATGAACATTCTACTCAAAAACTTTTCAATAAAATGTACAACACAAATAGATTTTGAATCAAATTTATACCTCTGAACGTTGAGTACATGTACTTCTCTCCAAAATCTATAGCTCATCGAAAATAATATATATGCAATACATGGCCCCAAAATTACAGAAACAATATAAAATACCAAATCTAACACCAATACCACTTATTGTTCTTAAAACAGCTTGAAAATCAGTAAGAAACATGCTATGTATACTTTGTCTTTACAATTATATATAGGTTTCTATAAACCTCATGAAAGGACAAGTTGTAAGATCTAAAGATAAAGAATTTACCTTAAATTACAAATGATTTTGACTTTAAAAGGTTAATTAATTTCTCAAAAAAGAAAAATTAAAAAAATATCTATATTAAAGATCGATAGTTGCAAAAGAATGTAAAATAAAGAAATCAATGCTCCATTGCACTATTGGGTTTCGGTGTTGATCATATAATGACCAGCGAAATCGTCCTGTCTCTAGTGACGTACAACAAATACAGGTACTTCGGAGTGATGGATGATGTAGTCACTCACACTACCCATGATTGTTCTCCTAATAGTTCCCAGCCCTCGACATCCAGTGACAATAAGATCCGCTCCGGAATCCTTTGCTTTTTTAACTATACATTCCCCTGGTTCTCCAGACATTTTTACAAATTCAGCCTCCATCTACAAAACAAGAGGATAGGTAACATTGAAGCTTGCTCGAAAACAATAACATTATAAATTCAATGCAAATAATATATTAAAGATCAATAATCAGACTTTAAAACTGTACTCTATTTCTACAAATATTGCACAGTTTTGAATGTTAAAATTGATAATTGTCCTAAATAATAAGACTTTATACAAAAAAGTCTATCCTTAACATAAAATATGACTACTATTATTTTAATTGGGTTGTTTTCTTTCTGTCTGCCTTTCAAGTAACATTGAATCACCGTCTATTGGTTCAAATAGGAAACTTTTCTTTTGAAACAATGACATTTACCTTAAGTTGTTGCCCGCGTGGCGCAGTGGTTAGAGCGTCTGCTCTATAGTCGCGAAGTAAGGAGTTGATCCTTGCGTCGCGGGTTCGAATCCCACTGTGGGACGTGGAGACCGGTCCTTCGGATGAGACCGTATAAACCGAGGTCCCGTGTCGCAGTAGGTGCTGGCACGAAAATGATCCCTCTCTGCTCAATGGCCCTCAGTGCCGAGTATAGGACAAAATTTGCAGCTCTCCACCAGTGTTTCCATATGAGTGAAAAATTCTCGATAGGGACGTTAAACAATTTACAATCAATCAATCTACCTTAAATTAATTCCACTTTGGCTACAGACAACCAGAATACATATAGAAACTAATGCACAAGAAGAAAAAAGGTATATAGGGTAACTTGTTGTAAGGACTTAGGACTTGGTGCTACAGACGAGTGGACCCACTTACCCGTAACCCGTCAGTGACGGTCACCATCCTATCTAACAACCTGTTGACAGGACTCAAGGCTTGATGCTAAAAACGTTAACAGAAGAGTGGCTCCACTTACCCCTAACCCGTCAGTGACGGTCTTCATTTTTTCTAACAACTCGTTAGCTTTCTTGTCTTCTGCGGCGAAGGCGTGTGTGATGGAGTCCGGATTCCCTGGCGTCATTGTGACAGCTTTTGGTGAAATATGCACTATACATTAATATTTCAATTTCATCAACTATATGAATTTTGTTAAATCGTGAAACATAATACATGTACATATTTTATTTTTATTTATAAAACTGAATCGTTGGAAGCTCGGTTGGAGCAGATAATTTATACATGTAGCACAGAACACTACTACTGCAAAAATCAAGCTGATTATAACGTAATATTGCAAAAATAATTAGACAGTGCAAAATATCTCTCTTATTTTCTCAAACTCATAAGTAAACCATTAGAGAAACATTTCAAACTTACATCCGTATTGCATGTGTTTGCGGTGGTCTATTGCTGTCACTAGTAACACAGAGTCCCCGGGCCTGTACACGTTCTTCTTAAACCCTGTCAAAGAATATTATCATAACTATTTAACCGATTTTACAAGGCGAGAAAGGACAACGGATAATGGCAGAAATATGACACCTTACTTGATAATATCAGTCAGCATCATATGATGATGGAACCATAATAAGCAATTTTTCAAACTACGTCGTCTTAAATTACAAAATGAAAATCAAATAAGAATTTTAACTAGACTTTTTATTTAAAAAAATAAAACCACAATCAAAGAAAGAAATAATTGCATGATATCAACCTAATATTTTTAAAACGCATAAAACAGACCCTGGTAACTGAACCAAATCGCGATACTTAAACAGTGGGACTCAATACTTACACTTGACAGCTTCTGTTGCATAGTTGCTTCCGTCCACAGCTATTACACACGTTCTTCTGTCTTTTGTTTCCGCCATGGTTAAACACAGGAGTTAAGATTTATCACGGTCCTCGTTCAAGGCTGCAACTCTTACGCTTTATCTAAACCTGCACTACTTACATCAAATGGGTCAATACACCTCCTTTTTAAAATGTATGGCTGTGCGCAAGTACTAAAAATCAGTCTTATTTCGTGAGAAAAAAATGAAGTCCGTTTGAAAAATAATGTTACTGTGTACCGTAAATCTGGAAATTTTTACTTCGATTTTATTTTGCGAATCTGGGTCAAAATGCTGTTGATTAATTTTTACGTTTCAAAATTTTGCGAATGGCCACTACTTTGTTTACATTTTTTTTATTATTGATTTATTTTTAAGAAAAATGTTTTTGCGAATGCAATGAACTCGCAAATTTGCTAAAAATTTATCTACAGCAAAAATTTCCAGATTTACGGAGCAGAATGACACTTGGAATCACTTGTATGTCCACTCGTCAGTCTATATATCTGTCTGACCTTTTGTAAAAATCTTTTTTTTTAAAAATGTGAGAAGATAAGTTTAAACTGTTGTTGATAACGATGAGACAACTTAAACCACCTTTTTGCCGCACGAGACCTTGTTATTGGATTTTGCTACACTCGTTGATATTCGCCCGAATTTCTATCCCACGTATTTCAACAGTGAATGAAAGCTGTGTAATTTTCAGAAGGTAATTATTTAAAACGTCGAGAATACCACGCCTGAAAGTCCATTGTTAACTGAGAATTGTACTATTAGCAAAATTATTTTCTACGTGACGTCGGGGCTATTAAAGTGCAGTTTTTCCACACAAGCTAACATATTATACATTTATTGCATGATAGTGAGGGAAATATGAAGACTTATTCAGCCAAGAAATATCATATTCCCCGAGGGCTTCGCCCGAGGGGAATATGATATTTCTTGGCTGAATAAGTCTTCATGTTTCCCGAACATTCATGCAATGAATTGTTTATTATACCGAATCAAGCTAAACCTTTGAAATAAACATAAACTTTCAAATTCATAAAGTTACTATAAACCCCTTTGTTCAACACAGTATCAATTTTGTGACTTAAACCAGACTATTGTGACGTGCGTTTACTGCTCTCGGGAGTTTTCTTTCAACGAACGATAATTATTTAGTGACTATAAATCCCCCCTTTTTACCTTAAACTTTTTTTATAAAACACCATCCTATAAACCTGGCCTCAACCACATTAAAAATAAAAACAACATTTAATTGTGTTTGGCGTGCTTGTCATGACCTTTTATTATATGTACATTTTAATATGTAATTCACAAATATATGCGCCGATTACAATTATATGGCGGCATAAATATAGATGAGACAGCAATAGAAATACCACCTGGATCCAAGGAGCCTGGAGACAACAGTACCCCCCGGAGACGGTATTCTATACAAAATTATGCCAAGTCCATTAGACGCAAAAAACTGTCCATTAGACGAAAAGTTTGTCACATGGCTACCAATCGGCGCTGGCACTGACATCCCTTGTTAACAAGTCCTGGTCATGACGCTGAAAAAAAAAAATTGAAAAAACAGAAGACACCATTCTCGGAATTTATAACTTAAAATTTTTATTTTTTAGAGGTGGGTGGGAGGGATTTCGTGTGTTCTGCTCTGAGGGTTGATGAAGAAAAAGGAAGAGTTGAAAGCGCATGCTCACCAAATCAAAGACAAGTTTGCGCATGATCACGTCATAGAAAAAGGGGTACACCACAGGGAAACCACCATTGATTTACTTATAAGAGTTACTGCCCTTTGCCCAATAAAATTATGCACCAGTAATTACTGCACTAAATAACCTGGTTTATCCTTATGAGATAAACCCTATTATTTAGTGACTATAAATCCCCCCTTTTTACCTTAAACTTTTTTTTATAAAACACCATCCTATAAACCTGGCCTCAACCACATTAAAAATAAAAACAACATTTAATTGTGTTTGGCGTGCTTGTCATGACCTTTTATTATATGTACAATTTAACATGTAATTCACAAATATATGCGCCGATTACAATTATATGGCAGCATAAATATAGATGAGACAGCAATAGAAATACCACCTGGATCCAAGGAGCCTCGAGACAACAGTACCCCCCGGAGACAGTTTTCTATGCAAAATTATGCCAAATGGTACATAAGACAAAGTCGAATGTACCATCCGCCATAAAACAAGGCGGCAATTTTGCCCCTTCAACAGATTGAAATATTCAAAACAATCAAAGTATTAGCACAAAATGCGCACAAAGAGGTGAAATTCACCAACATTCAAAATTTAATATAAAATTGCGTCAGATGCGCTCATGGTAAAATTGCGTCAGATGCGCTCATGATAAAATTGCGTCAGATGCGCTCATGATAAAATTCAAAATAATAAAAATTGCGACAGATGCGCTCATGATCAAATTGAAAATAATTCAATCAAATTATATGACAACACATATATCGATATACACCTAACCATGACAAGCACAACCATTTCAAGGAAAGGTCCTGTTTTGAAATTTACAAGATAAAAATTGTTTCAATGCACCCTTTACAGTATTAATAAACAAATCATTGCCTAAATCTGTCATGTGAACACCATCTGAGCGGAATAAATTTCTTTGATTTGCAGTTATATCTGGGTACTTAATAGCTGCTCCATTTAATTTATTTAATACAAAAGATGCTACTGAACTATTGATTCTCCGCCTACATTTTTCTCCTTCAGTGTTAGCTACAACATTTGACCAGTTTCTACGTTGCAAGATATGAGACCAAATAATAATGCAATTTGGTAATCGTTCTTTTACTTTTGCTAAATTAGCCTTTATCATCATTTGTATACCTCTTAAAGTGTTATGCTGTTGTCCAATGTTGTTCCCCCCACAGTGAATAATAATGATATCTGGAGTTCTGTTACTAACTAATAAAAAGTCTAATGTTGGGTTTAATTGCTCCCATACCATTCCACGAATTCCATGCCACAATGTTTTCGTTTGGCCTAATCCCAGGTCTGACTGATTAGATTTGACTGCATAGCTATGTGCCCAATGTACAATTGAAGATCCTATAATCCAAATGACCCCTGTAGAAAATCAATGCATCAATTTCAATCAAACATATTGTGTAATTTCTATCAATAACCTTAACACTTGCACTTAAGTATTTAAAGGACGAATGTATGATTTATATGCTGTTGATTTCCATCTACCCTTTTGTTGAATTTCACTTTCAGACAACCCTTCCAAATACAAGTGAGTAGCACCCCCAATGCGAAATGAGTGGGTTTTGTAACTCGAAGTTTTGATATCTAGAAATTTTAAGGATTTATGTAACATGCTAGAAAACTGAAACTGTGTCAATGGCTTTGAGTTAAAGTGGGCAAAATACACATCCCTATCAATTTTGCTAGACAGCAGGGAAAACTCCTTCAACAAATTCACCAGCAGTACTGATTGTGACGTGTTAGGCACCCAAACTGAAGCCCCAGAGCCTAATTGGTCCGTTTTTGAACTTTTTATAAATACGGATTTGACACTGTCTAAAATCTGAATATTATCCCTTCTTAGATCTCTAACTTCACTTACTCTCAACAATGCAAAGAATGCCAAGGCAAAAGATGACTGAAATAATACTGCTTCATATGTTGAGAAAGCCAAATGCGGTACTGCACTCAATAATCTGTGCAACAATGCCAATGTGATTGGTCGACGCATATCACAAGACAAAGACGACTTTTTGTACCCTGCCATCAATTTCTTCACCAAAAAAGACTCTAACGGATTTTCCAACCATTTACATTAATTAGAAAACTTATCCCTGACATGTAGCATTTGACTGTAGAAAAGGAACATCCCTGCTCAGACATATAAGCTATGAAATTTAAAATATGGTCAAGAGGTGGAGGCCAGGTTTGCTGAAATTCACAATTGACTCTAAAATTATAAAAACTCTGTAGTCCTTGTTTATAAACTTTACCAGTATTTTATGATATGCTATCTTGCAAAAGTTTGTTTATAGTTTCTCCATAATTTCCCAAAATTGCATTGGTACCGAAGAGGGAAATCGATCTGCCAAAGGGGCTAGCTGCCTGAACCTGGACCACTGAAATCGAGAAATTGCATCAGCCACATTATTCTTCACACCCATTATATGTTGCGCTTTAATTTGAATATTAAATTGAAGAGTTTTCAGAACTAAGAAACGTAGCAACACCATGACTCTTTTGTTTTTGACGTTTTTTGATTGATAATCTGCACTAGAGCCATATTGTCTACATGAAGCAACAATTTAAGGTTTTTAAGTTTAGATGACCAAATACTAATACCCAATACTATGGGAACAAGCTCCAGTAATGTTATATCCCTAATTATGTCTGAAGACCAGTATGTGGGCCAGGATAAACAAGACCAATGATTTCCAAATACTACCCCACAGCCATATGCTCCTGAACTATCTGTAAAAAATTCTAAAAATTCACTGTCATGCCAATGTTGCGAAGGAAATGGCGTAGTACCATTAAAGTTGAGCAAAAATTGAACCCACATCTGCAAATCCATTCTAATTTCATTTGTTATTCTAATGAAATGAAATGATTTTTTAACTTCCATTGCCCCATAAATCCTACAAATTTAGAAAAAGTCCTTCCTGCTGGTAATGCCTTAACTACAAAGGCCAATGCTCCTACCAGGGATTGCAACTGCTTGAGCGTTACCTTTTTACAACTTAGAACATTCTGGATCTTTGACAACAATTCCTTTATTTTGTCCTCTGGAATAAAAATCGTTTGAGTTATAGTGTCAATGCCTAAGCCCAAAAAACAAATACGAGTAGTTGGACCCTCAGTTTTCTCTACAGCTAATGGAACCCCCAGCCCTTGACAGAGTTCTTGAAAACCACACATTAATATTTGACATTCATCTGTAGATTTCTCTCCAATAAAAAAAGAAATAAAAAATCATCTAAATAGTGAACTATACTCTCAATATTTGATTTATGCTGCACTTCCCAATGAAGGAAAGTTGAAAACTTTTCAAACAATGAGCAAGATATTGAACAGCCCATGGGCAAACGTTTGTCTATGTAGTACGAGTCTGCAATTTTGAAACCTAATAAACAAAAATCTTGAGGACATATAGTTAACAACCTAAATGCATTTGAAACATCCATTTTTGCCATTAATGCCCCCTCACCTTTGGCCGAAATGACTTTTAATGCATCATCTGACATCAAAAGTTGAATAATTGACCGAACACAACTCTGAATCTATATAATCATTCACACTATCCCCTATAGGATAAGATAAATTGGTGATCATGCGCCAACCCCCTTGTTTGTTTGGAAGAATACCTATGGGGTTACAACGTAAATAAGAAATGGGAGGGTAAGGAAAAGGGCCTAACACTCTCCCAAGCTCTATTTCTTTGTCTATCTTGACCTGAACCTCATTTACAAATTGTTGGGTAGATAGCATGTTTTTATATTCTATCCGTTTTCTATCTCCAAGGTATTTTAATTTAAAACCAAATTTAAAACCATTAGCCAAACATTTGGCATTCTCACAGTCTGGGTAATTTTGTAACAACTGTTCTAAAAGTGATACATTTATGGGTGATCTGCCCAAATCCCATAGCTGGAGCTGAAGGTCATTTGCCACTTGTAAACTAATGTTTTTGTCCCTTCTGGAACTGGTTTCCACTGTTCCTGTAATAATTATTGTTAGTATTGTGATTTACTGAAGTTGTTTGAAACTGGCTACCTTTGATACAAGTTTTCATAGGATGTAGGCCGTTGCATTTAAGACACTGGTGTAAATAATTATGTTCCCCAAACGAAGTTGGGGAACATATTGTTTTTACTCTGTTTCTTATTATTATTATTATTTTTCTTCTTCTTCCTGGGTACTTTTTTGTCCGGGAGTGATCTTGAAAACTATACATCCGACTTAGGTAAAACCTTTTTAGGGTCAGTAGGCATGTTATGTAGATTTGCGGAACAAAGGTCATTTTGTGTGCACGTGCTTGCAAGAGCGTGCACGTGCAATGCGTGAAATGACCAATATAATAGATTAGCTGTAACTTTTCTACTTTTGGATGAAATGCTTTGAAACTCATAATGTGAGGATATATTAGTAGCATAGACAATATAACATGGTCAAAATAGCAAGATCTCACGCGCATGCACGTGCGCTTCGCTCTGATTGGCTGAAACTAAAGTCTCAATATCTTTCTTGTTTTTGAATGAAATTCTTTGAAATTTTGAACATAGCCATATATAAGGATATCCTACATTATAATATATAGCAATTATCATGAAAACACGTGCATGCACGTGCACTGCAATCTGATTGGCTTAAACTTTAAATAGCTATAACTCCCTTGCTTTTCAACCAAACAGGATGGGATTTGGAACATAAATAGATATAATGGACTTCTACAAGAAGGTGTGGTCACCATGCACATGCATACGCGTGCGTGTATGTGCGCTGCAATCTGATTGGCTGAAACTTTAAACAGCTATAACTCCCTTGGTTTTCAACCAAACGGGCTGGGATTTATAACATAGATAGATGTAATGGACTTCTACAAGAAGGTATGGTCAACATGCTCATGTATGCACGTGCGTGCACGTGAAATGGGTAAAATCAAATATACACTTGAATGAGCGTATTTTTTCATACTTTTGATTAAATGCTTTCATATTTAGTATATTAAGATGTATAGATTGTGTAGACAAGACGATATCGTCATTACGCTGATGCATTCACATGCACACGGTGCAATGCTAAAATTTAAATGAAATTGGTACATTTCTGGGTAAACGTTGTTGAAGTCTCAAATGCATAGAGTTTGTCTTATTTAATGTGGCTTACAGGGGATATGGCACCAAAAGGGAGTTGGGGAGCGTTTGGGGAACATCTGTAACGGTCCCCGTTACAATTAGCACTAGTTACACATGTATTTATTACACACCCCTTGAAAATTAAAACTATAGCATTTTAAACGAGAAGGTGCTAAGCTAGTTTGAGGATTTCTCAACTGATTCCCACTTGCTTTATTACTTGGTGGTTGCATATAAACTAACCAGAGTTCTGCATCCACAGATGCCCAACTGATTGCCGAGTTGAATGACTTTTTTAATCGAAACTGAATGTCATATTCTTGCCAACCCTGATACATATTATCTGTCCCCCTCTTTATCGTTGCCATATACCTGAACAAAGACAATGCTTCAGTAGGATGCTTCACTAAATAGATTGATCCAAAAATCAAAAAAGCATCCACCCACTGAGATATGTTCACAATTTTTTGTTCTTTAATCTTGGGTGTACCATCCTCAAAAACTTTGATTTGTAGGTGTAGACGTGGGGTCATGAAATAGTAGTTTGTTGAGATGAACAAAATTGAAATTCATTGTTATATATTTTTTCTTTCAAACTTTGTGATACATGAACACCTAAGGGGGAAGCTGTACTTATAAATGGTAAAGGCAAAGCCAATGAATCAACTGTGTGTATTGTACCTGGGTCAGTTGTGCTCCCAGTCCCCTGTTCGTTAACCACGTCCTGCTGACTTGGCTGGGTCTGCAAGGCTTGTTCCATCATGCTGCTAACAGGAATACCGGTGGTTAAAGTAGAAACCTGAGGTAGCGTCGCCGTCGCCGAAACGGTTGACGTAGCTGTAGTGCCTTGAGGCCTAGTCCGTGTAATGGCCGCCTGGGTTCGTGGCGTGGTCCTAACCGCAGTGGAGATGGCTGCAGCAGCTTGACCGCTAGTACGGGCATATGGACTCTTGGACTTCGATTTTCTGGGAGCTCGCAACATCTTTCCAGTTTATTTTATCGATGCCAATGATGGATGTCGATTTAAACAAAATTTGACGGACACAAAAATTTCGTGTGTTCTGCTCTGAGGGTTGATGAAGAAAAAGGAAGAGTTGAAAGCGCATGCTCACCAAATCAAAGACAAGTTTGCGCATGATCACGTCATAGAAAAAGGGGTACACCACAGGGAAACCACCATTGATTTACTTATAAGAGTTACTGCCCTTTGCCCAATAAAATTATGCACCAGTAATTACTGCACTAAATAACCTGGTTTATCCTTATGAGATAAACCCTATTATTGCGGGAAAATACACTAGGTGTTCCGAAGAGGTGAAATATGATGAAAAAGCGTGCCGCCGGCCGGGAAATATCAATCGGCAATCCTCGGCTGACTCCGCTACGCTCCATTCAAACCTCGGATGTGATTAGTGGAGGAATACGCAACAAATCCTTACATTTCTCCGCCGGAAACTGCCTAATCACTCATTTCATATTTCGCTCTGCATAACGTTCTTCGAAAATGTTTCTTAATTTGTGCCATTCTTTATCGTAAACAGGTTTTGATTACAACCTCATGTTAAAAGGCTTTGAAAGCGAGAAAAAACTGTTGAGTGTGCTACAAAATAACTTCGATTTCAAATGTATGACATTTGAAAGAAATTCAAATAAGATCACATGACTGAATCAGCGAGATGGTAGATCACCGTTGACGTCCGAGGTTATGTGCGAGGTACGAGTCATCCGAGGAACTCCGAGTGGGGAAATATGGAGTTTTACGGTTTTACGGATAACCTAGAACCAATCAGATAACGCGCTGTCTAGAATATTTATAATGAGGTATAATAATGTGGAAATGTCGTGTGGGTGGCAGTAAAAACGAAATTTACAATATGACAACTTGTCATGTTGTAAATTTTGTACTAACTGCCACCTGGTAAATGTTGTAAATTTTGTACCAAATGCCACCTGGTAAATTTAAAATTTACAACATGACAAAAATATGTCACTCAGGGTCGGAATATTCTTCAAAGGAACATTGCATTAAAGACAGACTGTATGAAAATCTTTCTGAGGATTGTTGGAAACACGTCTTATCAAAATAATACATGATTATGTCTAATACGTTTAAAATTTCATTATTCATTTGAGAGTTGGGTAACAATTTACCTTTGATTGCAAGATCCTATCTTAGTCTTATACTTTTCGTATAAATACGTTTTTTACTTTGTTTGTTTGTTTGTTTGTTTTATTTTGGTAGGCAAATGCATGAACTGTACTGCTAGTAGCAAAAAAATCTGTCCATTCCGATACTTTTATACATCTTTAAACTATATACAAGAGACACATGTATGACTTGGAATATCCTGGCTTTTATTCAAAAGTTTTGAAAAACAAAAACAACATTAACCATAATATAGAGGTACTACAGACTTCACAGATATAGTTCTAGACTGGAAGACGTGCAGATTAATGAAATGTCAGAGTTCAACATCTATTCACCAATTTCTGATGATCGCGATGATAACGAGTCCACTCAAGGTATACTTATTTAAGACAAGGCCCCCACAAATGCTGGATGGATTATTCAGCTCATTTTCTGGAACAAAAGAGAATGTGCAAAATTTACTGCCTTTATAATTTAAAACAAGATAAAAAATACCAATAGGCATTAATTGTATTACTTTATTAATCGACCTAATTTTATATTCCTTCAAAGCTCACTGAAAAAGAGTGAAGTTGATCAAGGGTCCCACGACCAGAGTGTACTCTGACGTTATGAGGTTGAAATAAGTGCGAAAAACAAAGATCTTCAATTCCCGTTTCTTTTCATCATGAGCGATATTGAGACTCCTCCTTAAGTCTAACTACTATATTATATACAAATTACTTCATGCGTGTTTTATTACTGTTTAGTAACCTTTATGAGAAGACCCAAGTGTCGACAGAGAAGGTGCTCTTGTGTGCACAACACAGGTCATCGTTTCATGTGTTGTCACTGAAAGAAAAAGTAAGATGTATAATTATTTGGAACATTATAGTGTCAACACGCAGGATCTACTGCTTCAAGTATTTTACCTCTAATCTTTTGGATTATTTTCAAAAGATTCCACAGAGTCTGACACATATGTTTCATATTTGGATATTTAACTTGAAAAAGACGTTAATGGTAATCTAACAACCAAGATCTATGATAAACGTAATGACTTTACTTTTCTATGTCATTTTCCCTTACTTATGCAGCAATATACCTTCATCACCTGCATACGGAGTTTATATGTCTCCGTTGATTCTAAACGCAAGAGGAAGCCCTATACGTATGAACAATATCTAAAATTAGTAAATTAGGTAAATTACTGACATTAAAGACTGTAAATGAAAGAAAGTTTATGGAACAGGAATATTTGTTCAGCAGTTTCGTTTAAAGTCATCATTTCGTAAGTTCTATGGTCGATACAATGACCTTGTCAGCAAATAAAATTTATCAGTGAGTCAAATTCTGAATGACGTTTTTCATATTAATTGTTAGTCCATTATTTATACACGAAATTGACGACGCATTTTCCCGTTATTTCCTGATCATGACAAGGAGCACACGGCGGGTGTGACCGGTCAGCAGGGGATGCTCACTCCTCCATGGTACCCGATCCCACATCTGATGTTTCGGAGGTCCGTGTTTGCTCTGCTCCTATTTTGTATTGTTTTATGGACTTTTGATATGGAATACTGTTTGTTATCTCCATATGTTTCATTTTGCTGGTACAGACCTATTATACATTTTCTATTACTCTATCTCTTCCCTCCGATGCGTTTATTCAAGCTCAACAGCCGATCTGCACTGTATGCAACATTTATATAGTGTAGTCTATTTTATATGTTTCAGAGTAGTTTTTCTTTGAGGGATGATAGGTGTTATATTCCGTCTTAACCACAGATCTACTCTGCGTTGTCAATGGCCCTTACAAAACAACGTGTAACGTGTAAAACTTACCAATGCAACGTAGGCAAATATGCAAAGCCGAAATTACCTATATTGTAATAAAAGTTACTAAACTGAAAATCACTATTTTATTGTCAGGAATATTCTTTTCGCATGATTTACTCGGAACAGTATTCACGCGAAAAGTTTATTCTTGCGTTTATTAATATTCCTAAAGATCATTTAGAGTAATACTAGTAGCCACAACACTCGTGAATTTTTTTTCGCTATGATAACATTAAAGGTGTCCCATAAATATAGTGATTAACAGTTGTTGCAAGATTTTTCCTCTGGATTACGAAAGAGGGATAATTTTCATGTAGCAGGTTTTTTTTCGCGGCAAGGCGGAACAGCGCTTTTGTTCAGTAATTTTAAATCAATCTCCTTGTTTCCTTTGATAGTGAGTTGCATTTTACTTTAATTTTATAAAATATATCGTCATATGTTAATCATGTATTATTTCAATTTCTATTGTATAATGCATTTGTGTTATAAAATAGCTTGTACTCAAACAATGTAAATTCCATTTGTTTTCAATTCGATAACAAAATTTTTATGTGCAATTTATGATAAGTATGGTTTACTTTTCAAGTCAAATGGACTATTTTATTGTTACCATTAAAAACATATATAGAAAAAGATGTGTAGTAAAATAAAAACTGGGAAGCATATATTTAGTACCTTTATGGGAGATTGGTAATGCTGACGAGAGTGAATCCTGTGTATTCTGCGCTTCAGAGCTTTCTATTGTCTCTGTAATAAGAAGCAAAAAGTCAGAATAAAAATAGGGCTTAATGAAGGTGTTCTTGTTTCACTGTAAACAGGAACAAAGAGTGTAATGTCAAAATAGTTTGTCCTTTTAGTGTGTACAATATCTTATATTTTTATGCAATATTACACATAGATACATATATATTTTTTTACCATTTATTTTAAAAGTCAAACCTAGATATATCCAACGATCGAGACAGAATGAGACATTAATGTTTATCTAAGAGCAAAGTTTTATGATAAACGCGATGACTGTAACTTTTTTTCGTACACTTTCCTTACTTATACAGCAATAAACGTTTGTCACCTACATAGGGAGTTAATATCTCTCATTTGATACGATATGGAAGAGCATGTTCTACGTACGGACAATTTCTAAAACGAGGTAATTTATTGACAAACAAGTTGATGAAGCAAGAATATCAGCAGTCTCATTTAAAGTCATCATTTCGAAAGTTTTATGGTCGATGCAATGACCTTGTCAGCAAATACAATTTACTAGTATCATTATTTCAAATGCTGGCTGACTTTTTACATACTGATTGGTAGGCCATTATTTACACACTGAGTTGTCCATGGATTTTGTCCCTTATTTCCTGATCATGACACACTGCTGGTGTGACCTGTCGAAAGGGGATACCCACTCCTCCATGACACCTGATCACACCACTGATGTTTTGGACAACCGTGTTTGCACTGCTCCTATTTTGTATTGTTTAATGAAATTTTGAGCTCAAATAATGTTCGTTATCTCTAAATATATCACAGAATAAGTCTTCGAAACCTTCAAGTACTAGACAAAGTGTAAATATATATTAAGTTGATCCGTATCACTAACTCACTTCAGTGAATACTGTATACATGTGCCTTTGAAATTTAAAATGTCTAAGAGGGAGAGAGGGGGTGAATGTCAACTGTTTTGGATCTTATTGGATCCCATTCTATGACTGTTTTGTTATACCCTTCAATATACTAGTAATTACATTGTATAAACATTGACTTTGCTTTCCTTTTTAGTGGTAAAAATATATATATTAGAAGATATTTAAAAGGGTATAACAATATTATACCAGAATATTTTTTCTATATAAAAATGAAATGTTTTTGACGTTGAATACTCGCCAATTAATTTTTCTCTCGGCATAATTACTCTAAGAAACATTAACTATGAACATCTGATATCGAGATAGTTTTTACTTGATACCCAACATTTACTCTAAGACACTAGTGTATATATTTCTGAGTACAAATAAGTACTATTCATAAATTACATTTTATAAAAAGTTTTTTTTCATGGTGTTTTTAACCTGATTTTCTTATAGTATATCTGATTGCTTTTGACTTGGTTTATGAAGGTGACGTTCGGTAAGGATTTGTGATGATATAGAATAATCATAGTGGATTGAAATGCCTTTGAAATAGACCAATCGAATCATTTTATATTTAACCAATCACCGTATATATTATAGCCAATCAGAGTTCCCAAATTATTATCCAATCATTAGTAATTAGGAAAGGTATAAATATTATCGTTTTACTAACAGCGTGACAGTTTGCTTGATAGGGCGTGCTAAAATTTTGTATGCTGATTATCATTCTTACTCATCGATTGGATGTTTGATTTCAATAGAATCAATAATACTTTGCATATGAAACACAGAACACAACAATACCACTGATAATAGTGACCAATCGCGTCGAATAAACAATTACATGTAAACGGACAAAGCAAGTTTTACTTCCTATAATGATGATATTGATAGAGTTAGGTACATATTACAACAGAAGAAGAGTAGCCTTACTAATTCCATTCTTTAAATTTTCTTATACTTATTCAAAAACCCACCCGGTCAAATCACAACACCTTCTGACCACGTGTTGCTGGTGACTACAAAATACAAATGCCTTACTGGTAAACAACCCTTCAATATGATTGGCCAGTATTATCAGGGATTGTTGTATTCTGAGTTTCATATGCAAATTAGTATTGATTTCATTGATCCAATCGATGAGTAAAATGATAAACACGCCCCATCAAGCAAACTGTCACGCTGTTTGTAAAATGATAATATCTAGGCACCCATATAGTATTCGGTTTCTTGGTCGTTACTGATTGCTTGAGTAATACCTCTCGTGCTATGTTCTTGGACTGTGTCGGGAAACAACAGAATTGTTCGTTAGACCACCCAGCTCAAGATTCTAGTTCCTTATTAGGGTCTCAATGATTATAGTGTCTTCGTGACTGAATTATATTGTGTCTTCGTGACTTTTAATAAAGGTGTCTCTGTGACTTATAATTGCTAGGGTGTGTTTTAGGTAGTTGCAGATTGTGTCGGGAAACAACAGAATTGTTTGTTATACCACTCAGTCTGCAGCTACAGAGATAGGTTTTATATTTGATTATTTGCTTGATTGTTAGTGATTCTGTTGTTAAAGTTCGTTTTTATCAAGTTTGTTATTTAATCATTATCCAGATAGTACCGAGGAAAAAGTATATAAATATACAGCGAATTTCAGTCAGTTTCTTGTTTAAGTGCTATTGTAATTGAAGTTTGTTTAATTCCATATAAACGTGATTCTTAGGAAGGAATCCTAAGCGGACCCAATTATTAATCATTCATACTTTGTAAAAACGTTACAGTTTATACCTGTATTATCCTCTGTAAGAACACGGACTTCCGTTGTCATTTGGAATGGCCTGCCGGAATCTTGATCCACGACACACAGGTACGTCCCACTGTCCGCCATAGTGACGTATTTAATGATCAGCTGTCGCCAGCCGTAGGTAGAATCGCTGATTGAAATTCTGTTTTCCTCAATCAACACAGTATCAGGAGGACCATACGCCACTGGAACTGAATTCTTCTGCCAGATGAACTAAAATAAATTTCCTCTGTGTTAATATAGATTGTAGATCAACTTATTATATTTGTATTTAATGTTTTCCATGACATAATAATTGTAAATACGAATAACCAACCTTAGATAAACTGTTGATGACTGGGCAAGGCAGTTTTAAAGTTTCTCCAACAAAAACTGTCTTTGGAACTAGAAAATAAGCGATTGGCAGTTTGAGATGAAAGAAAAAAACATTTCCATCACTCCAAATACTTCAGGGTCAAAAAAGAAGGTTTTAGCAACATCAAATTGCATAAAATACTATGCTGTACACCATGCAACATCTGTATGTAGATTAATCCACTGACCTATGTTTCCTGTTGTTTTTGATGTGGTTGTTTGATCGGTAATGTTGCTGTCGTCTATCAAATATTCCGTTGTTTGTTTGTTTTGGTCAGCTTTTGGTGTAAATTGTAATAATCAAATGTTATTTGCACAAGTATATCACTAAGAAAGTGAATTTATATTTTTATTCATATTGTTTTCTTTTAAATTTCATCTATATGTGCTCAATTAAAGTACAAGAACTTAATTTAATTGCTTAATAAATTATTTAAATAAATTGATTGTCTTAAAAAATAGTGTACGTATAAGTTTTACTAATACAATATACCTATGCTGGGTTGACTTTTCACCTGTACTATACTCGAATAGGTAAGTCTGGTACCGTTGTTAAGAGTTACAATACATAAGTAATACCCTGTATCGTAAGTTCTGACGTCATTTATTGTGAGCTCACGAATTCCAGCCAGAGGTTTGCTAAGTGTCACCCTGGTCCGTTCAGATATCACCTCATCCGGTGGCCCCGAGGCCATTGTTGTTTGTTCCTTTACCCAGACAAACTAAAAAAGGATACAAACTGGGTGATTTGGATAAGACTGAGTACCATTCGCGACAGCAACAAAAAGGTACAATATGAATCGTGGAAAGATTCATAAAAAATGAAATATTTAAGTTTTCTGGACTTTATATACCAGAATTAAAGTCTTTAATATAACAAATATCTACACATGCACAATTAAAAAAAAAATTAATACCTGTACGTATGAAGTTGTCACTTTACATCTTAAGGACAAAGTTTCCCCAACAAACGCAACAAGAACTGTAAAAAAAGAAATAACATTAATAAGACTATTCAAGGCGAAATATTTCTCTATGAAATAGGCAAAAACAAATTAGCAACTTGGACCATAGTAGAAGAATAGAGCAAAGACTTGATATAAAATTACCGTTTGATTTTGCAGATTGTATTAAAATAAGAGACAGAACCATAGGTAATAAACCACTACAGTCCATGGCACTAGAGGTCGAGTCACCAACTGATCGAGTATACAGTAACAATAAGGGGAAATACCAAGTGTTTGTACCATATGATCGGAGTTACTATGTAAGGTCGGGTTTTAAGAGGGCTCTACTTTACATTCCAAAGCAACCCTTCATGACAGGAATATACGAAGTACTGTCCCTCTCTCGAGTGGTTTTGATTACTAATGTCACGTCGATTCCCGCAGCTTCACTTGTTTGTGCTGAACACTTGATACAGTATAGAATATCAAAGGCTTTAAAAGAAATACAATTAAAATTGTTGTTCACTTTTTTCAAATTGTTTTAAAAACTGTAGTTTGTAATGAATATTTATTATGGCGTGTGCCCTGAAATTATTTTCATCTTAATTTCACTTACTGTCAAATTGTACTATTGTATATGTACTTCTAACCAATGTAAATATTTTTATATGCTAGTAATATATGTTCGTCATGTATCAAAATGTTGTTTTGAGTGATTAATTTGAAACTGAACTTTGTTGTACCTATAGGAATGAAAAAGTCATGTTCGCTGGGATGTTCGAGTGAAAGTGGAAATTGTAGTTTCTCAAACTATATAATGGGTTGTTTCTCTTGCTTTGCTATTTTACTCGGTATCATGGTTATGAATTAGTGAAAAAGATACTGGGAGAAAAAAAGGAGCAAATTTACCATAGAGACTAGCATTAAATATTTGACGCTTTTAAGAGAATTTTTTAGATATTTGGTATGTATTTTGTCTCATGTTTATTTATCCAAAAACAAGTCCACCAGAACATTAATATCAATAAAATTACTTTTCGTATTATACATTGCAAATTGTGGATGATTCTTTTATCCAATTGACCACCCATTACACCGATGACATTGATTAATAGCATCATTTTATCTGCGGGGGAAAGGGTAAAAAAAAGAAGTTAATGCAAAACTAACAACTAATTTTGAAAACATACTTAAAAACAGAATCAACAGACTCTTTTGGAAAATCAACAGACTCCGATGCAAAACCGACGATCACCGATGCAAAACCAACAGTCATTCACTGAATTGACGCTAGAAGGCGTGCAAAGAATAGACATTACATGAATTTACGGTAGATGAATCGCAAGTTTTTCTAAGTCATCATTATATGTGTACTTTCGTAGGAACGTTAATACCGCGAAATTGTCAAACGAGTCTGTTGATTTTGTTTTAAGGTGGTCTGTTTTGTTTTTCAGTAGTTTTTAAAATTAGTTGTTAGTTTTGCATTAACGTCTTTTTTACCCTTTCCGCCACCCATAATCATTACTATATACTGAGTTTGTCTGCTACACACTGGGGGAAGAAAAACAAAAAATTTCATAAAATAAATGCGTTTTCCCTACTTCCTCAATAGAGTTTTACCCTAAGACCAAAGACACATGACAAAATTTTAATCTTGTTGTAAATTTTAAATTTACCGTGTGGAGGTAAAAACAAAATCGAGTTGTAATGTTGTAAATTTTGTATTTACGGACATCCGGAAAATTCAAAACTTTTGAGCATATTTTTAATTCTTATTCAAAATTTAATATTTCATTTTATTATTGGATTTAAATTTAATTTCACAAATTATCAACAAATTCCGGTAATTGTAATAGTAGTTTCGGGTGGATGATGAAGCCCCACTGAGCCACTTTTGAATTCATGGCAAGGTGACCCTTTGTCAGATGGTAGTTAAGGGTGGGCTCTTTTCGACACCTGCTGAGGAGAAAACAGAAACAAACAATGTGTCTGAAAATATACACAATGTAAAACATCGGTTCTCGTCTGTATAGGTTAATCATTAAAGGATTTTTCATTGTTGCTTTGTTACAAATGAAATCTGTTTATTTTTTAAAGAAATGGTGGCATGCTTTTTCCTATTAACATTTAAGCTGTGCATTTCATAATACACTTTGGTATTCGCAGCATGTGTATAATCTCACATTATTGCCAACAATCAATCTCAAATTCCATCCGCAATAGTTCTTAAAAGTATGTCTATGAATCGTCTAAATGTCTTTTAAGGGATAAAATTTCTTATACAAAAAAAACAAAAACAAAAACAAACAAAAAAAAAAAACAAACAAAAACAAAAACAAAAACAAAAAAAACAAATTAAACATTACAATTAGCATATACCTGGTAGTGAAACTTGAATATATCTATCGATTTTGTGAGGCGTGTATTGCATAACTCCAAATCAATGGTCACAAAGTTTGAATTGTCCACAGCGGTGCCACTGTGACCAGCTCACTCGTTCCCGCCTATCCTTTGTAATTTGTTGACCCGTTTTCTTTTCAAACGCCATCCAATTCTCATTTTTACATCTTAATGCGCCTAATTAATTTTCAAAGTAAATTCAATTCACTCCCTGCCATGGATTATCTGTGCGGACCCCATGCGATGAATATCTTCACCAAAGAGAACATTTATATTGAGGTGTATTTGATTGGCAAGCCGAAGGTTTCCGTCACAGCACGAAGATGAAAACCACATCACCCTTCTTACCGAGATTCTGCGGCTTCTGACGAAGGATTCTATTGGATGAATGGTTATTCAGCGCGTGAAATTTGGTCGCGTGCAATCCATCGTCAGCAGTTGAATTGAAATTCATCACCGCTGGATGTAAATGAAGAAAATCTAGTAAAATAAACGAAGGAAACTGTCAATATTTAATGACCAGAAACTAAGCAGACATATTAGACACGATACAGCGGTAAATAATTACGACACGGGAAGAAGGATGAAACTAAAGAAGATGTAGTGTTTCGGGCTCACTATTAGCGGGAAATTACCGTGAATATGCAGGTGAGATTCTATATCTTTTTGAGTTGTCATTTTTTTGGCTTCGTGATCACTCTACTAAAACTCAAGCGAAGAAGCATTGAAGTTTGAAAGATAAATCTGTCTGTTCTGTAATGGGAGACGAGGATGCGTCGATTTCAGTTTGGGTATGAATTATAACTATCGACTTATCTACACTTTGTGATTTTATGTATTTTTAAGTAATATTTTCATATGAAATAATGACAGTTTTGATAGCTAATTAATAATAAACTGCTGCCTTTATTTTTAAGAATCGTCAATTTATTTCTGGTAATAACAGTATCTATTTTTGAGTTGCACTTTGTCATGCGATCGGTATCAGTACATAACACAGATGCGCAGATTTTGACAGGTTATTTTGAGTAAAATGTCAGCATTAAACTGGATATTGATCAGAAAATCTGTCCAAAAGCCTGCTAACCATACGAGTTTCCGACAATGAGATTATTACTGTGATTGTCTAACGCAGGCCTTCGCCAGAGTCCGTACGGACACATCTCCCATAACAAGGACAAACCTATACGGATAATTACTCCTGATGAAGTACTTCATTTGTTTAAATGTCATCGGAAAAATGTCTTTCGCAGTTGGTGAATAAATAAATTTTAGCATATATTAAAAAAAGACCAAGAAACCAACACATTTTTAAAAGTTATATTTCATTTGCTGGTAAATGCTTACATTTATAGTACAGATGAGGTCAATTATATTTTTTTCAAACAAAAAAGTAAAGAAAAGGTATATTCTGAAACAGGCGGAAAGGCGTTTCTCATTAATATAAATCTCTTGTATGCAATAACCCCTGTAACATTCTGATGCCTCTTTCTATTCAAATGTCAAAATCTTTACAAATAGAAGGCAAGGGGAGGAGATCTAGTTTGCTATGGTTACGTAAACCTACTCAGTATGTATAAATTGGCTTCGTTTATTGACTGTGGAATTGGTATTAGACTACCTAGAAGGTCAAAAGTTTGCAACAAGATTCAGTTAAACCAATTATCAACAGCTACCTACAAAAAAATGAATCATGTAAAATTTTAATTTAGCTGCCATTAAGTTTTCCCCTCAACGTTTCATCACTGCTGGAGTCGAAAGTGGACGTCTCAAACCTTAAGGTGTTTCATCCCGGACGCAGTCCTAGTTTGTTTAACAGATATGTATCATCAAAATCTTTGTGCAAAAAAAGTAAATTGCCTCTGCCCTGCATTACAGCCGGTGCAGTATCAGTTACCAGTTCCCCGGCCATATCAGATAAATACTCGTTACAGCACTTGAACATTATCTTGGCAAATGACCATATTTTCTAATTAAATGAAGAACCCTTATTACTTCAAACGAAGAGCATCAATCTTAACCCGCAATACATAAGCACAATGTTGATTCTTCATTGACATATATCATAGATATAAAACAAAACTAATATCAACAGTGAGTGCTTGCAGAAAAAGGAATGATATTTTAATTAATATAAAGATAATTAAGTAAGCTGCCAATAATCGAACATATTCGTTTAACTCTTTAAAATCCATAGACGAGTTTACCAAGTTCCCCCTCCTATAACACATTAACGTCTAACATCGGAAGGTGAGACGGTGTATGTAAGCTGTTCCGAATAATAAAACCGTAAATAACACCCGGCAGGGCTCCTATCAAAAACAAGGAATTTATCGATGTTTTTATACTAGACACAATCAAGAATTAATTTGAGGACAGTAGGTAGTTTCAGTTTCAAGTACTTGGTAATAGGAGTAAGAGTGGGTGGATAATTCTGCCAATAATCACGTACCATAATATATAGCACTCAAGTCCACCACTGAGCTACAAAACTTAAGGACAGATTTCTTTTATAAGTCTGTTGCATTTTGTCTTCTAACGCTTCAGTAACCGAAGAAATACTGGGACTAGTATATGTAATGGTCAACTAGTAGGGCTGGGACGAAATATCGAGATACCGATTCTGTGTAAGGACGGCATACATATCGAAACATATATGAAGAAATATCGAAATCTGACTTCTGTTTTTCTTTAATTAACATTTGGGGTTCAATATATAAAATAGATATGCTAAGTAATAAAATATGAAATAAATAATAATTAACACCATTTGAGTAAAATAAATTTGTTTCACAACAGACAAGTGTATAACTTCTTCGAATAAATTATTTTTATTTCCAAAGAAATATTTTGTTTATTTCAATGCAAAAAGATTGTATAACCAATTAAATATATAGTGATACATATTGTATCGTGGCTCAAATATCGTGATACGTATCGATATAGAAAAAGTTGTATTGTTCCAGCCCTCATCTTCTCAAGCCACGGCTCGGAGTCCGCATATAGCTCTATCCTAGAATGGAAGAGGATCGTACATTTTGGCCGTGTTTTGCGACAATGTCTAGCCCTATCAACCAGCGAAAGCTTCTTTTGTGCCTTGTCGTGGGTTTTCAGCTGTAAAAAATGAATAAAGGTCCTTTGATTTAAACAGCCTGTATCCCATATATTTAATTATTAAATACCAGTCTTACTCGATTTTAAGATTTAAAAAAAAAGACATTGTGTATACAGTATAGAGCTTTTTTAACACTGTAAAGTGGGATGTTACCTATAGGATGTTACAGGAGAGAAGTTTTAAAGATTGCACGTAGCTGAGGATAACATTCGAAATTGTCATACGAAGAAACCATTGTCAACCGAAGCGCAGTCGTACTTAAGAATTGTTATCGGGGGGGGGGGGGGTCCTAATGTTTTTTTTTTGTTTTTTTTTTTAATTCATAGGTTTTTTTTCTCATTGATTTAACTAAATTAATACATAAAGAAGCAGATTTTATTTTCAAGATATTTATTTTATTTCTTTTTCATGTCACAAATGAAAAAACACAGAATATCACACTGACACTTTAAATTAAGTTAAGTTAAATTAAGTTACATTAACAGGCATGCAAAAGTAGCCATTCTTACATAAATATACTAGTAATCATTTTGATAAATTATGGTCATATCAAATATTTCATACATAAAAATATCATAACAGTCACTATCATAATATTCAAGTAACTAATATATTTATGGCTAAAATAGCATAATTATCAACATGTAGAGTGCCATACAGTCATAAAAACACAGTCATAAAAACTCAGACACATCACTCCAAATGCAGTAGATGAGAGGCAGCATCTGCATAGTCCATTATCTGGATATCTCCTCGGCGTAGTCTATACTTCAGGTCCTGGATGCGCCGGTCCAATTGCCGATATTTCCTTTTCTTGGGACGGACAACACCACCAGCAGCAAGCTGAATCATCTTGGCTTCATTGGCTGCCTGCTCCTTCTGAATTAATTGTACAAACATGAACAAATTTGGATGGGGGCGGCGACACATCCGGTTGAACTTGTGATGCCATCCTTCCACTGCATTTGTTGTCCTTGGTCCTTCGTTGTCAAAATGGTTCCAATTCATCAGATGGCTCTCAACCCAAGTCTCGGTCACATAGTCTTTGAAACGTCCGACATCTTGGTTATCGTCTTCGTTGTCTTCTAGTGCCTCAAACCACACATCTTCCACTCGCTGTTCTGGAACCAAGGGAAGAACAGCCGCTCTCCTTACCAGGCGATGAAAGTCTTCATCCTCCCGGAATTGTGTCGTCAATCCACATGATTGGACTTTCCTCCATATGCACTGGGTATAATGGAAAAAACATCCCTTGATAGATGTCCTAGGGAAGTTTCCTTGAATTGCATTCCTTGCGGCGATTTCGAAGTCCAGAACCAATGTTCGGGAGTTAACACAGACTGTCGGTCACTAACTGCATCCTTCAGAAGCACTAAGAAACGGTTGTAAGTGGCCTCACTCTTGTTGGGTAGAAGTCCAAATACGAGGGGAAACATAGTTCCGTTCACATTGGCGTGCAGTGTGTAGAGTTGTGTGAAGAATCTGGTGCAGGAATAAAATGTTCCATCACTGAAAACGGTGTCTGTCGCACACAAATGCTGTAAGTTGGAGTCTGTAGAAAATATCAGGATTCGGTGTCCTTGGGCATCAGTGTCGTCACAGAGAAGGAACCTTTCTCCAGCTGAAGTACAGGTCCATGGTCCATTGAGGTTAACTTCCTCCTGTGAAGTAGGCAGCTTTGGAGTTGTCTTCGCCCGGTTTCTGTACAAAGCGGACTTACAGGCCTGGAATGTTGGAATGTTCCTAATCATATCCACCACTGAATCATCACATTCGGTGTTGCGCAAACCTCCTAACTCTTCATCATAGATGGTGGGGATTGGTGTTGCCTCCTCTTTGCACCTCTTCTTCACACCACTGATGAAGGATTCGGCTGCTAGTCCAATGTAGTTGTCATCATGGTTGTGTGGTCTGCCAAAGTTCACCACGATGTTTTCAGATGTTGTTAATGAACCCGGACACTGTCTGTCAATACATCTCCAGTAGGTTCTGTCGTTGTATCTTGTTCTTATGGAGTACGTGAAACCACCATGAAGAAGGAAGAAACCTCCCCTGCCATTCTCCAGGAAATCCACCCGTACTTGCACGTTCGCCATACTTAATAAAGTGATGCATAGTACCGGTATCTGTTTTTTTCTTCTTCATTAGAATTAGTAAAAAAAAAAGAGCATTTAATGAATAATAATTGCTTAAATCCTAGGATTTCAAACGGAATTAATGTCAATTATTTCCTTTCTGGATACATTAATTACATCAATTATCAAATAGATACCAACTTAGGCAAAGCATCACATGGCACTTTTGTTTATTTAATCACTAACTGCATTTTGTTTATTTATCTCTGGTTTGATAATTATCAACAATTTTTTTTCTGTATAAACTTTATACAAAATATAATCAATGATAGAGGAATTGCTAAATTAACTATTTCTTAAATATTTCTATATAGATTTTTATCTATTCATTAACTATTATTTTATTAATGTATAACTAATTTCTTTTTTTTTTCTTTCTTTATTTCTTTCTTCACCATTTTTATTTAATGTCTATTTTTAAAAAACACATTTTTATTGATTTATTTAATTATTTTTTTATTGATTTATTTAATTATGTTTTTATTTATTTATATATTTTTAAATTAATTAATTATAATTTTTTTTATTTATTTATATAAATATATAATTTATTTACTATTTACTTATTTATTTTATTTTATTTATTGAATTTTTTGTTAATATTTATATAAGTAAATAGGTAAATGTATACATCTCAGGTGAAAATTACAGGTAAATGACAAGTAATCAGTCTAAAACAGACTATACACAGGTGACCACTCAGGTGTGAAAATAACAATTTTGGCTAGGTGGGAATAGGAATTTCAGAATTTTGGCTAAGTGGGAATAAACCTCCTAAACTACGTAGAGCTGCAATAACGTTGGTGCCAACAAATTATTATATAATGAAATAAATCTATGGATTCTTGTGTCTTATATCTGATAGAACGGTTTCAAGAGACTTCTATGAATATTGTTATCTAGCTCTCCATTTATAAAGAGTTTAAGCCGCTGAATATATTTGTAGTATTATGGAGACTAATAAAGATTCCAGACACGGCGTACGGATTTCCTATGACAGTTCGTCCGTCACTGTCGCTCTAACCTTATATCGGCTCATTCTCGGAACTCCTCATTGATATGTATCGGAGCGAGCGAGACCTAACTGTCCTGTCAGGAGCTCTAGAGACACACACCAAGGGAGATTTCTGAGGATTCCGAGTG
This sequence comes from Saccostrea cuccullata, assembly GCF_032062105.1. NCBI lineage: Eukaryota > Metazoa > Mollusca > Bivalvia > Ostreida > Ostreidae > Saccostrea > Saccostrea cuccullata. The sequence goes on from NW_026933907.1 coordinate 195,009, forward strand.
TCCTGTGAAGCATTTACTGGAAATGAAGAGATTATCAGAAATCGCTTCGTTTATGATGGAAAATCCATTACTTCTTTTGTAATTGTGATTTGATATGTTCCATTTAGATTATAATCCCTTTCTGTGACAGCTCTCTGTGACAATGAGAAGTTTTAATAATTCAGACTGTGTTTGGCTATTGTCAATTGTCGAGAACAAGAGTTGACAATGCTGCTTTGAGACTCAATTTTAGGATACTCATAAATTTTGTGAAAACATTATGTAATTGATTTGACATCACGTGGATGCTGCAAACTTGATTAGTTGAAACTGAACCAAATTGCAATCCGTTATATTGTGTCCAATATTACCCTGTCGCACGTCATCAAAGCTTTCGGAATCCCATTGAGCTACAAGTCCGTAGGTCGTTTTAGTCCCGATGGATTAAATAGTAAAATTGAATATCATTTTACGGCTGAAGCGCACAATTTAAATTTGGTTAACACTTCGTCAAAAATGAAACATTTGGTTTTTGTTCAAGAAGATACACCATCTTCCAGTTTTCAATCATTCCTTGTTAGTCAACAGTGTAATTTTGAAAAAGTCATACAATTCTAAGCGCGCCATTGTTGTCTTAATGACGACGTTTAAAGTTGTTTGTCAGGTTACAGCGAGGGAGTGGACCATGGAGATCTTCACTGATCAATTTTGGAAACCTCATTAGAATTGGGAAGCATGTTTACATGTAATAAACCCTCAACCATGCGATATCTTCCCCTTGTTTAGTTCTTTTCAATTTTCAAAATATGCACTTAGTAGAAGGATTTTTTTTAATTACAGAATTTATTTCGAAAAAAACATTACCACATCTGCCATTCCGTTTAAAGTTCTTTTATTCATTGTATAATTTCCTTCAAACAGTTGTTTAAATAATATAACCGTACATTCTATTACAATTATTTCACATAAAGGTGCATGCTTTAGATAATGGAAATAAACCAACTATTTTTTTTCTGTGGTGTTGTTGTTTTTGCTATGCAATCATAAAGTTTTTCCCTTAAAGACAACAGTTGGACGTCTCTTGTCTTGGTTATTAAGGGATGATAAGCAACAGAAAACCCTGGTAGAAAAATACAAAGTGATATTCTGAAGGAAAAAATATTTGGATTAGAGGTAGCTGCAGAACTGTAGCTCTCTGCTTGAGAAAATTCGGGCAGATAAAGCAGAGAGCTACAGATCCAAGCGTTGTAAAAACCTTCGATTTACGCCGACGATTTTTTGTTGCTACTTTAGGTACATGTATTTATTTTGTGTAGTTTAAGCTTTCTCTTGCATGGCTTTTAGAATGGTATCCTATACTAATTCATATATTTAACTCTTATATTTGATACTTTGTTTACCTTTTATGGGTCCGAAACAGTCCTGTTTATAATTTTGTAATATCGGTTTAAAAGAGTTCCATTTCGACGTCCGTAACCACAAACAGCCATTTGTTAGAGTTGGGTGGTAAGTAAATGATAAAGAATTGATGTTGAATGTATGATTAATAATCAAATACCATTTAAAATTATTTTCTAAGCTTGAAAAAGTATGAAATAAACGAAAAAATACCAATAGTCAGCGACAAAAATTCGTCGGCGTAAATCGAAGGTTTTTACAACGCTTGGATCTGTAGCTCTCTGCTTTATCTGTCCGAATTTTCTCAAGCAGAGAGCTACAGGTCTGCAGCTAGATTAGAGGGAAAGAACTGTACAAACAAAATTAAAATCTTCCAAGACAAGCTTGGATTTTGTCAGTTTTCTACTTACCTATATATCGGCATTATTCTTTGCCGAAAATATGTATTTCATAAATAAATTAATGTTACATTCTTTTTTAGGACTCATTAAATACTTCTTAATTATTTTCTTTTTATATCGATTCTGCAAAATGTAGCTGTTTTAAAGAAATATATAAGCATATTCCCAACAAATATCTCCTATACTTGATTTTAGTTTCCTCGAGCATGTACTTTTCTGGTGTACTGTGATGCTTTGAAAACTTACATTCGAACTTTAATTTATTGTTAGCGTTACTCAGTGGACCTTCATTTGAGAATTGAAATTAATGAAATATTATGATTTGAATAAGATTATAAAACACTTTGATTTACTTACCACATTTAAATCTTGATTTACTATACACATCTTGAAATACCCTGCATTACTTTGATAAATATACTATTAAAGTATGGTTTTTCAGTCAGGAGTCAAGTCTAAGTTTCGTCAGCATGCATTTGTAGCTGTGTTTTACTCAAGCATATTCTTAATCTAACTCTGAAAGTATGGTGAACAACAGAATAAATGCAAGGAAATGATTGCTTTTTTTTAAAAATAGATTTTTAAAATTCTATTTATTCATTCACTCTTCAATAATTTAATATTAGAAATTCTAATAAGAAAAGAAATAAAAGTTTTATCTTCCATACGGATTATATTATTAAATCCCTATACACTCTTTCTCATTTATCATCTTCGTTTAATTTGGTTTTTTATTTGGTTAATGTCTCTCTCTCTCTCTCTCTCTTCATTTACCTCTACGTCCCATCACATTACTTATTTTTCATTAAAGCTTGATAGGTCACCAACGAATTTTCATATCCTAACTCTCTTCATTACAAATCTCTTGTGACTTTTCAAATTACTTTCATGAGTCTAAAATATTTATAAAATACAGTTTGCTTTTAAGTGCCTAATGAATGTAAAAATATCGACCCATATAGGAAGCTGCTCGTAAATAAACATTATTAGAGCTATCTCAAATAAATAATTTGAGCTACAAAGTCAAGCAAAAAAAAAATTTTTTTATGTACAAGAGATACAGTCAGTTCATGTTTCCACTTTGTTTTTGTTTTAAAGAGTGTTTCTTCATCTGAAAGCGTTTAACTGCGAGTGTTTTGACCTACCTGTTCATGTCATAAGTGACAAAAAAAGTTTTTAAAATTATCCAGAGTTGGATAAACGATGTGCTTTCACCTTGTTCGTATGAGGTCCCCATGGAACAGCTATAAACTCGAAATTTAATAAATTCGTAATGAATTATTTGAAACGAATTGCCATAGTTTGTTTTCCACATTGTTTTAATCCAATTTGCAGATTCTAAGATAAAAGCTTTGGAGTTAGTATCTATTTACAACTCTGCACAACAATTATTTTTTAATTATTAGATGAAACTAATTGGTATGCAATATTCCGTTCACTGAAAGGGTTAGATCCTTCTATAATGATTTTATGTCGTGCGTTATAATTGATAATTATTTGTAGAAGTTAATAATTTCCTATGATGCATAACTCCAGTATGGCAAAATGGGGATTTTAATATTTGGCAAGCTATGTGAAAAAATTAATAGAGGTATGTTGTCGAAGAGTAAACATCATTACAAAGTGCAAATTATTCTAATTCTGATCAATAAGCAAACACAAGTTATCTTGTAGATTAATTAAATCGTCGTGTTTTCTGGTAAGTCGATACCAATTCTGATTAGTCGAACTTTCCAAAAAAAAGAAGTCGACACAGAACCGAAAATCTTAAACAGTCTCCTTATTGAATCTCAACCTTTTGAACATTAAGTCTCTCTTTATGACAAATAAGCGCTGATAAGCTACATTATGGGGTGATTGTTCTTTCTGTTATATACTTTCAGTAGACCTGTCGTGTCGGCAGAGAGAACAGTAGCGCCACATGAATAAACCATTAAATCTCCACATGAAAATCGCCATGCTTCATTAAAGCTTCATCTTCAATATGTGTTTATCTTCCTCACCGTGAGGGCTCGCCTCCCCTTTGTTCTTCAGACCACAGCTAAGAAAATATGCACGATTCGTTTTGCATGGGATTTGTTTTTGTCTAACCAGATTAGTTACCCCCACACACACCCTCTCTCTCACAGACACCCTCACACTCACACACAAGCAGAGGGAGGGTTTTCAAAAAAGAATAAAATATTTAAGTGAATGAAATTTTTAAATCTTATTTTCTTTTGATAAAAAGTTGTACAAAATTTGATGTCTTGAATGAGAGATCGAGATGTATTTACTGTTTTTTTAAGTGGCTTGTATCTATTTCCTATACATCAGACATTTTCAATTTCTCTAAATTGTGTCGTCAGAATTGTTATCTAATTTGGGGAATTTTATGGTTCAAAATCAACCTAGTACTCGTATTTTAAGTAGGACCGTGAAAGTTTTTTTTCCTCGAATGACAGGCATAAAGGAGCATTTAAAGACGAAATGGCGATATTATGCATTGGTATTGCTGTATTCTGATAGACAAACGTTATGTCCTACACACGACCACTCCAGACAGCGGAGACGAAAATGTACTCACAAGGTAATAATTAATCTCGTACATCTACGTATTTTAGCTATATCAGTCTGCTTTATGGCTTAATGACCCTGCTAATTTTTGATACCGAGAATTGCATTTACATCTCCCAATTGTCTTGATTTGGTGCATTTGCTCCCACGGTTGCTTTACTGACAATGACAAATTTGGCGATTGAATCTCTAAGCTTATTTTCGCAGGATTTCAAATCTCATTATCACATTGTTTTTATTTATCACACTGTAGACTAATGTTTTTGCGTCAGATAAAATTGTGCAACCCAAGTCGAAAATGGTCGTATCAATTCTCTTCACTGGAAACATGTACAAGATAGGGAATTCTTTGAAGTCGGAATCATTTCATTATATTGATACAACACCAGGCATAAATCAACTTCTTTAAATAAACACTAAAAGAACACACAGAAAATTCGTATCTTTTAAGCCTCGATGCATTACAATAACAACAATAAAAGTAAACTTCCAAATATCTTGTGAAAAAATACTTAATATGATATCTCATGAGGTTCTATCTATCAGATATATCTATAATTCTTTGCATTGCAAGCAAACTAGTGTTGACATAGAAATTACAACTATGCAAGCCCCCGGGAGGCCTCGGGGTTTTACATGACTTGTCTGTCGGTAGATCGATGTTTGGATCCTACGGTGCATGAGATCCGTGTAGTTCCCCTTACAATCAGGTGAATTCATCAGTGCTAGCATCCAAACGGCAGCCTCCACATCAAAACAACGTACCTTGTAGAAATTTACTAAAACAAAAAATATGAACGCTCGATCTCTTAATCAAACGTGAAGTGTTTAGGAATGGGATTTATTTTAATTGCTTTCATTCATCAATCCGGTGAGTGCTTTTTGTCGAGAATTTCTCTATTACAATCATTATGTATATATTTTTAGCAAGCTTGATACCTTATTTAAAGACAAGATAATAGGATGATATATATAAATAACTTGTTTTATTTGTTGCAATTGATGACTCCAATCCTAACTTATGTGATTTTATTTCTTTTTTATTTAGCAATTGTATTTTTTTTTTTGTTTCCAAATTGGCTCTATGACACATGTCCCCCAAAAATTTACTTCTAAGAAGTTTCCAAAAATTAAATAGCTATTCTGTATATTTTTGCCTTCACAAATTATTATTCATAAAAGCTTAAAGACTGCATTGAAATAGATAAATGGGCTGAATAGGGTCCTATCTCTTGCTTCTTAATATAAAAATTCTGCAGCGAGAATAATCCTCTATGCTGATTTCAGTTATAGACACTGGTCTATCATAGAACACTGGGTTTTAATTAGGGAAGAGAAAGGTGGGGGTGTTCCTGCAACCTTTTATGCTTTTGTTTTAGGGTTTGCAATGGTAAATTCTTGACGTTTGTATAAAACCACTCACTTTAATCGACATAATTACACGTACCTTCCAACAATAATGAAAAATGACTGTTTTTATATGTGGCACGCAATAAAACAATTTTATTCCTATGCCATAGACTACAATAAAATAAAAAAAAATGTTTTACAATAGTAGTTTTTAAAGATGCAATTTTTGTTTTTGTTGCATTTTATAAAATTGACTTGAGAGTATGTTTCCCCTTTTTTTCTTTTAGAAAGAATCTCTTGGGTATTTTGAATATTCTGTGGTTTGGAGTGAATGATACGGTAAAATAATTAGCAAACATATTCTGTTCTTTACAACAATTTCACTAATTATTTTATTTTAATTTTGAAAAACATATTAGGAAAAAAATTCAATCGTAAAAGGATTGTAGGTATTAAAAAATACAGTAAAGATACACGATTAAAATAGCAAGTTTATTATAAAGCTAAAGAAAAGAAGCTATATTATTTGCTATGCAAAATTCTTTCAACATTTACATGAATTTTCTTTTTTGGTATATTAGTTTCTTTGCTTGTGCTTTTTCTCCTTATTTCGCTTCTTTGTTTGCTTCATTGTAATTCTATGCGAGTTGTAGAAAAACATTGAAATCATTGATTTGGGTTAATTTTGTAAATATATATATATATATATATATATATATATATATATATATATATATATATATATATATATATATATATATATATATATATATGGAAGGTTACGATTATTACTCATTGTGTGAAAAAAAAGTTCAATTTGTCATTGGTTGTAAATAATGAATGACAGTACGTTATTACTATCAATTATTCATTAAACCAATCACAAATGCCATTTACTCTCCGTCTGAAAAAAATCATTGATTAAGAAAACGAGAAGTAATTGCTCTTTTGGAAGATCAACTTTTCTAAAATCGTCTGGTAGCCAAAGCTGACCAGTTGAACTTAGTTAACCTCAGTATTTTGAGGTAATGAAAAAGACGTAAATTTACAGATCACGAACGAAGGATAGCTCCTTCCTGCTTTTAGTATTCTCGGCCTTGTAAATTTCCAATTAGACATATGGCCCTCAATATGACGAAGTGTTATAGCATTTTGACGTGCAAGTGCCAACTCATTTATTCAAAGCAAGGGAAAGCATATCAAAAATGTATCAACTTTTTATGTAAATATATTGTGAATATTTTACAGTTGTACACACGTGAAGATCTATATGCTTAAAAGATTCAAGATATACCTATTTCTCTGTTTTATGTTCTGTTTAGAAGTTGTTGAAAAGACGTGATTTGTGATGTTAATGAAAAAAAAGTTAATAGATATTTTGTTTTTATAGGTTGAAAAAAATCTTAAAGATTTGGAATTTATCGATATAGAAATAAAAGCTATATTCCCGCTACGATGGATATAATTTGTACGTCATTAACGTAATAAAATGCTTCTCTTCCGTGCAATAAAAAAATTGTTGGCTATGAATAAAATATCTGCATTATAGTGTAAAAGGGGTTATTAACCCAAGACGAAATATCCTCTTTTAATTTTTTATTAGCTTTGCTGTGAAGCAAACTTCATAACTTTGCATTAAGTAATGCAGCTTCAGTCTCTTTATATAAATTATATATTAGTTAACGTTGAGGTTTTTTTTTAATCTCATCCAATTATCTAAATTTGATGGTGTTACCTTACCACGATAGAAGGTTAAACTTTTGATGATGTGAATTTAATAAATTTCACAGTCTTGTTACACTTCCAAGATCAGTTAGAAGCCAGATCGTGTGATCAAGGTCTTTTTTTATTTCTTTGTGTACAAGTTACATAAAGATTCTGTACTGTCCATTTTTAGATTCTTCGAATTCTCTGATGATTATAAGAATCAAAATAGCATTCAGAAATATAAATGTAATTGTATTTTAATTATTATTTAACCTTCCTGAACTCTTTTTATGTACGGTTTCTAATTCTCCCTGCTGAGATCCCATTTTGTCTATATTCGGAAAAAAAAATCATTAAAGAAATTTTTTTTTGGGGGGGGGTCTGCGAAATATGATTAGTTTGGTATTTATCCTTCCCCCACTAATGGAGGAATCATCATTGCATTCTGGTGATGTCACGACAGACAGTTTGGGGATTGGGAGGGTAAACGAACGCGCGGAGTCATTTCTGTCGCGGATGGACCGTGAAGTCTGATCACCGTCAGGGTCATCATAGGTCATCAGTTCTTTGCAGATTCGTAACACGTTGAATACATTAACAAATGTACAAAGACAAAGTATGCAAATTTTAATGCTTATTTATATCACAATACCTCTTTATGTGTCAATCTTAAATTCAAATTTTATTTGAAATTACAGGATGAACCACTTTGAGCGTCATAAAACTGCTTTGCAATTTGTTTCATGTTCAAAAGTGTAGCTGGATTTATCTTAAATGTTTGTACGCAAAACCGAAGTTAAATACTTCTTTGATGAGATCTATAAAGAAAAAATCTATTTTTTATAGACCAAAGCAAGACGTGTAATTGAATATATATTTATTCATTGTAATTGACTCAACATAAGGTATTGTTGTCTCAAAGAATTCTTAAACACTAAACATTTAAATTGCATAACCTCGTTTGCCAAAGTAACCTTTCACTTTCTAGCACTCATAAATACATTGTGCGTTTTTCCAGCTGTACAGAGACTTGCATTTGGAATTTGCACATTTTCATGACCCCTCCTCCCGCCCCAATCGGAAGATGAAAAGTTCTGTCATAATTCACCAGGAAAGGGAACCTTTTTTCGGTTTACGATCGTGATTGGTTTGCGTCATTGTAACGGAGATGACATGTATGTACAGATACGAAGGTTTCCCTCTGATAATTGAAGAAAGAGAAAAAATAAATGAAGAACGAAAGTATATTGCGACCCATTTCATAAACGCGTGACATCACAACATAACGTCAACGTAGAGCGTAGAGAATTTTTTGATCCTGTTTTATGTTTGTGATGCATTCGTTGTGGGACCCGCGGCGCGGCGACAGTGGATTAATATTGTGGATCGATTTCAAACAGAGTATGGAAACTTGAAAGTAGTTTTCTTGTTTTTGTTTTTTTTAGGTAACATAAAGTGGGTTTCAGTATTGTGTAGTTATTCTGGATAAGTGCGTTATTCCAGGAACAAGTGGGAAAAAAACTCAAGTAGATAATTTCAAGAGAGAAGTTAAAAGGTTAAAGCGACGTCTGTCAAGAACAAATCGCAAAAGAATTCATTCAAGCGCGCTATTTCTGTCTGTCTTATTCCACTGGCACAATTTTGACTGTCTTACGAAGAGGACATTCCAAAGCATGTACTTATTTCAATCTTGTCTTTTTTCAGTTTTCTCCTTTAGGACACTCTGCAGAACTCGGTTGCAGCAAACCCTGGAAGCCAAAGAACCTTTAGCAACAATATGTCTACAAATGACCACAGGGACTCTCAGCAACAATATGTAACTAAAATGAGGATAAAGTAACCATGGCAAAGTGCTTTTGTGTATTTGAAAGGGAATTAATTCACGTGTTTTTCTTAACTCTTATAGTTTCAGGTAAGCTATTTTTCTTAATAGTATTACAATACTAGTATCAATACTTTTCGGTGGAATAAATAAATAGAATTTTTGATATGACACTTATAGAGAATTTGTGATTGATGTTTTGTATCTCGGAAGTTGACCTGTATTGTTAGCATTCACAAGATTAATTTATTTGGTATCGATTTTAGAGCTTTAATGTCTTTTTTTGACAGCTAAATTTATTTGCAACAAGGGATTTCGATCAGTCGTGAGGAATAAGCAAGTTCTGCTATCAATGTAATTTCTGTATCATATAGGCCTTCTCTGATGAACGAAGATAATTATAATTTAAAATGTCGAATTTAAAACATTTCAACGATGAATATAGAAACGTGCAAGTTTTGCCCAGAACGCGGTTAAATTGATCGATTTAGAGACTGCGGTATTCTATATTTGTCTTGATTGAATATAATTAATTATAATTGTCTATACTTTTTTATTCTGACATACTAAAACCGTATAACTGAATTGAATTTATCCTTCGTGTTAGATCCATACAATGAAACCAAGATGCGTTTTTAATTAGTGTGACTACACCCAAGGGATTTCAAAGTATGTTAAGTTTTTTATTTCATTTGTTTATAAATTCGTGGACATTTATTTATGAGATCGCAGAATATATATATAAACATTAAACTTCACCCAATCACATTATAAGCAAATCATTAAGAAGTTATTTCCACGTGTTTTTCTTCCGTGTAAGAGCCGTAATTGATTTCGTTTGTATCTACCTTTAACTGTGTCAATAAGCTCCTTACGATCGACAACAAATATGGCAGATCTGAAGATATCTTATATTGCAACAACAATACAGCGACATATTCAATTATTTTCGCTTCAGTATGTTTATTTGCTAGATGAAATGAATTTTGTTGTATACCCCCAGATGTTGATACTTGTGGAATGTATAAGAACACGTAATTTTCTGGTCTACATTGTGTAGAAAATACAAACATCCGTCTTAAGTTTCTCTCTGGTTAATCCTGGTTGTTAGCATGTTTGTCCGTAATGAAAAACACAAAACCTTATATACATGTATACAACAATGTTGGATTATATGTAAAGGGGCAGAATGTACTCCTCTTTTACAACATTGACTGTGCTCGGTCCCTTGAGGTTCCTTTCCTTGAACGACCCGTAAAAAGCTATGTTGCTAAACGGCTTTAAAATTTAATATTAATCTGACGGGTTGTTTAATCATTAAAAAGGGTTATTTAGGAGTGATTTACAGGTATCTATATCAACGTTTGACAACACGTAAATTACGCGTCTATGCTTCATAGATCGTGAAATGATTATAATTCCCAATACCAAGTACTGATTTAATGAAACTATATAACAATTAATTTTAACATGCATCCACGAGCTCAAGTTGGATAACATGAACATTCAAACGCAGACAAGAGAAAATCAGTGAAATTGAAACTGTTAATTGAAAATAGAAACCCAATAATTCTACAGCTGAAAAATTTTATGACTTGGCAATAAAAGTTCATATCTGTATAGTAACACCCTTCTCAATAAAATTCTACTCATAATTGAGTTATATTGAATATCGTTCGTCGTTTCTCGACGAAGAAAAATTGGAATAACGGACTAGAGAGATATCTATAAGGCCCTTTTAGGGAAGAAACCAGCTTTGAGTTTGCTACCAATCAGTAACAACTGCTATAGTCTAGTAAGTCTAATTCACTTCGCCTGTCCCAGAAATTCTTTAAATGCTTTCATTAACCTCGGAAAGTAAGGAAAATGTTTACAGGTAAAAAAATATCTGAACGTGATTTGCTAATAATTTTCTGCAGCAAAACCTTTAACAGATAGCAACTTAATAGTTTAAATGTACTTTTTTTTTTTACACTTATAAGATGAAATTAAAGCTATTAGCAAATCTGCTGATTATATTTAAAAAAAAAAAGGGAACGGGGATATAAGCAAAAGGAATCAACACAGGCGATGAAGTTTGGGGGAGGGGCTCAAATCGATAAGTAACTATCATAAAAACAAAGTTCAAGGTCGATAGATTGCAAAACTTTTATTGGATTATGCTTTCTTTGTTGTATAACAGTACATCAATAATCCTTTTTAATGTGATACGCATTGTCTACATCAGGATTACATATAGAAAAACTAAAAAAAAATATTTTTAAGAACGTAATACTTTATTCTAATTAGACAGCTGCATATAAAACGCCTTTTATCAATAAGTAAAAAAGCATTACTTGAAGAAGAATATATCAATATTAAGGAAACTCGTAGCGCATTCGGAACACTACATAATCTCTATGAAGAAATTTCTGGTTTTTATTTTTCAATAGCTGCGAATAAAGCATTGTTTCCATCAATCGAAAATGTAATGATAAGCATATATTTTTGTCGGTACACATACATTTCTCAAGACCATATGTTTGATAGCATTGAACAATGAGTTATACTTTGCTTTTCTATGGATCTTTATGTGAAGCTAATAGGAAAATGACATGTACCATAAATCAATACCCCTCCACGTCACTCTTGCCCCTTTTTTATTTATTTTAAAAAAAAATGACAGAATTGCACCAACCCTGTCTGCGAAACTCATTTGTTCCGACTGAAGACTGGATGAGTCGTGTTTGCTGTACTTGTTGTCAAAATTCAAGATTGTTTTCTCGTTTTCTCGTGAAGATCTTGTAAATAGTTTTCGAGAGTTTTAGTTTCTTGCCAAATCCTAATTTTGCCTGAAAAACTGAATGAAAGTTGAAGTTAATTTATCTTTAAGACGTACCATTGCATTGTACTCTCGTGGATTTGACTGAAGGTAGACGGTTTACTTTTTATAGAAGACAAGGTTAAGTTAATGCCAAATTATGAATTTATTACTGCTAGTTGGCCAATTCAATTCACAATGAATAAAAAAAATTAAATGGAAAGTTTGTTTAAAAATACATTTTAAAATAATTTGATTTAGTAAACAGCATAGTTTGTATTGAAAACCTTGTTTTGTGTACCTATTTCTCAGAACAATTTTGCCAAACTGATGCGACAGAGGAGACCTCATTTCATGTATCAATTTTATCAGTCTTTGTACTTGAATATTATACAAACTTTTGCTGTGATCATCCCGGTGATCTTATACTTACTATAACTTTGTGATACCGACTATTGTCATTAGTATCATGCCTATACTGATTGTGCTAAATAAGAGTTCTTGAATAAATTTTGCTGAAATTCCTGATAAGTACCATAAAGATGAAAAAAACCCGATTTCCTCCTAAAAGGTGCGTCAGGTTAATGATGAACTGATACCTGTGCTTATTTATAAAACACCTCGCAGTTATTTATTTCAATATAATAAGAAAAGTTTCTAAATGTTACAATTAAAGCCACTCATGTTTATACGCAGTCCATTTAAAGTTATACAAACAGTGAAGCAGGGCCCAATAAATAGTCCATTTATTCAAATTGCCTTTTTATTGAATTCATTCATTTTATCTATTTTCTGGGTAACCGATACCTGCTTTTTTTATTTCGTACCTTTAATAAGTGCATAAAATAGACTGTCACTGGTCTATTTTTAAAATCGTTATTTATGTTTAAGTATATCATTAAGGGAAGACGGCAACATTCCACTTCCTCGAGAGCAAACCTATTACCGTCCATTTGCCACGGGAACTGTGATTTGCTGTCTCCCTCTATGAGACACTCGGTTTTGTCTCGGGAGTCGCCCACGTGGCGCAGTGGTTAGAGCGTCTGCTCTAGAGTCGTGGGTTGGAATCCCACTATGGGACATAGAGACCGGTCCATCGAATGAGACTGTATAAACCGAGGTCCCGTGTCGCAGAAGGTGCTGGCACGAAAAAGATCCCTCACTGCTCAATGGCCCTGAATGCCGAGCATACGACAAAATTTGCAGCTCTCCACCGGCAAGTGGTGGCGTCTCCATATGACGTGAAAAAATCTCGAGAGGGAGGTTAAACAACATACAATCGATCAATCGTCTCGGGAAATAGACTTGCTCTCGGGGAGCTTGAATTTTGCTGACTCCCTCCCTTAATGATATACTTTCCGATATAATGTAAAATTTTGAAATGATTTTAAATGGTAGTCTGTGTTTTCGTAGTAACATTTGGTGAAAGGATTTTGTATTGATCTGTGTGATTAAACGTGGAAAAAACATACTTCAAGAAATCTCCTTATAGTGAAATAGAAGTAAAAGCTGTTTTGTTGTGAGCTTGCAGTTTATCTTTTTTTTTATCAGAGCTGTTTTTACAAAATCTTAAGTTTGTATTAGCTGGTTGAAAACACCCAAGAAAAACACAAGTGAATGAGCTAGGTTATGTTTTTGTTAGGACAGTTGTTCATTATATATCTACAAGTCAGGAAGAGGGAAACACGGTCAATCATTATATCAAATTTAAACATGAATCAAGCTACAAAGAAAAATAGACGGGAATCAATGCTTCATGTATATATTATAAAGTGAATGAATTTCACTTTTGAAATAATTTTGTCAGTATAATATAATTTATTGAAACACATTGAATGCCAGATCGAAGAGAAGGTAAATAAATAGAATAACGCGAGATATTAAACAAATATAAATTAGGGAGGTGTGTGAGATTTTGACAGAAAATTGAAGTATGGATTTCCATTATATAGATACAGTCATTTGAGCAGTTAATTAAAATGAGGCAACTCTGACGTAATCCTCTGTATTTTGATTCATCATTCAGTCATTGTCAATAAGTTTCAAATCGCAATTGAAAAATCATTTCTTTTCATAATCTAAACTTCAAAGAAAAGGAACACAGAGCAGGATTGTCTTAGGAAATGTGCATTAGCCTCATGAGAATGCACTTCATCATACAAAATTATATCTGACCTTTTATATATATCTTTTAGCTTAGCTGTAAGAACACGTATATATAACGAATTGAATTATTTTTCATTGATATATTTCAGTTTTTTATCGTAGTTTTACGAGTGCCATTTATGGCTGCATCGGCAATATAATGTTTTAATTATATGAATTTTTATATAGAAAAGCAATTTTGTTAATTAACTGTTTTAGTAAATTAAGAAGGAAAAAAAAAACTTGAATTCCCAGTGTATTATGGATATAAATGACAGGATAGAATTTGAATTTGCAGATTGGTTTATTGATAAATGACTTGCATCACGTACTTGTATTCAACGTTCAGAATACTAGTACTCAATATGAGAGCATCCAATATTGTCTCGTGCTAAAACTGTTCAAAATAAAACATTCATTCACAGAGAACTGCAACAGAGAGTATTATTTAATCATTAACAGGTAAAACATGAAGCTAGACAATTTTTCCTTTTGTCAGCGAAAGTCCCCTCTGAAATACAAAGCTATCAAATCTTCAAAAGTAAACTTTCTTTCTTTTAAAGGGGCTGGGTGGTTGTGGCCATTTTTACACTATTTTGATCTCCATTAGAAGAAGAGCTCCATATAAAGATATAATAAAATGATCAAATTTTAAAGCTAAAATTTATGAAATTTTTCTTTGCCAAATGATATTTGATAGCTTAAGATATAGTTGATAGCTTAAGATATCATATCCCAATCTTTAAGTTATAAGTATCTGGTGGTTAATAAAAAAATAATTTGTTGACCCCCTAGCCTCCTTAAGCTGTTGTAAAATTTCTTTTATCCTTAACTCTGTAATAAAATATTCACCTATATGCTCTTGTTATCCATAGATAATTGTATTTTCGTTTGATAATTACACAACCTACTTTCATTATTAAGGTACAAGTATCATAATTTTCTAGTAGAGCTACGAGGTAGATAAGCGAATCAAAAAGCCCCTATTGTCAGGTGGGCAAACCATTCACAAGTTCTACATTATTCCGTTAGGATGTAAAAGCCTAAATCTATTACACGGAGCCTTTCCCTATAATACGTTTGCAACACAACATCGTAATCACTTGCAGTAGCATGTCGCTGGAGTTGTTGGTTGAAATTGACTGTGACAAGCCGCAGTTTCGTAATGATTTTCCCGGTTAACACATCCGGTGGATGCTCCTCCAAATGAGACAGCAATACTATGTCATGTGTCATCTCGCAACAGTGGGGGGCCACACTCAAATTACGTCTACAAACATTCATATTCTCCATAAACCTCAATTCTCCACACTCAGTACAGAGACGATTCAGCTGCCATGGTGCACAGATTCTGTAGTTCTGTAAATTTCTTGTAATTGCCAGACCCTCTGTCTCTTTCAGTTTTATTTCCTGTTTCCCCAACTTCAGGGGTCGGTGTTACTTATTTTTGGTCTATTAAGATCTTGTATAATGTCATTAACTACACAGATATGTTTCAAAATGTAGAGATTTTAGATTATCCCTTAACTTCTGAGAGAAAGTGCATACCGACAGGAAAGGAGTATATACACAATACTTTCATCAGATTCGAGTAGTATGACATTGTATAAAGCATTTATGTATCACTGATTTGACAATTATAATAATGAACGGTCAGAAAGATTTAAGACTATGAAATAAATCTTTTTAGCACTCTTCGGTTGAAAAGTTTTTTTTTCTATAAAGTCACTGAATATAATAGATGAAACACAAGTGAGAGCTTCATTACAAAATGCTGATTAAAGTTTGTTCAAATCTTGAGTCCCGGGGGTTCGGTGGAGCCACAATAGTCGATCAAAGTTTGACAGAGAAATACATAAGAAAAAAAAACTCAGAAAATCTTCTCAAGAACAGGAATGTCATGATTAGTCATATAGTTGATAATGGAGCATACTCAAGTAGCCAAATTAATAGTTCAAAGTTTTGAAAGTTCCTTAGAAAATCTGTAGATTCAAATTTGTGCAAATCAGGTCCTCTTTCCTCCCACTTTTATTGGTTCACCTGAGTCAGGTGACTTACATGTGTTACTACATGTATCTGTTTTTGTCCGTCGTCGTGCGTTTGTGCGTTAACATTTCAACATTTTCTTCTCTGAAACCTCTCAACTAATTTCAACCAATTTTGGCACATAGTGTCTATGGGTGGAGGGGAGCAAAAATTGCGAATTTCATGGTCCCTGCACCCCGGAGACCTGAGAGGTGGTACCAACCACTAAAATTAATGTAAGTCCCCAGGGTTGAGGGTTCTAGTGTTAGGGCGGGACTGTGTAGATTATATAGGGAAATTGCATTATTTCTTTGAAAACATTCTTCTCTGCTCCTGGGTATTAAACAAACAAACCTATAATGTATAGTTATGCCGAGTCATTCAAAAATTGTGAATTTCATGGCCCCAACGTCAGGGGTTCTGATATTAGGGTGGTACTCTATTGGTTATATACATGTAGTCAACATACATAAATTCTTGGAAAATCTTCTCTGCTCCTTGGTATTAAGCAAACTAACAACATGCATAATTATAATGAGCAAGGTCCCTTCTTTCAAAATTATGAATTATATGGCAGCAGGATCAGGGGTTCTGGTGTTTGGGCGAGGCTATATTGATTATATTTTGTTTACAGGGAAAGTTTCGCCCCGTTTTATTTTCGCCCCTTTCACCCTTGTCACAAGTCGGAAAACTCAAATAACACATTATAAAAATCCTTAAACAGAACTATGACTGGGCGAATTCAAAATTAGACAAAATTGTAAGCAAGTGAAAAAGCATTAATTCTTTGAAAATCTTCTCTGCTCCTCGGTATCAAACAAACTACAGCAAAACTAAATACAGAGTTAAGATGAGAAAGAGGCACCCTCTTCCAAAATTGTGAATGTCATGACCGCAGGATCAGGGGTTCTTTTGATAGGGCGGGGCTCTATTGGTTATATTGTGAAAATGCATAAATTCTTGGAAAATCTTAATTCTCCTCTGCTCCTGGGTATTAAGCAAGTGAACTTCATACAAAGTTTTTGGATGAGCAAGGGTCCTTCTTCCAAAATTGTGAATTTCATGAGTCCAGGGTCAGGGGTTCCGAATTTAGGGCGGGGCTCTTGGTTATATAGCAAGGGTCCTTCTTCCAAAATAGAGAATTTCATGAGTCCAGGGTCAGGGGTTCCGGTTTTAGGGCGGGGCTCTTGATTATATAGCAAGGGGTCCTTCTTTCAGAATTGATCGCCTGCGTGGTGCAGTGGTTAGAGCGTTCTGCTCAAGAGTCGCGAAGGAGCTGATCCTTACGTCGCGGGTTCGAATCCCACTGTGGGGCGTGGAGACCGATCCTATGGATGAGACCGTTTAAACCAACGTCCCGTGTCGCAGTAGGTGCTGGCACGAAAAAGATCCCTCACTGCCCAATGGCCCTAAGTACCGAGTATAGGATAAAATTTGCAGCTCTCCACCAGCAAGTGGTGGCGTCTCCATACGAGTGAAAAATTCTCGAGAGGGACGTTAAACAACGTACAATCAATCAATCTTTCAGAATTGTGAATTTCAAACTCCCTAGGTCAGGAGTACTAGGGGGGGGGGTCTAATGATTACTGAAAACGAAGTTATGCGTTGAAATCTGCTTTTGGGTTCCTTTGAGGTGGGACACTGTTAATTATAGCTGATTACTACTGATTAGTTAAAATGCATTTTTTTTTGTTCCCCTACTCCGCCCATGGGTTTTAAGTAACCAAACAAGCATACTAAGTGAGAAGTTATGATGTGCAATTGTCCCTTTTCTCAAAGTTGTGAATGTCATGACCTCTTGTTTAAATCACAAACCAAATTCAATCTTTAGAAAGTTGTTACATGATGTTCAGGTGACCTATAAGGCCCATGGGCCTCTTGTATTTTAACTTCTAAATACTGAAATGAGTTATGCTTTTTCTTAAACAAGGTGAGCGTTGTGTCTTTTAATACTTCTGTTTTACCTTACACAAAATAGTTAAATTTCGTGGAAAACTGAAACTTTATTCCCGATGACCTTGAGCACACATACATATTTATTTAGGTTTTGAGCATCTCATTAGATGACAGTGCTATTATCATGTATCAGCTGCAATGTTACAAGTAATCTGTATCCTATAGTGTTAACAGAACTTCATTTCAGTCTGTGTTATAAAGTTTATCAGTAATCAAAATACCTAGATTGATGTGTTGACATCAGGCCTTTACACGATGTTTTATACGGAACCGTTTTAAAATACACACTCTAACAGACAAGCAAGAGAATGTATGCGTCCGCCAACGCCGATGTCGATTACAAAAATGAAATGTTGAATCAAAAAAGATATTTTTAAAAGATCTGTCTCAAAATTAATAAATCATGATTATTTTAGACTAAAACTGCAAATTTCTACATTTTTGCCCGAGATGTTTGAAATATCTTGATGAAATACATCTTGGATAGTTTATATAATCCATCAGCAATTTCCAGATTTAAAAGGTCTTTTGTGTATTTGTATGTATGTATGTTTTTTTTTTAATTTACCCTTTTAAAAAACTGTAGGGTAAGGAAATGATATATACCAGCTAGGCAGCTACGCCGGAGTAGTTTCAAAAGCAATCTTTTCCCAGTTTCATAAAACTTTAAAAAAAAAAAAATAAATAAAACAGATACTCAGTACCTATAATTCAGAAGCCTTCAAATGCATTGTACAATACTATTCTTAATCAATGGCACGAATGCTTATTGTCAGTAAACATTTTTTGCAGTGACTTCCGCTTTCCACAAACGGCAGGTAGCGCCTTCTTTCCTTGACACCGGTCGTCGTAACATCACCGTGCCGAGGGGTGGACTAGCAGAACTAAGATGTAAAATAAGAAACCTAGGACCAAAAGAGGTAGGAAAAGGCATATCCCGACTTTAATAAATTTAAATGAATATTCTGCAATGTTAACGCAAATTTAGAAAAAAAATATTTTGCAAATAAAGACAAGAAAGCAAGCAATTACTACAAAAAAGAAATAAATTTAAAAAAAATGACGAGACATATGATGAGCCACTTGATTCGCGAGCTATGTGTGTACTGAGAAACAAGTGATTGAATATAAATGTCAATGCCATACATATTCACGGTTATAATAACTTGATTTCCAATACATGTAAAATTGCTGTGAGTTGTCTGTAAATAAACATTCATCAAATGTTGTGACATACTACTTTTTAGACATCAATAAGAATAGATTGATGAGAACATACTCAGGTTAGGGAATTATTAGATGAGAAATATGCTTGAAATGTACCTACAGAATGTAACCAACAGAATCCTTAAGTTGTGCTACAATGTCACATATGCCCAGCGGGCACCTGCTTCAGGATTTCAAGAGTCGGTGCCCGAATTACAGAAGAGAAATCGAAACAGATACCATCAAGGCCCCGAAGTTAAAAGTGTAAATAGAAACAGAGAAATATCAACGAAACGTTTGATGTCTTAGGAATTTTGCGGTTAACGAGAACACTATCTTTTATATGAATAGCATAATTCCACAAAAGAGATGTCAGGTGAAATAATTTATAACATTAATTATAGATCGCTTCCATGTGAAGTTTTTGTTCACAAAATATACATATAGTTTTTGCTGGCGATGTTTGGCATTAAAATTGAACGAATTATACATGATATATTTCTATGATTTTGTCTTTATTGAATTGTATTTAATTATTCGATGATTCTTTGTAGAATTATCAAGCGGAATCAATTAACATTTTTCCCTCTGTTAACTGTCATTTTGTCGAATTTTCTGAGAAGTGATCCGTCTGCTTGTCGCGTTAAATTGATTTTTTTGATGTAGTGTCGGAGACGTTTTTGACAAATATCAAAGAAAAATTGACGCCGGTTGATTTACCGCCAAAAGACAAGGTTGTACCACCGTATAGCGTGGTACTGATAATAACTGAACTCGATATGATTATATGAGAGATATATACTTTGATGTACCACACTACAACACCCTTGTCTCAAGGTTGACAAATGTTTATTTCAGTAGGTAAATCCCTGTAGCACTATAGAAACATCTAGTCGTCCCCTGTTACCTATGTATTATTGTAATGATTTGTGGATGCCCCCAGATACAGGTTATGTATATCTTTGTATTCCATCTCTTCTCCCCTTATATCTGAGTTACTAGCTTAAGACGGGTCACTTCCGGGTTACCATGTATCGACATGTAGAACCCTCCCCCCTTCAAAAAAGGTCTGGCAGGTAAATGTAGTCTGAATCTGCAGCAAAACAGTGAAAACGGCGACTGTTATAAAAAAAAATGTAAACCTAGGTTCATTTAAGACTGTACTTTTATTCCTAGTGTCAAGTTAAATTCTGCTATGATCTTTATTGCATAATTTTAATTAAGCATATGTTATATAAGATGAGGTGTAATTAAAAGACCACAGAACATCCGTTTTTATGGATTCAAACTTGTGTATAGTGGAATATCATA
This sequence comes from Saccostrea cuccullata, assembly GCF_032062105.1. NCBI lineage: Eukaryota > Metazoa > Mollusca > Bivalvia > Ostreida > Ostreidae > Saccostrea > Saccostrea cuccullata. The sequence goes on from NW_026933907.1 coordinate 215,665, forward strand.
TTGAATCAATGTCTGTATCAGATCTTATTAGAAACCAAAAAGACGCACATGCACACTTAAACAGCGTTAACATAAACTTATTTATAGACGTACATTCCGTCTTGAAATTCCAACTTAATTTGATGAATATGAATTTCCAATTTACATATATTATTGCATTTGTTATTTACTAACAATCTCTAATTTGCACCTTGTGCCTATTTTTTATTGTATTAGTGGACAACTCGCAAGTGTTAGGTTACGTTTATTATCATAGACAGAAAAGGGTTCCAAGGTTACGAAAATACATGTACACACAATTGATATTTAAATGTTTTGCGTAAATTTTAAAAAGTGAGAAATTATATCAAGCGATTTTAAATTGGAACCCAAAATATTTTTAATTCAACACTTTGATATTCAAATATAGAAATCTAGCTAAAGAAATTCAGTTCCGCTCTAAATGGTTATTGGAATCATTTAAAATAGCCAGACTAAACATGTACTTGTGAAAGTTGAAATATTGCCAACCGTTGAATGATTTATTAATCGTCAAGAGTCAAAGTTTAGCCATGCATCATATTATTTATAGATACTTAATTAGATTTCATGTTGATTAATCATTTGTTGATCAGTTATGGAATATTAAAGTAAATATCAACTATGTTTGTAATTAATGAATTTTCCCCGTCATAATAACGTGAGGATTTTATGACGTAGGTAGCGTGGAGAAAGCTGTCGATGGATTACCCTTTGACCGTGGGCACCTTCGTGTTTGAGAAGGACGAACACATTAGTGTGGATCACAAGCCCATTTCTGACAACATAGCAGAATGGAACCTGATTATCAAGAGGGCAGAGCCCCGCCATTCCGGCACGTACGAATGTCAAATCAGCGCTACAAGAGTCCTTACGTACCACGTACATTTACATGTACTCGGTAATTATAACACTGCTCTTTTTCAAAACTTCATCAAATACATCTCTAATTCTTAAAGATTAAGCTGCATATGATTTTTTGTTCAGTAAGTACTTACCATATATTGGGTATTTTTAGCGGGGTGTTAATTCTGGCTTATTTATAGCGGTTTCGTAGTAAGCCACTAAAATTTTGATCGCCAAATTCACCCTTCATTATCAATACTGGATACAAGAAATATCACATTAATAACATTTATAGTTTACTGTATAAGCACTCAAACTTTCATCTGTTATTGTATATCCTCAAACTTTTGTGTAGATTGGTATTCCAACGAATATTAAACTTACTGTAACTTATCCAAAAGACGAATTTCCTCTCTTTTGCAATGTCACAGTACAGTACTCCGTGTCCGCCAAAAATAAAGTTGCGCTAAAATTATTGGCATACCTTTGAGCAAGCAATACGTCGACGTATATTTTACACCAGCCTAAGAGACCCGTTATACGATATATTATACAATGTATGTATTTGAAATTGAATTTTACTTCGCATACAAATTTTGGATACTCGTTCTTAAAGTGATAGCTTGGCTTTAACAAATTCACACAAATACGTGTCACAGTCTTCAGTTGACTTATATGGTGTTAATGTGCAAATGTTCATGTACAATTCATAGTTTATAGGATTTTCCCTTTATCTAATGAAATTTTAAAGCCCTAGGTGCACATGTACATCACTTTAGAGTTATTTTTAAAATTCACTTTTTACACCAGTGGACTTTTCGCGACAAAGATTCAAAAATAAAGTGCCCTGAAAGGATAGTCCGAATGAATTTTGACGGAATAGCAATAATGACAATTTAAATTTTTTTGCAATAAAACTACTGTCTAGACATTTTTCCCTCTGAAACTCAATTTAGAAAGCTTTCTCTTATTTTGTATTAAGTATTTGTCTAAAGAAAAGTTATTGGTAATATCGGCCTCTTGCCAATTGAATGAAAAGTATTGATCCTTGGAACTTTAATAAAAAGTGTGGATATAGGCGTAATCAAGCGTTCTAATTAAACGTCAAAGAGAGATTCGGTTATTTGTCAAACCTCTGGAATCAAACACCCAAAACTAGCAGCACCATTGATTGGGACGTGTGTTCTAAGACGTTAGGTTGACTAACGGTCATACAAACTGTAATTTAACAATGATATATGAACTGGAAACTGCTACATGTATTTGGCGTTTGGCCTAAGATACAATCTTATTTTTACTGGAATTGTTCGCCATGTTGCCCTTCAAATTCTCCCTCTTTGGAATTTCGTTGAATTTGATATAAAGTAAAACCTCCCACTTCTTTTAAAAATTAATAGATTTAAATGATTACCTTTATACATGTAACTTTAGTATGGATTACCTTTAAAAAGTGTTTATTTACACAAAGTTTGATATTTATTTTTTCAGAATCTCCTGCAGATGTTTCTGGTGAGTAAAATTGTTATTATAACTCTCCGTATGAAAACCAATTAACCTTTAATGAACAGCAAGTCATATTGTTAAACTTTGAAATGAAGTTTCTGTAGAATGAAGAATTCGTCAAAAAGGAGGAAATTACAACGTAAAACTTTGGCAGATTATTGATGCATTGTTATTCTCTCTATACTTTTAACATTAAATATAGAAGAGATATTGAAATTGTTATTAGTAGATAGGGTTTTATTTAAATTGTTAGCTTTAAAAATAGATATTTTCTAAACTTCATCCTATTAAATATGGATGGTTATGACAGAAAAAACGAGGCGAGGTAACGTTAGACTTAAAGCAATATGAGCTGCATTTTTGAAAATGTTATTTTGCTGACAAAATATTTTACGATTATGATAAAGTTGTATGTAACTTAACACTTTATGATCAATTAGACTAAAAAAAAGCAGAAAAATACTTTTATATACAATTCAATATACAGTTTTATATAAGAAATCATTATTGTACAGGACGACAGTAATGTAATTTTGATTCAATCGAAGCTTATAAATAGTTCTTCCATCGCAAATATGAGCAACAGAAGTTTATTAAACGTTATTTTTTCTGTCATTGAAATAGTTATTTACAATTTTGCAACAAAAAATTCCGACATCAGAGTTACAGCTCATATAGCTTTAATTACATGTAATACTTATATCTATAGTTAAATATAAGAAAAAATCTCACTAGCAGAAAGTCATAATTAAGGAAAAATGTACCATTGAAAAAAAACTTTAAGCTTTAGCATGATATTTTTAGTTCACCTGTTCATCCATTGTTCCTCATCCGTGGTTGTCCGTCCATTTGTGATTTTTTCACATTTTCAACTTCTCAAGAACCACATGGCCAATTTAAAACAAAGTATAAAGCATCCTTGTGTAATGTGAATTAAAATGATGAACATAGCCCCTTACAAAAAAACTTAATTAAAAAAGAAGACAAAAATAGAATGTGGTCATTAAAAATCTTCTCATCTGAGAAAGCAAAAACTTATGTACAAGCATCCTGGGGTAAAGTAGATTCTAAATTGTTCAAATCATGCCCCCATGGGATAGGTTGGGGCCACAATGGGGAATCCAAGTATAACAAGGAGAATTTTTATGAAAAACAGCAGGGTAAAAGTGGCTCATGCGAGAGTTGTAACCCCATGGGCCTGTTGTTTCCTAAACATAGGCATGACATAGGCTAATTAACATAACATTGATCAACTCGGCAATGCATCATTTTCTTCCATAAAAAAATTTAGAAAAGCTTTTGGTTACTTCTTTTTATGCCCCCTTCGAAGAAGGGAGGTCTTATTGCTTTGCTGCTGTCTGTCGGTCCACTTAGTTTCCGTTCATTTTCTTCACAACCGTTGCAAATACTGAAATGAAATTTGGTATACAGATCTACATATCAGATGAATATCTAGATCAAGTTCTGTTTTGGGTACGATCACGTCATTTTTAACAGAGGTAATTTTGTATACACATTTATCATTAAAATTTCTAGGTCGAATTCGGTTTTCGGTACGATTTAGCTATTTTTGACAGAGTTCTGCCATTCCGACCTAGAAAAATTCCAATTATTTGGGGGGAGGAGAGCATAATGTTTTTTACGAAATCTCTTGTTATATTTTGAAAATACCCCGGTATTGAAAAAAAAATACTGGGGTTCCTTGTTTGACCTACATCCGCCATTTTATATTTCCTAAGGACCAATAACTCCTGTTGTCTAGGTTTTAATGTTCTTTTTGTTACCTCTGTAAAACTATTGCTCCCTGTTCTAACATAACCCAGCAGACAAAATGACTCGTGACAAACTACACAAAATTATGTCTTCAAATTTAACGTTTTTAAGAAATCGTTCGTAACCTTCCAACTGTTATAAATGAAAAAAAAAGTTTTTTTGTATGATGATAAAAGGCTATGTTCTTTCAGCAATAGAGTTGGACGGTACGAAGTATGTAAACTTGTACGATCCTATAAAGCTAACATGTAATGCAACATTCGGAAAGGATGCCTTGTCCAGTGCGCAGGTGGACTGGTTCCATAATGGACAAATCATCAAATCTGGTGATGCCCAGTGGTTAAACCGACTTCGAATCACTCAATACATAACATCCGACGGTCGGACCATTGTTAGCCAGCTCCATATATCCCACAGTCTCCAGAGAGACGACGGACGATACGTGTGCCGGACGATAAACTACCTAACTGACCGACAGGAGACGGACAGCATGGACGTCATCGTCCTCAATAGTAAGTATTCACAGTTACTGCTGGTCACCCCACCACCGCGGTCCACTGGGATTCGCGGTGACGCTCACCCAGATACCTCTGGTCCTCCGTATTTGTATAAGGTAAAGTTTATTTTTTCTCATCATTCAACACAAGCGATATCCATCTCTTAGAATACTTTGTCATAAAAAAGCTTGCTTTTAATTGTTTAAAAGTAAATATCTATAAAATTGCAGAATTGCAAGCTCTAAACTCTTTCTTCTACTGTGCTTGCCATGCAGTTTTCGTATTATAGTTTTTTTTATCTGCGCACTTCATTTAACACTGCTTCAAATGTGACAAGAAGTAACTTTGAATACTTCAAGAGGATTGACAAGTGCTTATTCTCCATTTTTTTGTGATTTAAACATGCTTTTGAACATTTGTCAACCATGTTACCAGTCCTAAGGCAAGCATGATATCAGCTTTCGATTCTACAGTATTAGCACTAGATTTGCAGCAAAGATAAGTTAATAATTTTATAATGTTCAAGGTTTATAAAATGTATTTTCTTTTATATGATCTGCAGCAAACAAAGACAACATCATAAAGAGAACTGGAGACAATGGTAAGTATACCTGTAGTACGCATGCGCAATGTCGTTGATTAGCTTAATCAATATAAGTAATAATATAATAAACACAATATTTCTCTGTTTCATCGTATAAAACCATCAGGTTTTTTCTTCGTTTTTGTTATAGTTTTAGCATTATCTTAAAAGCAATAAACTGACTGTTTAGAGGGTTTTTTTTTATTTTCAGCTGGCATTCATGAAAGTGAGTAATTTTTTAAGAACTCTAATATTTTAAACGGTTTAACCCCACTTTTCCTCATTAAACCAAGGGAAAAAGTCTGCCTTTTTAGAAAAGAGTCGAGAGCATGTGCACTCCTTTGAAAATTAGATCAGCATATTTCCTATTATTTACGATAATGTTAATGAAGGAGGCTATTAGAATGCAGATGTGATGAGCCAAGTTGACTGTTTATCTAGTATATTATAGTCTTCACCAACTCTTAATTACACAAGGTATCAAAATGGCTTATGAAATAAATATAGAGTCTTTAAATCTCTGCTAGATATTGCTAGAAGGACAAATAATTTGATACACAAGAATTTTAGAACAAAAACATGCTATTTCCAGTCTCTGCCAAAATAATCGCCATTCTTTGCACACCATATTTATAAAGTTTTGTATGAATGTAAATGGGTAATTAGGAAATATTGCAAAACCATAGCAGCAATGCATAAACTGTTGTTTAACAAAAGACACGTGCAGTGGATCATAGGAGATTTCCTTGGAATGTTGTTGATTTACACAACTCCTCTCTAGGGTTGGCCAATCAAATTTAACAGAGTGCTTCACTTCGGATTTGTGACAGTTCTCGTATCTAAACTGGTATCCATAACAAGATTTTTCTATGGAGTTCCTATGTTGATTGGTTCCCTTGGTGGTTGTCGAATGTCGACTTCTGCAATAAATCTTTCTCTCCTTTATTACCGTTTATTCGCTGTTTCTGCGGTGTATCCTGAATTCTTGCTGGTACAAAATAGTGTTTGACATTCTTTGCGAAATTAAATATATGTATACTAAGAAACTGATAATGATGGGTGATAAGTTATTGCTGTCACTATATAAATAGATAACTAGTACATCTGTAAATAATTATTTTGATATTGTTTGAAATGGACATCTCTTTGCGGATATTAGTTTGTAATTCGCAATGTCCTGTTTCTATGTGGAAATCAAGCAAATGGATAAAATATTGCTTCTTTCACATAAATAAATAGATTGTTGCAACGCACATATAATATAGGAACATCTTTGATTTGTGTTTGTCTGTTTTTCCCTAGAAAAAAAAAAACTCGCAATTCTTGTAATTCTTTTTTTAAAAGAATGCTGAAATTGACACTTTAAAGTTATATTAGAACCAACAGTAGGCCATTATCACCCATCATAAACAAAACTTGAAGATGTATGTTGGTAGCTAAAGGCACCACAAAAACAGAATGCGAAACAGTACAGGTGGATTCACTTGCACTTGGAGGATGAAAAGTAAATAATATGTAAAATAAAAATAATAGTCGATTCAAAGATAAATTCAGATTTATTGATTCAAATTTTGAAGTTGAAAACATTCCTTTTCAAAAGAGCAGGTGTACAAAAACGCCCACTGAGAAGAATTATGTTCTCAGAGAAAAATCTCTGCATCATTTTGTAGCTTCTAATATACATTCCTAATCAAAATCAATCGGCTCATAATTCGAGAAAATGCATTCCTATCTATGTTTTGTATGATGTTTTGGAATCGAGGGATTTCAAAAGAGATCCTAACAAAAATGTAAACATTCTATGATGTGTATGTTCTTCATCAACACCTTTTAGCTGAGTGAAAGAAAATTTCCAATAAATCGTCGCAACTTTCCTGCTTACTAGTATCTATAAAATTGCACATTATATACATATATATACCGTGCTATTAGCAATTAATTTGTTGCTCTTAGCAGGCAGTAATCATGCGATAATTGGTTTGCCTATAAATATACGAACAAACCATTTCTGTTTATAATACACTCTTTCTTTTATCCCGATGTCGTTATAGCACATGATTTACTTATAATGTGTGCACTATTTACGATAAAATATCAACGAGCTATGAATATTCTTTAACCAAATGAATACATTAAATGAATATAGTTAACATTTCCAATGAATGCTTTTATATTTTTTAATAATGAACATGAATTTATGACATTTTAACCCTAACGCATAGGATGATATAGTGCGAATCTACAATCTTAACGTATTCTAGTAGTAAAAATCATTTTGTGAGAATTAAGGTATTTCATAGTATGAAAACTTCGGTGATATAATACCGTATGAATTATTAAACTGCTTATAGAATCCTAGTATCAAGTTCTATCTTGATGAATTTACTGTAAATCACGTTTTATTCGCGAGAACTTTATTTTCGCGTAATAACTCGAGACAATGAGCGCGCGAAAATTTCATTCTCGCGTATAAAAGTATTCCGTACGATTATATAGAGGAAAACAACAATTTGTGAAAAATGTCTCGCTAATAAAGAGTCAACGGCTATCTCGCGAAAATAAGGTGTCGCGAAAATTTAGTGATCTACAGTAGTTGTACATACGTGTACATATTTTTTAAAAGATTTTTTTGGGGTCAGAAAAAAAGAATTACTTCAGCTGTTCTTTCCCAGAATGTTTCTGTAAAAATCTAGCTTTAAATTACTCTTTTGATTAAATTCAGTTAAATGTCTTGATAGCAACTCTGATGTTTGATCGACGTCCATTTACTTTTAGGCGGAGGAACGGAAGTGGCAGGGCAGTCTGGGAAAAATTTGTCTGGTCATGTGACAGCTTCCATATTTGTGAACATACTGCTTTTCTTAATTGTGATTTTAAGGTGAAAGCATAGACACCTAAATGAAATACAATGTTTGTGGAGTGTATGGACAGACCAGTCACAAAGATTTTTAGGAACAAGGACCACCCCTACATTTGTGAGTATCGGTGTTAATCCGAGTGTCGCTGAGGAACAGTACGGAACACCGATGAGGGATTATATTCGTCAGAATTCCTGCCATCAGAAGGCAGTCTTGAGGTCTGTGTTGGGCGGATTCAGTAAATTTTCACATATCGTTTACTGACGTGAAAACTTTGTCCGTCCATCCTTTAAATGTACGATATAAGAGAGAGAGAGAGAAAGAGAGAGGGAGAAAGAGAGAGAGAGAGAGAGAGAGAACTATTTTTCTAAGATTGTGCATACATGTCTGTTGTTTTGTGATGCGACTGGCTTGTTTACTTAGTTTTGCTGAAGAATTTTGTTTTACCAAGATATGGATATCTGACAATTAACAGAAAGATTTACTTATTCTATACTTTGAGTGGTGAAACTAAACCAACATGTATTTACATGTACTTTTTGTCTTCTTTCTTTAGTTTTTTATCAGATTTAATTCAGTCTGGATGATCAAAACATGTTCTAATTCAGTATATAGGGCGTTCATTTTCAGTTCCATGCATAATGTCGTAGTTGTACATTCAAATGTAGAATTTTTCACCAAAAAGTAATCATTTGTTAGACTTGTTGATCATCTTTATTAAATGGTGTACTTTTTATCTTATTTCTGATATGATTTTTGTGAAGAATGTTAAAAAATAATTAAATTGATTTAAATTTATATTCCTCATTTGTCACTTTTTTGTTTCCATGATAAAAATAATAATGGTTATTTATGTGGTCTTTCTGGCGTTCATTATATTTTTTATTTCCTCTTGTTCACACTCTGCCTGAAAAACAAGATTTATTACCAGATAAACCGGCCTATAACTACTGCTTTTTATCGCTACAACTGGAGTTGATGATCTATTGATCTGGTTTTAACCAAATCTCTTAATTTGGTACTGGTAAAAGTTAAATGTCCACGAGGAAAGGAAAGATGAACATTTTTTTCTGAGGGGAGGAAAATGGTACATTATTTAATTAAGTCTAAAATAACGATCAGAATTGAAGAATTTAATCAGTTTGATATGACGTTTTGTGTAATCAATTTCCTTTCGTAACAAATTTTAATACTTGCATATGATAAAAAGTATGGTTTTAACTTAATGTCTAGATATTAACATGTTTAATTGTAAAATTTTGTCAGTAGTTGGTCATATGTCAAATGATCTGATCAACAATCTTCGACCCTTTATTTTTTATCTTTGTTTTTGTTGATTGCTTCCAATAAGTAATTTTGTCTATACATGGAGAAATGTTTCATTAATTGATTCTGAAAGTTATCAAATGAAAAAAAAGCCTGAAAGTTTTTTTTCTTGATCCCCCCACCATCCTGTTCGAGGCAAAGTCTGGTCCTTACTGGCCACAGTTCTTTGATGATAAGACATTACACTACATGTACCATTGAGAGGGGGCCATTAACACTATACGAAGTATTCCCTGGAAATTTTCTATTAAGCTGACAATTTTGCGTGGCTTTTTTGTCGGCAGTTTCTAATTGTGGACCGGAATCAATAAACTTACAATTCATTGCTCAGTGAGCAGTATTTGATATGTAAATTAACAACTAGAAGGAACCCCCAGACTTCCCAATTAAAGAGACCTGACAACCGCCTCCCATATGCCTATTTAACGGTGTAATCTAGTTACTGTAGTTCTGTATAACGTATTAACAATACTTCTCGTAGGTTCTTAAAAGAGATGTGTTAGTTTAAACTTGGAATGTTGTATAACGTTAAACTTATGAGCAAAATGCAAAAACCAAAAAATGACAAAATTCTTTTTCTTATAAATTACGCACTTTTCTTTTGTCTACAGGGTTTCAAAGAAATGAAGCCTTTCCAAAACGGCTGCCGATGCAATAAATTTTTAAAATGCCGTGTTTTACAAAGATTGATTTCATTTTATAATTCGATATGGTTGGGATATGAATCTCGATATTATGAAGACCACACCGTCTCTCCGATACGGGGCGAGATTGGGACGGAAGCCACCCAAAGGAGGAAAACAAGAAGGCATCTTAATTTTGTGATAAATTAGCATTATCTTGTCAGGGAGTGAAATACTGCAAACATTTTCACAATTTAAAGAGAACAGAATGATATGCGCCAATCTCCCCTCGCATAAAGCAGTCGAGATTCGACAGCATAACCAGACGGTTACGCATTCTTAGTTTGCGAATCCACAGGAAACAAAACATAAAGCGGAGAAGATAAAAAAAATCTTACCAATCCACAGACTAGCTAATTACACTAATGCACACGAACCGATGTACAATTTGTGTTGGTTTCCCCCCTGCGTGACGACACCCAAAGAATTACCCGTCCCTCATTAGGGCGACTTCTAAATAATACATCAATCAGGGTTACCGACCAATAACCTTTCAAGTTTCAGAAATGTACATACTTCCTACCTCAGTACATTAAGACATACAGACACTAAAGGGTTCTTCATCACTTCTTTTTAGATGAATTTTTTCCTACAGTTTTGAAGGGTAAAAAACATGAAGAAACCAATAAGTAAATTAATTTTGGTGCTATTCATATCAATTTAGCAGAAGGTATCAGTTACAATAATGTAAATTAACTGATTGTATCTCATTATGACATCTACACACAAAAATATCAAAAAACCCAATGTATAATGCAACTGTTAATTATAAATAATTAATTCAAAAACGTACAGTGGTATATTTAGGACACGCAATTATTTTTTTTTTAAATACCAGAAAAAAATTATCTTGTGAAAACGACATGATTATCGTGAAAACGAGATATTATCTTGTGAAAACGACATATTATCTTGTGAAAACGAGATATTATCTTGTGAAAACGAAATGATTATTTTGTGAAAACGAGATATTATCTTGTGAAAACGACATAATATCTTGTGAAAACGAGATATTATCTTGTGAAAACGACATATTATCTTGTGAAAACGAAATATTATCTTGTGAAAACGACTTATTATCTTATGAAAACGAGATATTATCTTGTGAAAACGACATATAATCTTGTAAAAACAAGATATTATCCTGTGAAAACGACATAATATCTTGTGAAAACGAGATATTATCTTGTGAAATCGAGATATTATCTTGTGAAAACGACATATTATCTTGTGAAAACGAGATATTATCTTGTGAAAACGACATAATTATCTTGTGAAAACGACTTATTATCTTGTGAAAACGAGATATTGTCTTGTGAAAACGAGATATTATCTTGTGAAAACGACATAATTATCTCGTGAAAACGAGATATTATCTCGTGAAAACGAGATATCTTCTTGTGAAAACGAGATATTATCTTGTGAAAACGACATATTACTGTATATTACTAGATATGTCGTTTTGAAAACGAGAATATCTCGTTTTCAAAAGATATTATCTCGTGAAAACAAGATAATATCTCGTTTTGAAAACGATAATATCTCGTTTTGAAAACGATATTATCTCGTTTACACAAGATAATATCTCGTTTTCAAAAGATAATATCTTGTTTTGAAAAGAAATTATCTCGTATATTCACAAGATAATATCTCGTTTTCACAAGATAATATCTCGTTTTCACAAGATAATATCTCGTTTTCACAAGATAATATCTCGTTTTCACAAGATAATATCTCGTTTTCACAAGAAATTATCTCGTTTTCACAAGATAATATCTCGTTTTCACAAGATATTATCTCGTTTTCACAAGATAATATCTCGTTTTCACGAGATAATATCTCGTTTTCACAAGATAATAAGTCGTTTTCACAAGATAATATCTCGTTTTCACAAGATATTATCTCGTTTTCACAAGATAATATCTCGTTTTCACAAGATAATTATGTCGTTTTCACAAGATATTTTTTTCTGGTATTTAAAAAAAAAATTTGCTTTTCCTAAATATACCACCGTAAAAACGCATTTATAACTGAAAGTTTATTTAAATATTACAGTAGATCGCTGATTTTCGTTTTTCGTCTGAATGAAAGTAAATTGATAAAATTTAGAATTGATTAACATCTACACATATACTTTTTTTTACAATTCCACTAACAAGGACGAAAAAATTATTGCTTTTATGTGTCAAGACACTGTTGACGTTTTGGCCGACTGTATTGTACTTGGCATATCAGTTTCTTTTGCATCTATAATTAACGTAAGTTAATTAAGAGTTAAAAAGTTTTTTCCTTCGTTGTAATTGAAATATTATATAAAAAAAATTCAGATGAGAATGTCTATTTCAATCAAATCATTTGCAACACACGAAGGTCTATATACAATATGTGATGGACAGCAAAAGGAACAAAAATACTTTATTAAAAAACAATTTGAATGACCAAAAACATAAATGACATTAAATGCAGGATCAACAAATATTTTTGCAAAACAAATATAAAAGACAAAAGACCCATGGGCCACATCGCTCACCTGAGCACTGTGGCTAGGAAAAAGTAGATATTGGTTTATTATTGAAAAGTTTAAATCCAAAAGTAGTCCCATGACCAATCATGGCTTTGCTATTATTGAGAAGATGATTTTTAAAGAATTTTCTAATATATATATATATATGTAAAACTTTGATTGGCCATTGTGGCTCCACCCTACCCCCTGGGGTCATGATTTGAACAAACTTTAATCTACCCTACCTGAGGATGCTTCCATTTTAATATGATCAATCATGGCTTAGCTATTCTTGAGAAGAAGATTTTTAAAGAATTTTCCTATATATTTCTATGTAAAACTTTGCTCGGCCAATGTGGCCCCGCCCAACCCCCGGGGGTCATGATTTGAATAAACTTTAATCTACACTACCTGAGGATGCTTCCATATAAATATGATCATTTATAGCTTTGCTTTTCTTGAGAAGAAGATTTTTAAAGAATTTTCCTATATATTTCTATGTAAAACTTTGGTCGGCCATAGTGGCGCCGTTCTACATCGGGGGGGGGGGGGGGGGGGGGGTCATGATTTGAACAAACTTGAATCTTCACTACCTGAGGATGCTTCCATATAAATATGATCAATTATGGCTTTGCTATTCTTGAGAAGAAGATTTTTAAAGAATTTCCTATTCATTTCTATGTAAAACTTTGGTCTGCCATTGTTGCCCCACCCTACCCCTGGGGGTCATGATTTGAACAAACTTGAATCTACACTACCTGAAGATGTTTCCCAATAAGTTTCAACTTTCCTGGCACAGTGGTTCTGGAGAAGAAGATTTTTTGAAACATACCATCAAACTTTCATTAATTCCCAATTATCTCCCCTTGAATGAGAGCGTGTCCCTTCATTTGAACAAACTTGAATCCCCTTCACCCAAGGATGCTTTGTGGCAAGTTTGGTTGAAATTGGCTCAGTGGGTCTTGAGAAGAAGTCGAAAATGTGAAAAGTTTACAGAAAGACGGACAGACAGACAGACGGACGCCGGGCAAAATGTGATCAGAAAGCTCACTTGAGCCTTCGGCTCAGCTGAGCTAAAAAATAAATGAGCTGGTACATGATAAAATTTGTATGACGAGCGAAAAAGAGGAATCATTTAATACGCATACTCAAAAGATTCTAAGTAAAAATACGTTAATAGTGTTATTAATAGGTAAAGAAATGAAGACGTTATTAAGATTAACCGGTCTCTCACCATATATACATAGATGTTCACTGAAGTCAATATACTTTTAAATAAACATAGGTATGACTGGATATACTTTTACATAAACATATGACTGGATATAAAAACTTAAACGGACAGGTAACTTGTCACTGAGTGGCACTCCATGACTTCACAAAAGAGGTCTCAAAACACTTTGTAACCTGGACGACTTGTACATTTAAATGAAATCACCTGAAGCCAAAAGTTCGTCACTTATTCCATACTCAAAAACATCCTCTTAATTTCTAAATCGAGGTATGCTACTGACAAATACCGGGTACCCTTATACATCTGATGATATTTGATGCGTCATGGTCCTCAGGTGGATCCTCCTTCAACAGTTGTTTAGGCGTTGTCCACTGCAACGTCCAGAGGTACGCCGACTGGGGTGATCAAGTCCCAGCCCGGAACCACTCAGCTCTCCGCCTTCCATATAATGCAACACATTAAATGTTCATTCTCACGCAAACACACACTTTCCACTGTTCTTCTCTTTTCTTCCATATCAAGATGGATGCCACCACTGCCTCTCTACCCAGCCGTCCAATGAGTTGCCGTCTTTCAGTTCCTGTTACACCCACAATCCGCAAGGCTCTCCACATATATTGTCCTACAAAACCACGGCATCCAACTTCCACTGGGAGACACCACACTCTCCAGCCCCGTTGTTGGCAATCTGCCACCAGATCCTGGTACTTTTCATTTTCCTTTCATAGGCTTCTTCAATTCTGTCCTCCAACGGCACTGTAAGTTCCAGTATAATAACAAGTCGGGCTACGGTAGACTCAATAACAATATCTGGTCTGTGATTGGTAGATGCTATTTCCTATGGAAACTGCATTTCCCAGTCACTGGCGGTCCCCAACAATCCACCTCCTTCCACTCCCCCAGCACGACTCTATTCACCAGCCTTTATAAAGTTTACAAACTTCAAGCCTTCCTTGGTCGTCTGAGGCTTCTTCCTTGCTTTCTGCAGCACGTCTGCAATAACAGATACAACGTTGCCATGTCTGCATGTGTATCTTCCATCTAATAAAGCTACTGAACACAAATATAGGATATGTTCCAAGTTGGCTGGTCCACCACAAAGATTGTAGTTATCGACCCTCATGTCCCACGTTGACAGACTGGTTGGGGTTCGCAACACATCATAAACTGACTATAGCTGAAACTGCAGTCACAGGGGCTCTGTTATCCAGATCTCGTTCCAAGATAAACCTCCCAGTTTAACCAGCTTCCCTGCTTCTTCATACCAACTGCCCTCACCATTCTTGTGCGCTCTTCCATTTTGAGCACTTATTTCTGCACCAGTTGCCCCTTCTCCGTTTCCGACGATGTACCCAATTTTGTCGATTGGATCAATCTTATTCCCTACCTGTCTACTGCCACACTTTCCACAATGTCGACTTGTCTCAGGCGTGACTCTGCCTCTTGAACTGTATTCTTTGCAGAGCACTTTCTGCGAGTCTTGATATCTACCCTTGCCCCCCATACTTTGTGATCACTATTGTCGCGTAATATCAAATACTGTCTGACCTTGATGTCCTTGAATTCCTTAAGGATTGACGTCATTGGTAGATGCAGCTTTGTTCCTGTGCTTTATAAACCAATGTTGCTAAAGCTTCTGGGAACAGCAAGCCATCTTCTAAGGTACCCACTGATCCGTCTCTCCATCGATTCAACTGATGTCACAAGCACATCATACACAAGTAGAGGCCATAGAATTCGTGGAAGTACGATGCCTTGTATATTCCTGGTAAGGTACATGTACTTTTGTGTATGGTGTTCATCCTTTTCTCAGGTTGATTACTGGTGTCTGTTTATCACTCAGTGAATTATCAAAGAACTTTCCCAGGCACTTGAATGGTTTTTCAGAGACTGATAGGATAATCTCATCTCCAAACTCAAACTTCTCTCTTGTAATTTCACCCCTTTTCAATACGAGGCTCTTAGACTTTGCTTGATCTTCATACGAGCCCAACTGATGATATCCTCTATCTCCTTCAAGGTCCATTTTGCCTCTATGATGGTCTTAGTGCTTATTGTCATATAATCCATGAAAGCTCGGACAGGGTGCTGTTTCACGCCTGCCTTCATCCATTGACCTCTGCTCTTCTTCATCACCGACTTCACCATCAAATTCATGGCTGCAGAGAACAGAATTACTGACAATGTGCAGCCTGTGACAATCCCAACTTCTAGGCGCTGCCACGATGTTGTGAAGTCCTGAGTAGTGAATCGTATAATTGAAGCCTGTCTAAGTAACTCTTGAGTAGGGACCGTATCCTGTCTGGTATATGGTAGCGCTGTTGGGTAAGTTGGACCAACTTATGAGGCAAGAAACCATTAGCATTGGCTTGATCCAACCATATTACTGCCAGTTCTTCTTTCATCTCTTTAGCTTCCCGTATAATCTCTGTTAGAACACTGGTATGCTCTATATACCCCGAGACTCCTGGCACGCCTCCTTTCTGCACAACTATGTCTATGTACTTGTTGGACAGCATATATGCTGTCATCCTCTTGGGCAAAATGGCCAGGAAAACTTTCCCTTCGATGTTCAACAAAGAAATAGTACGGAACTGCTTAAGTGACTTTGAGTTTTCCTCCTTTGCAATGAAGCATCCCTCATAGATGTTTCCATAGACGTTGAGTTAATCTTGGGCAGTTCTTATAAACTTTGTATGGGATTCCGTTTGGTCCTGGTGATGAAGCTGCTCTAGCCTTCCTGATGACATCTTTGACTTCTCGCAGTTTTGGCTCTGCATCGAACAAATGCTCTGGCTTGTTGGGCTGCATCAGCTTCTCAAACTCGCTTAGATCTTCGTCCTTCCTTGAATCACTGTGCATATCCTTAAAATATTTTTCGACATCCTCTCTTCCCGCTGTTAGCTTCCCTGATCCTTTGCTGTCTAAAAGTCTTGATGTAAATTGGAATGGGTTGGTCGTAAATCGCGCTCATTCTACTCCTGTTTCTTTCTGCCCTTCTCGAGATCTTTAACTTCTCTCTTATGATAGTCCTTAATTCAGCCAAAACAGGTCGTTCTCCCTCCTCTGATATTCTAAATCGTCTTGCCAGCTGACGCAGTTCTTGCCTCAGATTGGTCATTTCTCTGTCTTCTGTTCTTATTTACAACTCCTCTTGATGGATCCCTTTCCTCCTTTTCAAATCTGTCCAATCCTACGTTGTACATTATCGATGCCATGCCTTTGATCTTTTTGTCTATTCCTCCTGCCAATGATGCGTTTAGGATTGTATCTACATCATCGTCAAACCTCTCCCATTCTTCCTTATTTCTGCTTGATGGCCACTTGATCTTTGCTTTCTTCTTTGATTCAACCTGCTGCTTCCTGGGCTCACGTGTCTGCTCTTCTGGTGTTATCCCTTCTCCTTGGCTTCCCCCTCGTTAACTGGCACATGGACTTCGTGGTCGATGTGATTAGATTCCTGGACCACCTCCTCCTCCATTTCACCGGCTTGCCCTTGCGTCAGTCGCTGAATAGGAGCGAATCTTATCTTTCCCATGTTATTTTCAGTCCCACTTTTCTTTAAAGTCTTTCGAAAACTACATGTGTTCAAATTCAAACTCTCTGTCCTTGGTCGGTCCGGTGTTGTTTCCGTAAAATCCTCCAAAACAGGTCGCTCATCCTTCCCCGCTCTCGCGCAACCCCGGGGGTATCTTTCTATTTATCTGTCTATAGCGGATTCTAAAAGGTTCCTTCTCGCGGAAGTTGTGCTTTGGCCTGCTAAACCTCCATACCCTTAGTTGCTTGTCTTTCCAGACCGTCTCCTGACTATCCAGGTTGTCACTGCCCTATTCACAGTCATCATCCAGAATTTCCTAATCGTCATTGGTTGCCCAGAATGGAAACATCTGTATACATCTGATATTTGATAAGTCATGGTCTCATCCTCAGGTGGATCCTCCTTCAATGATTGTTTCGGCGTTGTCCACTACAACCTCCAGAGGTACGCCGACTGTAGGCCTTCAATGCAATACATTAAATGTTCATTCTCACGCAAACACACAAAGTCTTAGTGTTGCACTTTCCACTGTTCTCTTTTCTTTCATATCCACATGGATGCCACTTCTGCCTCTCTACCCAGGCGTCCAGTGAGTTGCCGTCTTTCAGTTCCTGTTACACCGACAATCCGCAATGCCCTCCACATAGATTGTGCTACAAAACAACGGCATCCAACTTCCACTGGGAGACAATTGTTGACAATCTGTCACCAGATCCTGGTACTTATTCATTTTCCTTTCATGGGCTTCTTCAATTCTGTTCTCCCTCGGCACTGTAAGTTCCAGCATAATAACAAGCCGGGTTACGGTAGACCACATAACAATATCTGGTCTCTGATTGATAGCTGCTATTTCCTGTGGAAACTGCATTCGGCTGTTGAGATCTGCTTTAATTTTCCAGTCACTGGCGGTCCCCAACATTCCACCTCCATCCACTCCCCCAGCACGACTCTGTTGATGTTACAGGGATTTCAACAATCTCGTTTTAAGTCGACATTTCGTAAGCCCTATTGTTTAAGTCCAATTGTCCTTATACAATTAATGACCTTGAGAATAGCTTGATTGCAAATATAATTTCACTCGGTCATTTGTTAGGCCTTTGATTTATAATGAATTTGGCCACGGGATTTACGTCTTCTTGATCAATACTAAGGGCTAACGGCCGTTGTGATCGGTAAACAGGGGATGCTTACATCTCATAGGCACCCAATCCCAACTATCCCAACAATGGAATTTACGGGGGTCCGTTTTTATGCCACTTTCCCAGATTTGTATTCAATTGTTGATTTTTGAAAATCGATCCCTGTTTGTTATCTTCACTTATTTCATTATTTCCAAGTTCATTCGTTTTTTTCTTCTTAAAAACAACATCGTATTGATAATTATAATTGTAAATGGTGTATTACATAATAATTCATTCTGGGTATAAGAAAACTATTACAGTAGCAGATCCAGAGGAGAGAGGGGGGCTTTCCCAAGCTTTATGAGATTTTCAACATGAAATTTAAGTGAAATAACAAGCAAACAAACAAAAATGGACCACTTTAATCATCGATTTCTTACTTTGCTTTAAGGCTACAGTATGTTGAAAAGATTTCATAGATGTAGAAAAGCGGCTTGTTCTTAAGAAGTAGCCCCCCTCTTAAACTCACATTCAAAATTTTTTCCTTTTTCCTTTTGAAATGATTGGCGATAGAAGTTCATTTCCAATATAAATTCTGTCAACGATTGTCATACGTTGCACAAAAAGGAGGACCTGAACACTTTGTCAGAATGGATTAGTGTTTTAAAAATCCACTAAAAATAAAAATGCATTCCATTTAAATTTCCATTTTCACCGGAAGTGATGAAGGAAGTAAAACGACTACATGAACAATAGGCCGTTAAAAGTAGAACGTTATCAATTGGATTAAACTTGATCTTAGTCGTAAGTCGTTTGTAAAACGGACCCCAGATCCCCAAAAAGTGAAATGAAATTGATATCTAGTTAGTAGGAGTACGGGTAATATTCAGAATAGGATATGGTTCAAGCAGACAAGGCTTGTTACAATAGCGTCTTTATTTGCAAGACTCAGTAATATAACTGTATTTTAGAAGAACTTGATTTTAATTCAACGTCTGGAAATCCAACATATACTTAAGAGTTCACTTTCCAAGAAGGAAATTCTTCAAAATCACATAATGTTGACATACCTAAACATCATAAATATCCTTACATGTACAAAGATAAATTGCGGGGCCCGGTAAATAATCATACTCCACCGAGCACTTTTTTTATCATGTTTTATGCATGATTTAACCGTTACGATTCATTTTGCAATACGTTCTATTTCCACTATTGAAGAGTTATATTTCTTAGTGCGCTCTTTTGTGAAAAAGTCGGAGAATGTACAAATCTCGCGGAATTTCTGGGACAAACGTAACATAAATATGTAATCAACACATTGAATGTCGATCAACAAATCCTAACAAAATGGATATGAAATATTTTATTGTTGTGGACTTTATTTAAATCAAGAGTAGAGATGACAGGGATATTTATTTACTTCTATTGGTGATCGTATGTATCTATTTATCGTAATAGTACATTTAGAGTCAATATACATACCTCGGAAATGTCGTATTTTAATTAATGGACGATAAAGTTAGGGTTTTGGCTCTTTTTCATATGTCTTTTAGCTCTTCTTTTCTTTAGTTAGAATGGAAAATGCACATAACATTTAAAATTGGATTGATACGGACATGTTTTGTATTATCCGCAATGCCATCTGTCCCAGTCAGACGACCAAACGCGCCTCCAATTCTGAAGAGTTCACTTATGGAAATACAACGTATTAGCTTTGGTCATTTGTTTTGCGAAAATTCTTGTTATTTATACAAATACATGTAATGTCATTATTAGTTTTGTACTGTCGTTGATGAAATCATGCTGTTAATATTTTTTCTTATAAATTGTTTTTGTGTGCCCATTCCGCCGCCCACGAATTAACATACTGGTAGCCCTTTTAACTAAAATAAGATGTTTTTGTCAACTTTCCTGAGTTGATATAGTTTTCGTTAGGTAACGAATGAGGAGCGTGGAAATGTGATGATTTTATGACAGCATGCATGGTAAACTTCAAACCTCCACATCAACAGTAGACATAATCCTCCTCGGAGAGCCCGGATATTTACGATATATAGAAGCTGTCGGTATTGGCTTTATCAGACGGTCATACATCATCGAATTCGTTATAATAAAGCCCCTGTCGTATAATAAAAGTGCATCCGACAAAGTGTCTGGTCATATTAATAAATGTATTGTAATCGGATCCCCGTTATTTTAGCCAGTGAAAGGATTAACCTTTTTTTTATCGCTGCAGAAATTAGGTGACACTAAAAATATTCACCTAGGGATTTTCTGACCAGCTGTAGACTATCTTGATTTTTAGGACAAAAAGTTTCTGATAATATGATACGGAACTACATGAGAATCATAGTACACAAGACGATGTTTTTCTCACTTGACATCGCCAGCTTCATCATCATCAATCTACTTTTAAGTTTAAACACTTCAGATTGATTTAATATTATAATTATCCAGTGAGGGGTAAAAGCACTGGAAACGCCCTTTTAGAAGGACATAATAAGCTTCTCCTAACTTATATCTAAGTTTAAACTAAGTAATCCATGAAGAAAAGAAATTCCCAGGGATTTGGCTGACTTCAGCTTCGTAATTTGATATATTTCTTACATAATTAAAGGTCAAGTGATACCAGTGATGCTTCGGATTCTTCTTTTAAGTGTCTGATTTTGTGTTATTGTATTTCTTCACTTTCATCGTACTAGTCATTTCAGGTGAATGTTCAACTTTTAATATTACAGAAGATGAAAAAAGATGAAATTTTAATCACCTTACCAAAATTTAAAGGTAAATGTCAACCTTTTGATGTGAAAAAGGTGATGAAAGATAAAGGTTCATCTTTTGTAAACATTTTGTAAACTATAAAATATTATAAAAGGTGACTTTTCGTGCAGTGTGGTAAATCCACATGGGAGACTGACTGTCCCATTTGAATGACTCTTTCGCTTAACTTCAATATGCCAATAAAGGAATTGAGGAGGTTAAGCTAAGTAATATTCTTAATCACAAAAGGGTCCAGTCTTGTATTCCACCATATTAATTTAAGTTAAAGACTACACCTAGTATTCCCTACAAATATACATCGACTATTGCTTCCAAACTTTTCAATTACATTTTTGTTTACATGACCTGGATATCGAGTATCTGAAACATAATCTTCCACCATGTCCCTACAACTATAGTCCTGCTGGACATGTTACAACAGGTGATGTAAATATACTTAATAATTTTAAAAGGTCCTAAATATAGGAAATCCCGATCCTTCATCAGCGTCGGAATTTCATAAATATTACGAATTCTGTAGAAGATTACGCCAGACGATGGGCCAGATAAAAAAATGAAAAGACGTTGAGAAGCAGGTAACAACATTGTCTTCGTTTGTGAGGCTCATTTTATGAATTGCATTTTAGAAGAGCTTGGATTTAATTCTACTTGGTAATCCAACTTGAAAACTCCGAGTTCCCTTTCTAAGGAAGAAATTCTTCAAAATCGTATGTCAATTTTTGAATATCTTTAATATCCCAAAGAACTAAAATGAATTTGAACGACCATATATATTGGATTCCGAAACTTCATAAGAATCCTTACAAACAGAAAATACATAGTGGGTTCCAGTAAATGTTCAACCAAGCCTCTTTCTTTACTCCTCACTAAGATATTAACAGAAGTGAAGAAGAAACTTAAAGAGTACTGTGCAAGAAGTGGTGTAAATCAGATGTGGATACTTAAAAATTCCAAGGAACTTTTGGGCAATTTGAAATCACAAGACTTTACCAAAATCAACAGCTTAAAACTTACGACTTTTCAACTTTATGCACAACCATTTCCCACGATAAATTAAAGGTCAGGCTTTTTGATATCATTGACAGCTGCCTTTAAAATAAAAATTGAACTCGTAAAATTACTTACCTTATCATTGGTCAACTGCAAAATTATTTTGTTAAAAACATTCTGATTTTACACACAAGTACTTTGGAGTTGATGTCAAAAAGATGCTTTAGTTTCTGATTGACAATATCTAAGTTGTTTTTGCAGACCAGGTATTCCAACAATCTATTTGAATACCCATGGGTACCAAATGCGCCCCGTTATTAGCAGACCTAATTTTGCATTCATATGAAACGGAATTTGTGCAAAATCTTATGCGTGAAAAGAAGAAAGTACTTGCTGTGGCCTCCAACTGGACATTTAGATACATCGACGACGTATTGTCAATTAACAATGGTAATTTCCATTCTTATGATGATACGATATATCCTGGTGAGCTTGAGATAAAAGATACCACAGAGTCTGACACATCTGTTTCATTTTTGGATATTTTACTTAAAAAAGACGTTAATGGATATCTAACGAACAAACTCTTATGATAAACGTGATGACTTTGACTTTTCTATCGTCAACTTCGCTTATGCAGCAATTTACTTTCATTACCTGCACACGAGTTTATATATTTCAGTTGATTTGATACGCTAGAGCATGCTCTACGTATGAACAATTTTAAAACGAGGTAAATTATTGACAAACAAGTTGATGAAACAAGAATTTCAGCAGTCTCGTTTAAAAACATCATTTTGTAAGCTCTATGGTCGATACAATGACCATGTCAGCAAATACAATTTATCACTGAGTCAAATGCTGATTGACGTTAATCATACTAATTGTTAGTCCATTATTTATACACTGAATTGACGACGGATTTTCCCGTTATTTTCCGATCATGACAAGGAGCACACAGCGGGTGCAATTGGTAAGCAGGGGATGCTCACTCCTCCATTGCACTTGATCCCACCTCTGATGTTTTGGAGGTCCGTGTTTGCTCTGCTCCTATTCTGTGTTGTTTTATGGACTTTTGATCTTGAATACTGTTCGTTTTCTCCATACATTTCATTGATTCTATCTGCTATTTGACTCAATCTGATTATTTTTGCTTGATTTCTTCTTTGTTGTTTAGTCGCCCGCGTGGCGCAGTGGTTAGAGCGTCTACTGTAGATTTGCGAAATAAGGAGTTGATCCTTACGTCGCGGGTTCAAGTACCGCTGTGTGACGTGGAGATCAGTCCTTTGGATGAGACCGTATAAACCGAGGTCCCGTGTTACAGTAAGTGCAGGCACGAAAAGGGACGTTAAACAATATACAATCAATCAATTACTTGTTGTTTACTCTCTGGCCTCTCTAGAAAGTTTCACTGATGTGGAGACACCACCAATTGCCAGTGGAGAACTACGAAGTTTGACTTGTACTCGGCACTCAAGGCCATTGAGCAGTGAGGAATCTTTTCTCAGCTTCTGGGACAGTCTCCTTGGTTTTACTTTGCTGAGAACCAAGGTTTTTGAATGTTTGACAAGAAAGATCTCTGACTGCTTTATGGCTACGAGTGCCATCACAAAGCACGCCTTTCAAAGGTGGACTGTGTGGCCTCCCAACAAGAGTGAAATATTTCGGGTGTGAGATAAAGCAACCAAAACTAAACAATACAACGATTGTTCAGATCCTTTGGTTTTTTTCCCACATCTTCTAAGAAAATGGAAAACTTGATCAGGATTGCGGTGTTTATTAACCTATAGAAGTAAGTGCACTATCGGATAATATTTTGACCTCAAACTTCATACAGCATCCCAGATATATGCCGACATTAACTTTTTTGAGCTGTCTGTGACTCCGCATTGTCCGAGATGAAAATATAATTTAAAAAAAAGAAAGTGCAATACTCTACCAAATAATGAAGGTGAAAATGTAAAGTATATGTTATTTTGCGGAGCATTACATTTGAATCAGTGCATATATGTTCAACATGTCGCCAGTGTAATTTTTAAACAGAAAAAGTGGCGTAAAAGGAGTGATTATTTTTTAATTGAAGGTGAAAACTTAATAAATGATTCTAATTTTAATTGACATGCATACAGATTTCTGCTTTCATATATCGATTAACAAAAGGTGTGAATTTGACTTTATCGAGGCAAAATAGTTCCTTAACATTCTGAAATAACTATTAATTATTATTAATTTATATAATATAAATATAAATATGTAGTAAATGTAGATGTTACATATGACATGTTAATATATGTAATAAATGTTACTAGATGTTATGACATCTTGCTTTGTCAAAAAAGAATAATTTTCTTAGATTAGTCTGCATTTCCTTTCTGCTGCAACCCTGGAATAAAATAGGCACAGTGGCATCATTTACAGTAACATTGCACAGATTTAAAATCGGCTGAATTAAACGCTGAAATCATTAACTTCAGGTCGCTGTTCTTAAAGTAAGGACCTGCATTATCTATAACTTAACACTGAGTCTTCACATTTGCGATTTTGTGCACAATTGAAAACAGAAATACTGGAATGAGAAATACTAGGACGGAAATTAACCCAATTAACTCGTCTTTTACAATCTCCTTGTAGGGCAGCAGTCAGCTTTAATGACGTTTTCATTTGTCGCCTTTTCCGGGAGAGACGAAAGACACATTGCGAAGACATCGAATTATTAGGATATTGACAAAACTGGCAATGAAACCACTTACAAAAACCTGATTCTTATCTTACATCTAAAAATCCAAGATTATTTTGTTTCTTCTCATAAAAAAGTACATTTCTTTTATTTTATATCAACAGAAAAAAATAAAACATGTAAATTAATAGGGGTGAAGTAATTAATTTTGCAGACGTGATTAAGCATATCCAATGTATATATTATTATGAAACACTTAAAAATACAAATAATTCATTATTACAATGAAGTGTTTTAAAGTACATGTAATATTTTCAAAGAATACAAAGTTTCCTTTACATTGTTGAATGAACTTCCAAAAACTGGAGTTCTTATCATTATCCACGAGAGAGAGAGAGAGAGAGAGAGAGAGAGAGAGAGAGAGAGAGAGAGAGAGAGAGAGAGAGAGAGAGTATCCGACAGAACAGCCTGTTTTTAAAATTTCGTAGTAATCGTGTACAGGTGGTTTCCTTAATATTGCAATTGTTTATCTACCGTGGTATAGCCACATCTAATAAAATTGTAAAACTGTATTGTTTCCTCTTTGAGATCTTTATTGGTTCAAAATATCAATTCAGTCAGAACGAAAACAGTACTGAACTAATGCAAGTTCAAAAAGATTTTTTTAAAATTAATAGAATGAGCTGCTCATGACGTGATGATCCCAAAGAAAAACTTTTCAATATGATGGAGACCTACTCAAAAACACTGCCAGATCAAATCTTCCATGAAAAACATCATTATGTTCCATTTCCATTTTCTGTAGATAGGGATTTTGTCTTGTGTCATTCCACGTAAAATCCCCAAGGTGTGGGGGAGAGGGGGAATAAGCTGACAGGACCCTGTTGTTGACCGTACTCTAACCTTATAATCGGTGGCGGATTGAGACAAATTCTGCTGATGGTTTGGGTGAGTTCGTGGGAACACATTACTCTACCTCTAAGTGAATATAATCCTTCATTGATCTTGCATTTCAAAGGAAGACACAGAAATAAAAAGCAACGTTACCAGGAATTGGACGTTTTGAATGCAGACAATAGGCTAGTTACGGTCAGTCAGCCGATTGTTCATTAAACCAGCAGTTTGAAGAGAACTAATCAGCGGTAAAATAGTCACCAGAATGCGGCGTAATCACCGGAACTACTTTATATGTCTTCTTAGTGGTTCAGGGTAGGGTTATACGAACTCTAACATTACCTCCTGGTCATACATTGACAACTATCTAAATAGAGAGAATTATGCAAATATCAAGAATCCCTGGGGTTTTTTTACGTTTTTTTTTTTTTAGTAAAGACAATATTATTTTGGAGTTGACTGAGCCACAAAAGTATATTGGAATAATACTTTTAATGGTAATATATATGTAGAATCAAACAAATTTAACACTTGAATAGATCGAGAGAAGCTGAAAATAAAATTAATATAAGATACATATAGCAAGAAAGTTATGAACGTGAAAGGAGGTGCAGATGTACCGTCTTTGGCGACAATGACTTACAAAAAACAATGTACTGTTTGCCGACATTCAACAAATTATCAGTGATGATGTTTGATTGACTTTAAGACACCTAGCAAAATTGAAAGGTGTCATTTTGGGGGTAGTTTACACTGTTTAAAAAAACATTTAACAGTAAAAAGCTTATTTCTCGATGGTCACTACGTTTTGAAAAAGTGAGTGAAAACGACTGCGTGAAAGAATATCTAAACAATTATTTTAAAAAAATCAAAAATTAAGTTATGCACTTTTGTCCAAAATACAAACAGATAATGAAACTTGAACCCATTGCTTTCAACCCTCAAAACAAATTTACAATAGGATGCACTTGACAAAAACAGCCAAGGTCTGACCAGAGAAAAGAATTGCAAAAGCACTAAAACAGTTTTATATGCCATGTTCTTAAATATTACTGGTCTTAATATTGTTGTTCAAATTCTTATTCGGGTAGGCAGTTCAGTTTCTGAAGTGTATAGAAAACAAATTTTGCCAAAAAAATTAGAGAGGATGGAACCAGAATCAGGATTAAACTAGACATTACATTTCTTCATGACAGCGTCCAAACCCACACTCCATGAAGAGTAAAGGGGGTTTGGGAATTTACAGATAGTTTATGTTTTGTCTCACCAACAATATTCGCCAGATCTTTCACCCTTTGACTTGTTTCTTTTTCCAAACTTAAAAAAAAGATTTTCAGAGAAAAAGAAACAAGTCCATGAAATCAAAGGATCTGCCATATCTATCTGAATACTAGTATGCTATATATACTAGTATATAGTTGCCATATACAAAAATGTGTTCTAAAAACAATCATGCAGAAATTGTTGCGGACATATGTTTTAATTATAAAAGAACATTTAATTGAAATCATTAAGACTAAATATTAATCATTGAAAAGCGGTTTTTTTTGTTTCTTTCCGAGCACCGAGGATATTATTTATTGAACAACCCTCGCATATAATCATTCCGCGTGATAAATTTAAGTCCAGACTTTTTTTAAAATCATTGACAGCTGCAATAAAATAAAATTCGTAAATGAACTTCCCTTTTCAATAATCATTTGTAACCTTGTCTGAAGTCAACATGTCGTAAATTCTATGATCGTTATGGTGACCTTGTAAGCAAATGTAACCCATCACTGGATCGAAGTTAAGCTGACTTGTTTCTTAATAATATTATATCGAAGACGTAAAGTTATTCATACTTCAATTCGATATATCCCGATGAGCTTGATATATAAGATACCACAGAGTCTGACACATCGGTTTCATATTTGCGTATTTTACTTGCAATAAAAAAAAGATGTTAATGGTACAGTGTATCAACAAAATTTTATGATAAGCATGATGACTTCAACTTTTCTATCGTCAGTTTTCCTTACTTATGTCGCAATATACCCTATCAACAGCTTATTGTGGTTATGACTTCCTGTTGATTAATAGATATACGAACAATTTGTAAAATGAGGTAATTGAGCTACAGACAAACACGTTCATGAAATAAGAATACTGTAGATCACTAAATTTTCGCAGCACCTTATTTTGGCGAAATGTCCATTTACTTTTAATAAGCGAAACAAACTTTTCACGAACTGAGGCTATCAGTTTATATACAAGTATTCTTTTTGAATAGTTATATACGAGCACACTTTCTCGCGAATAAAAAATGGTTTACAATATCAAAAATCTCGTTTAAAGACATCCAATTTTGAAAGTTCTATGGTCGATACAATGACCTTGTAACCAAATACAATTTGACATTTTAAGTCGAATGCTGACTGACGATTTTCAAACTAATTATTAGACTATTATTTACACACCGAATTGTCTATGGATTCACCTTTTCCCCCGAAAATGACAAGTAACACACGGCAGATGTGACCGGTGGACAAGGTATGCTTATATCCCTCCATGTCACCAGCTCCCACCTCTTATATTGTTTGAGGTCCGTGTTGGTCCTGCTCCTGATTTTGTATTGTATGAATGGACTTTTGAGTGACAATTATTGAAACACAAGCATGTCTGTCTGTTCGAAATAAAGCAACGTTTAGGAGGACCATTGCTATCTTCGGCAACAATATATCTGGGGCCGGTATATCTTTCTTGCAGCATAGTTTTTAATTACATGTTTTAATTACATGTATAAATCGAGGATTCTGAAAATACAGTGAATAACCTGACCTTACAGTTTGGAGAAGATTCTTTTGAAAAAAAAAATCTTTCATGCGTATATTACACACATACTGAGATATATCAGTCAAAATGTTACACAATGATATTAGGTTGTATAAATATGCTAATCAAGTCTTCATAGCATGCCATCAATAGAATTTACGAATTTTCAATGTTCGAATGACTAAAATAAAAGCAGAAGAAACAAGCTGACATGCAATATCAATATGATTTAAATTTTATTTGCAGAAAGATACTAGTCTATCATATTACTGACTGATACTTACTACTAAGTGTATTATATTACAAACATTAAAGTTAAATTTATACGATCATGTATAAAAGTAAAACTCAATGCCCTGTCAGTTTATTTCTAAAGTTATATCCTTCTTCTTGTCTTAAAGATATGATTTCTAAATGTCTGTTATATAGAAGCTCTATCCACGTAATATTTTGCAAATGCCGCAAGAAAGATAATTCAAATTACAACTTACTTCTTCCGAATCCATATTTCTTCCATAATCCATCTTGAACAACAATAAAAAGAGAGAGAAAAGAATAAATAAAGAAAGAAAAAATTAAATGAAATATGAACATACCAAAACAGTAATGAAACACAAAACTCCATTGAAATAATACAGACTGGGAGCAGATGAAATACATGAACCTTATGGGATCAGGTGCTATGGAGGGGTAA
This sequence comes from Saccostrea cuccullata, assembly GCF_032062105.1. Classification (NCBI taxonomy): domain Eukaryota; kingdom Metazoa; phylum Mollusca; class Bivalvia; order Ostreida; family Ostreidae; genus Saccostrea; species Saccostrea cuccullata. The sequence goes on from NW_026933907.1 coordinate 245,001, forward strand.
GCATCTCCTCTCGACCGCTCCACGAATAGTGGGCCATATGAATTGATAGGTGGACGATATATTCGTAGAGCAGTATAGTATTAATAACAGGGTCCTAACAATTGGTGCGAATTATATCAGTCAAAAACTCAAAATACAATCCAATAAAAGGTTTCAATTTATTGAAGCGGATTATAAAAAAGCGTAAACTGACCCAAACCAGATTATACTCGATAATATGGCCAAGAATTAAAGTCATTCCTTATATTTATTTTAAAATAATTAAACAACTTTTGATGTAAAATTGTGTTGCTTTTTATAATTTCAAATTTATTATATACAACCGTAGTAACGGAAGTGAAAGCGAGGGGAGGTAATGACTGATTCATAGATAGCAGCCATGATGTTTGTTTACATGAGGTAAGAACGAGTAATTGATTAAAGTTGAAGGTACATTTAAAAGGAATTTTCAATTGGAAATATTTATATTTACCAAACCAGATTATACAAAATGTTATGCGTTCCTTTTTGGTAATCAACCAATGAGAGGCGAGAATACAAATAAAATTAAATTATTTATATTTAATAGAATTTTTTGCTTTAGAATTTACGAAATGCTGACTTTAAAGGGGTTGTTAAAATTCTTGTAAAATCAACTCATCCATCAGTAGCTTAATTGTTTAAAATTAACAAACAATTAACAGCAGTGAAGAAGAAACTTTTAGGAGTAGTGTGGATCAATATATTCGAGATGTGGTGTTATTCAAATTTATTTCCAAGGAACTTTTAGAATATTTGAAATCACAAAATGTTACCAAAATCAAAAATATTTAGTATCAAAACTATATTACAATATCCGATTGCCACAATAAATTAAAGTCGAGACTTATTAACATCATTTATGACTTTTGCTTTTGCCGATAAAAATGGAACTCTTAAAACTCGTAAATCTACCTACTTGTCTGGTCATTAGTTATCTGCAACCTTGTCTGAAGTCAACATTTTGATAATTCTATACATTGTTAGCAAACGTAACGTACCCTTGGATCGAAATTGGTTGATTTGTTCCATACCATTGATACACTTTTGTTTTTGAGTATGGAATGTTCGTCTACTTGGTGTGTGACTGAGCTACAGGGGCTGTTTACTCCAATTTAGACCTATATTCGGCACTCAGGGCCATTGACTAGCGAGCGATCATTTTCCTGCTAGTATACCTACTGCAACCAGAGAGCGTGGTTTTTTAACGGTCTTATACGAAGAACCGGTCTCCACGTCCCTCAGCGGGATTCGAAACCGCGAAGGATCAACTCTTTTCACCTCGAGGTTATCAACAGACACTCTAACCACTGCGCCATGTTTGTAAACACATATCTTCAATGGGAGATTGTGGGATGTTCCGTAAAAAATTGCATTAAGATAATACAAAGTAAATATAATTTATCATGAATCAAATGCTGTTTGACGTTTTTCATGTTGATTGTTTTGCCATTATTTACACACTGAATTGTATATACGGATTTTTAATTTTTTTTTTTTTGGGGGGGGGGGGAGGAGGGGTAATTCCCCCATTATGACGGGGCGCACACGAAGTGGGTGTGACGTTTCGTCAAGCGATGCTCGCTCCTCCATGACACCTGATCCCACCTCTGATTTTTTTTAGCTCTGTGTTTACTCTGCTCCTGATTTGTATTGTTTGAATGGGCTTTAGAGTTTGAATACTTTCCCACTTTATCTCCAAATATTTCATTTAATATAAAGACTTTTATAATGATTTTTAAAGGGAGTTAATTTCATCTTCGTAATAACAATAATATCTTTGTTCATGTTAAATAACACCCGTCGATTCGGCATATTATTTATACCTTAATTATGATAATTTTTGAAATAATAGAGGCGGGTGGACACAATATCAAAAATAAGGTGAAATCGTGATATGTGGTGATATGAATGCACGAACTGCTGCCGGGGGTAATTATATAGCTTTTGATTCTGTGTGCTTTCGTCTTTGTAAAACATATGGGAGGAACAGAAATTGATTTTTGCAGTTATAATCAGTAAAATATTTCATGCAATAAAAGCAAAGAAAGGACCTGCCTTCTTGTTTAAAATTAATTCTCAGACAATTTGCCTTTGCTTTAGAAAGCACATGGATATTGCATTTTTTTATACTCGCAAGAATTCGTGCATTAACGATTTACAAATGAATAACAAAGATATTTAAAGTTTTTAAATAAATGTTATTTGATGATAAAATCATATTAAAACTGAGTGAAATTTTAGAATTCTAAACAAATCAATAAAAGGGCAAATTGAAACTCAAACAAATGGCATAGTGCTATCTGTGATTAAAGCTTCTGAGCAAAGATTAATATATATCGAAATTAGAATAGGTGCGTGTAAATTTACCAACATCCCTCGCAGGAATCTTAGATGCCCTAAATATTGTAATTCTCTCTCTTAAGACGACACTATTCTTAGGTCTATGATTATTATTCTCTTCATTATCATGTCCTTGATTGCTGATTTTCTCTCATAACTGTATGCTTTGAGGGACTTTCTCCTCTTCACGTACTGTTAACAATGACTGCAATGGGCCTGAGTTATGTGCTGTTAGAAGCTCTAAATCTGGTAAAATTCACACTGTAGAAGTTTCTTCACAACAAAAGGCACTTAAATTAAACTAATAAAGAAAGCAGCACCGGTGTCAGTAATGTCAAGAGATTCTTTTGATTTCACGAGAAGAGCAATGCAGCACATCAAAACTCAATTACTGAATCCGATTTTATTTTTTATCTTCTTCTGTTGCGTTGGTGGTAGTTGAATGTTAACGTCAGACGGAAATAAAATCCTTTTTTCCACATCAATGTTTCAGATTTTAAAAATTTATCGATCAAAAGTGATTAAGGAATACAAGATCACGGTTTAATGATTTTGCTTTACATAAACTAATCGATAATAAATTGTTACTCCTGGCGAAACAGAGTACAGATTCATCAGGAATAGACGGATGTTGAGAAATCAAAACAAAGTGAGCACAATGTCTGCCCTGCTTCAATGGATTATAGAGACGTCCTAAAAAACAACATCTACTGGTCAGCATCTCCAAGGAAATACCATTTAAGGTAGGTACAGAAAACTTTTGACCTAATTTTTTTTTGATACTATAGAAGTTTGCGAAATTCTCGACATATTTAAGGCAATCTATTTAATATGGGGGGAAATCAGATGTTGAATTGTTTAATTATATTTGATTCATTAGTGGCATAAGATAACCAATATAATTAGGTGAAATTTCGTAAAACATTTTTTTTAACTTCAGTCGCATATTTTGCATATGTGTGTCCTGTTTAAGAACAGAAAAACTCAATACATTCATGGTAAATTTGATAACATGAATTTTTTTTTTCATTTTCATTAAGAAAAATCTCTAATTGAAGAATAATGTTAATAAAATGATTTTGTTCGATGTTTAAAAAACTGAAATACATTTTCTCCCTCTGTAAACTGTAGACAACACGTCTAAGTTACGTACAATTTTAGAAACAACACAAACAAAGTGCACTCTTATTATGATATTAGCATTAACCTGCACAACCTTTGCAATCTTCATGTATACCCCAAAGATATTTTTTTAACATAATTTTGTTTTTTAGAGAAATTTTCAAAAATCATGCGTAGATGCCCACCTGACTTGTTCATGTTATATAATACAATCAAACTGTATCTGCAGACATAGAATTCATTTGCAACAGATGCTTTACTTTATTCTTCGTGATATCTGAAGATTCTTATTTGTCACAAATAATAAAATACCACGCACTATTAAATTTCTCATCGGAATTAGATTTAGCACCTATTTACTTCCCTCAAACCAAACATAACTGTACTTGAGGAATATAAAGATATATATTAAATCCTCGGAGGTACAGTACACATGACATAATATTTGCATAAACATTTTACAACTGTATAGAAAAAGGGACAGTCATATTTTGAAGAACACCAGCATAACAATCATGTAAAACCTACAATAAAGACTTTTGGTATATACAGATGTTCAAAGGTTTCTCAAATACTTAAGTATTTAAATTTGACTTGAGTTCATAGAACTGACTTAACATTTGGTGTATCTAATATCTAAATATTTTCCCGTGTTTCTGAAAAGGCAATACATATTAAAAAAATACATGTATGGTGGTATTCATCGCCTATTTATTTGTTATTTCTAAGTGCATGTAAACAATCCTTAATTTATGGGGTACATCGCCCCATTTCGCTGCTTCTACAGGTAGATGATGATCTGATGTATGCAACTTCACAAAGGGTATAAAACAATAATCAATCAATTCTTTTAAAAAGAGTGTGAAAAAACTTTTATCTCAATTGTATCTCAAACATAGAACAATTTCCTTTCTACGGTAGGCTTTTCAGATAAAAATGCTGACTGCATGTAAACAATTCTTAATTTATTGGGTACATCGCCTTACTTCGCTGTTCTTACAGGTAGATGATGATTTGATGTATGCAACTTCACAAAGGGTGTAAACAATAACCAATCAATTCCTAATATTCCATTTCTGTACTTAGTTCGGTCTGAAGATCAACTTATCGCTAGTGCTTAAAAGACATTGTACCTAATTTTTCACATCTCCACATTTTTAAAAGAACATCGTATCTCAAACATAGAACAAATTCCTTTCTACGGTAGGCTTTTCAGACAAAAAAAATCCTGACTGCTTAATGTATGTTACAGGTATTTATATTTTGTGGCGGTCCTATGTTACAGTTATTTCTATAATGTGGCGGTCCTATGTAACAGTTATTTCTATAATGTGGCGGCCCTATGTTACAGGTATTTCTATAATGTGGCGGTCCTATGTTACATGTATTTCTATAATGTGGCGTTCCTATGTTACACCAACACATGATATTACTATAATGTGGCGGAAATATGTTACAAATATTTCTATAATGTGGCAAAAAAAATTATACAGAAATTATCTCTGGGTCAATCTATAATGTGGCGGTCCTATGTTACAAGTATTTCTATATCGTGGCGGTCCTATGTAACAGGTATTTCCATAATGTGGCGGTCCTATGTTACAGGTATTTCTATATCGTGACGGTCCTATGTTACAGGTATCTCTATAATGCGGAGGTCCTATGTTACAGGTATTTCTATATCGTGGCGGTCCTATGTTACAGGTATTTCTATATCGTGGCGGTCCTATGGTACAGGTATTTCTAAAATGTGGCGGTCCTATGTTACAGGTATTTCTATATCGTGGACGTCCTATGTTACAGGTATTTCTATAATGTGACGGTCCTATGTTATAGGTATTTCTACTGATAATGTGGTGGTCCTATGTTATAGGTTTTTCTATAATGTGGCGCTCCAATGTGTCAGGTTTTTCTATAATGTGTCGGCCCTATGTTACAGGTATTTCTACTGATAATGTGGCGGTCCTGAGTTATAGGTATTTTTATATAATGTGGCGCTTCTATGTTACAGGTATTTCTACTGATAATGTGGCGGTCCTATGTTACAGGTATTTCTATAATGTGGCGCTCCAATGTTTCAAGTTTTTCTATAATGTGGCGCTCCAATGTTTCAGGTATTTCTATAATGTGGCGGTCCTGTGTTATAAGTATTTCTATAATGTGGCGCTCCAATGTTTCAGGTATTTCTATAATGTGGCGATCCTATGTTACAGGTATTTCTACTGATAATGTGGCGGTCCTATGTTATAGGTTTTTCTATAATGTGGCGCTCCAATGTTTCAGGTTTTTCTATAATGTGTCAGTCCTATGTTATAGGTATTTCTATAATGTGGCGTCCAATGTTACAGGTTTTTCTATAATGTGGAGGTCCCGTCGATCCAGTTCTTCGTCTGCCTACAAAAGACACCAGATCCAAGACAGACTTAACCTCTCCCGCCGGAAATCGTCGATATTCGGGGACCCCCTGGACGACAGAGATCTGACCTCGATCCCCACTAAGTCACAGAATCCAACATACGAGGATTCCACGCGGCGGTTTACCATTTTCTCTATCGTTCTTGGAATAATAATTTTTTGTGTGATATGTTTTTCTTTTTATCAGAGAGCTCGGTTTATTATATAGGATGTGAGGTTAACTGTAAGTGGCAAAAGACACAAAAGAACATTGAATTTTTGTATATTGTACATAACATCTCTAATGAATATTTCATTTTTATTACCATGATAATAAAAGAAAGTGAATCCATATCAACTGTTAGAGAGAGGTGGGATAGCATTCCGTCCAATCGTGGTTCAGTTCACCAATACTTTATAGAGGCGCATTGTGTATTATCCATATTATTTTCCAGATACCTTTACCGTGTTAACAGTATTTCACTAAATTAAGGCAGGCATTCAGGTAGTTCATAGCATAAGCATTCAGGTGCAAATATATACATATATAGTTGACGAAGCCCTCCCCCCACTTTCAATTTCCTTCCGACGCCTATGCATAGCAAGCTGACGAAGAATTCCCTGGTGTTTCATTGATTATTTTTCAATTTTCAAGGATTTTAAAATTCGTAATGCAACACGACTACGTCACACTGCAGCGATTAAGGTTGATCTAAATTGCACTTCGTTTCATCTTACACTAAAGCTTATACAGATTGGTGAAACTTTCATTCATGTTTAATAAGCAGTGTATGGAAATGATATGAGTGATAAATGACTAATAAAATCATATGGAATGGAGTAACACAAGGTTCATTTGTATATCAATGCCTCTTATGGTCAGCTGGTCTCGGACGTTATTTTCTGACAGCGGATCTCTCGGTTTTTTTTCAGGAAGACATTTTTACGACAGGGCTCTTTTCGATATTCGCTGTTTTACACAAGCACGCGACAGGCTTGGAGACAGACGGTCGCTGAACATGAGAAATCCGAATATTCTTCTCCAGCGTCGTCGCTCTAGCGTCAATATCAACACGGATGACAACATCCTGAAACGCAGAAGATCCAGTATGGGGATGGCGGGAGAGGACGTGTTGCAGCATTTCAGTGGCAGACGACGACCCTCAGCTCTACTGGGTGGGCAACTGATGACGTCTAGCAAGCAAATCCCTGGCTCCACATCCTATCAGTACTCCTCTGTACGCAGGGATTCTCGCGGATCGTTCCAAATCTGTAGAGGAACATGCTGCTCCCGTTTGTTGAATATGAGCGAGGAACTGAACGTTCCTATTCACGCCGGATTCGGGCGCTGCTGCAGACGAGTTTCCAAACAGCTGGAGACCATGATTTCTGACGAATCCTGCACAAGGAGGTTTACTATAGTGACCTTGTCCATGTTCTTTTTTATTTTCTGCGTGATTGGGTTCTCTCTTTATCAGAGATTACATCGATTAGGCACTGGGTCTTGAAAACGGGAATGTGATAAACGGCGTTAAATTTCGCTGGGATGCGTGTACTCCTTTGAAAGAACAATTTCTTTAGTGTGTGAAACTTCTGATTGAAGTTATTTTCGAGAATGGCCAAAGTTCTTATAAAAGTTGCTTTTCGAGAATGGTGCAGTGTGGAAGTTGAATTTTGCAATGAGAGAACTTTCGACTTGGAGGAAGAAAAATGATAGTAGGGACTAGTCTGTAAGCAGATGAAAGTGTCCATTAAGTCTACTGTAAGACAATGGCTGCAAAAGCGCTATTTTTGGTTCAAAACACCTGTATTGAACTTCTGTGTAGTGCTAGCCGCCCTTTGTTTCCGGGATGTCTTTTGACAGGTGATTGACAGCGACCTTAGCGTGTCCGTGAGGACTGCTCTCCGATCATAAACCATTCAAGGTGTGTCACAAAGCTGTCCACTTTATCGGCATATTCTCTATATACTTTGGAATGTTATATGATGTGCACATATCCTAGGAATAAAAGAGTTTATCAATGACCATCCAATTAAATTTGGATTCTAGATTTAATTGGTTACCGAATACTTTTGGTGAAAATTCATGAAAAAGTTGTACAGTGTTCCAATTCAAATAGGATATTTGTGAACAATTTATAACTTTGCATATTCATAAAAAGATTTTGTGATTTGGCATTACGGGAAAAAATACCAGTACATGTACTTTAATTAATTATAATGGTTTTTTTTTTGTTTTTAAAGAAAACTTGAAATAAAAATATTTGCATGGAGAAATAGCCAAAAACATGGCAAAGCAATATACTGTGATTTTATAAACAGGGGACGAGATCAAAAGATTGATGACTGACGAAAATTTAAACCCAAATATTTAAGGGAGGGGGGTTAGGAGCGCGAAAGGTTTTCACTGATTTAAATAACTCACAAAGCGCTCATCATACATGTATGTAAGTGAAATGAAAATATTTTTAATAATAACAAAAGTTGGTTAATATAGTTTTTGTTAGTCACTGAACTTTAGGTGTCACCCCTTGCAAAGATTCGGGGTTCAGATTAGACCTGAAACATCCTTCAGATAAATAAAAGTCGATATTGAACCTGTCATGATCTAGATTTACAGTAAAGATTAAATCGTTTTATTTTTTCAATTATACGTTTTTTGAATATTTTACACCTTAAAAAAAGAAAGAGAATGCGTGAATTTATCAGTTTTTATTTTCTATATTTTTTTTCATGTCTCTAAAACATGTACAACAATAACAAGTCTTATAATAAATATTAAGCATAATAAATAAACGCAAAGTCGTGGAAGGAACAAGATCTTTATTACTGATTGTGTAGATCTGGGCTTTCTATTCGTAATCTGTAGGGATTTTCCGTAGTCCTGGTGTGTCCAAGTCGAGCGGACTTGAATAGCTGTTCCTGTTTCCAAAGCGGAAGTCGGTAGAATTGATCACGTGGGTATTTCAATGCGTCTCTAAACTCATAGTCGCAAAGATTATACTACAATAATAAAAATGAGAGAAATTTCACTGCAAATAATATTTCGTGAAGAAGAAGAATAAAAATGATTTCGATGCATATATCTTTACAAGTTTTATTTTGTTTCTCAGTTCTGTTTTTACCTCTTTGTGCTGAGAATCAACGTCTTCAGGAAGTTTCTTTTTCAGCAAATCTTCGTAGGCGTACTTTTTCTTTCCAACATATGATCGATCCACCATCTTGTTATACACATTTAAAAAAAGGATCAACAATATTTACAATTCTACTACATGCAAACTACACAAGACGCTAAAAATTCGAAATTTTTTATAAATATATTACCGGCTTTTCAATGTCCACTTTAAAATTCTCTTGTCGAATTAGTTTCCTACACAATTCATAAGACTGCTGTCCCTGTGAAATAGAAAAAATTGGTACTGAAACAAGTTTGTATTTTGCAGTGCTAGTAATTGACTTCCAATAAAAATGCAAAATTCAGTAATAATTATAAAATTTATCTATACAGAGAGTGACTAAATCAGAATTATATGCCCTTGAAATAGTTTAAAACCAATACATTTTATAATGGATTTGATTTGAATTGAACAATATATACCGAAGTCCCGTTTTCTATCCAGTAAGGAAAAAATTTGGTAAAGGCATCGGGTTCGTTATTCTGTGTCAGGAACCAGACATTAACAGTCTCATCTGACCTTCCTGCAGGATCAGACTGGAAGTAGCACTAGGAAAATAAGGAAAACTGAAACTCAGCATTTATTCTATTTACTTATATCTAGACTCGCCGTACAATATTCCCGTTAAAAATACACCAAATAAAAGATTCTAACCTTGAAGCAGTTTGGAGTTTGTTTTTGCAGTTCACTTTCAACTTCTGCACCATTCCAGATATAAATTTGGTCATACAAGTCTAGGACGAAAATCTCATCCTCACACAGGTCCTATCACAGATAATACCAAACACAAGCAGTGATAAGAAAGAAAGGTAGGACTTATAAAAGAATTTTAACTGAATTTTTTAACAAAATGTTATTAGAAAGTGGCAGTGTTTTGAAAACAAACCTCTTGTTTAAAGTCTTCAATAGCTTCAAATGTAGTATTATCGCCATTTACATTGCACACGAGTAATCGAGGAGGTCTTCGGTCCAAAACCTGATATCAGTATGTATACAAATACGATAAAAATGTTTAGCTTCAAAAGGTTTATGGTGAACTATGCTGTCAAACTCAGAGGAATATTCCAATATTCTTGTTCTTTTTTCAACGAATTTTGTTTTACCTCTATTTTAAATTCTGAAGGATATTCTTGTTTTCTACCAATCAGGTTCCAGAAGTTTTTACTCTCTTTGCCTTCCGTCATGACGAGATAGTCATATTTACTATAATATTGAAAAGACAGTAAGTCAAAATGTTTCCTCTATATTTGAATCGTAAATAATTGTTAAGTCTTTCAAACTGTATGTCTTCTTAAAATTATTATAAAATTTGGCAGCTGAGAATAAATTTAAGGTATATATTATAATCTAAAAATATATTGTCATGAACACTGAATATGATTTTAACTGATTATTTAATTTACAAGTATGTAAATGTGTATGTAAATCCGGGACCCTAATATTGCATGAAACAATGTACCAAATTAAAGAATAGGTGGCACATAAGAAAAGCTTAAACATGTCAATTAAAAGTTAACTATTTTATCGAAAGGTTGGCGAAATATATCCCGTAATTTGCTTTGCATATTCTCTTTCAGAACCACGAGATTTCTATCAAAATATCAAAAAAAAATTATTCTGATAAAAATTTTTCTGTATTAAACTGATCGATGTTGAGAATACATTGGAAACAAAATACCTGTAAATATTTAAGCAGAAAATTATAAACACACTATGTATAATTATTTAATGACATGTTCAATTGTCCCTACCTGTCCATACCACAAAAAACAGCCATCAGGAGGGTTGTGGAGGATAAAAGCAGCCGATGAATTCAGAGAAGCAGAAGAAACGGGGACCTAATTCAGATTTAACATATCTTTTTAATGGATGCAAACTAAGTTAAGTATTGTTAATATATACATGTTTATATAATACACATGTAGATGCATTTAATATTACATTTAAGTTGTTTCATATGCATGATTGACAGTGTTTTAACATATTTTAATCAATGTATCGTAACAACCACCTGTTGTACTCTCATACTGCTGTTCTCTGGATCCTGCTCACGCACACAGAACATCCGGCTCGTCTGAACATCACTGGGATCTCCAAGATCTCTATCATGCTAAAACAGTAGTTATAAACAGAAATATGTAAGATTTTTATTGAAAAAATGAAATGTATTGAAAAACTTTTGAAAAAAAAACTCACGGTAGTAATTGTATATTAAAAGGAAAAACTCGCCAAGTATAGTATATAAAAAAGAAAAACTCACGGAGTAATAGTATATTGGTTATTTATTTGTGACCTTTCAATATACAAATATCATTTACAGTCCATTTTAGAATTGCTATGTACTGTATAAAATCAGCATATCATTTGTCATGATTCATACGGGATGCAGTCAGACACTTACGATTATCAGGCAGTTTCCAAGAATATACATGAAGTGCGGTGGTTCCCGCCCATCAAGTACTCGTATCTGTAAAAAAAAAAAAAGGCATATATCCAATTGAATTAAAAGAAATACTGACAGTCTTGCTTACATGTAGTTTTGATAAAATGTTTCCTGCTGCAGTGGTACTTACCACAATACATTGGTTATTTAACGTTTTGTTCATGGATAGCACCAAATCTAGAACACTGTCCTGGTCATCATTCGTCAACTTACAACCCTGTGAGAACATGAATGAAACATTACGGATGAAATACATTACTTCTTTGTATTAACTCGTATAGTACTTCAGTAATAAAGGTGTTTTTAAAGACAGATTCACTCACCAGCCAGTAGTACAACACTTGTTGTGTCCGTCCCTCGACCCGAATACGATGAAGTACAACATAACTGTGACCATTGTTGAAAATTCCATGCTGATCATTCTCCATTTTTATCATTTTATCCCCATCTATCTTCCATATCTAAGAAAATAGTTCAGATGTGTTCGAATAGTAACACTCGATGTTAGGTTATAATTAATGTGATAGTAATGTTTTGTACTCCCTCACCTCTGTATCTTCCTCGCCGTCCGGTAAATTGTCCGTTGACCACAGCTCGTTCTTTTTGGCCACAGTTCGTTTGTCTCGCCTGGAGAACAGTGCTCGCTCTACAAGGAAAAGAAAACAAATTCATTGCAAATATAGTTAAAAATTTCAAATCCATGTAACAGTTATTTATTCAAACATTATCAAAATTTTATAATCTTTTTAAGTACTGAGTATTCATTACCTATATTCCCAATACTGTATAGCTTGGTCAGTTGTCTATGTTTCGTATCCTTTTCCCGCCAATCATAAAAGTTCTTCTTAAAATCATTAGGCTCAGCATCGTCTGATATCCTACATACTGGGATTACATCCGGGTATTGTTTGTGTTTACAGAACGTCTAGAGTAAAAAGTAAGTACAACCACATAAGAAAGGGATTTATACCATCATCTGAACATTTTAGAGATATCTAGCATATTGTTACAGTTTAAAGCTGGATCTATTATGTCACTAAAATTGAATACAAAAATTCTATAAAGCTTATTATGATTACCTTTCCCCTCTTAATTGCGTAGAGTATTTCATTCTCATGAGCCTGGGCCCCTACCCAGACATAAAGAGGTAGTCCGGGGCCACGATCCAGCAAGTAACAGTCCTAAGATAAGCAAAGTAAAATGTATCATGTGGCAATCCAGACTGGTCCCAATATTTATCTATGATCGAAGAAATCAACTCACCCGCTGGACCAAGTATCTCTGGTAAAACGGGGGCTTAGCAGCTTCCGGCATGTTATACATCACGTGATCACCACTAACTCTGCAATTTATGTATTAAACATGTATCAACAAAATGTTACAGTATACTAGTACATGAATGTCGAAATCAAAATTGGGATCAGACTTCCAACCTGTGCATCCTCATTGCTGCGTTGTCTTGGAGCGGGCTATCGGGAATACAGGGCTCGGTCTGCAGGCTTTTATGGAGTTTCTTTTTGAAGGCTTCACTCATCCCTTCATCCCTTTCGTCTGTAATATAAATTATGTATTTTGAGCTTCTTTCAAGAGTATCCTCATTATGATACTACAGTTTAATATCATTCTTTTTCATGGTTTTCATTATAACCTAAGGTATCCGAATTTTTTTAAGTTGACGCATAGTTAATAAAATTCAATGAAAGATGTGGAGAAAAAATAACGGATTTGTTAGGGTTAACAAATATCCTTACCTACAACAATAATATGGGCAACGCCCTGTCTTTGTAAATTCCTTATTCTCTTTGCCGTTTGAATTGCCTGTACATGTAAAGAACATTATTTAAACATATTTATATAAAGAATAATGTACTACATCGTGTACATATCCTTAAAACAATCCATTAATAATCTTTGCGGTTTTCCTATACTTGTACCTTGTTTCGGAGTGCGTAGTTACAGTGTCTTCCAATCCAGACGTACATCCGTGGGAATCCGTCCAGAATACAGGCGGCTCCGGAATCCAAAGCGTCCAGCGACGGCTCCGTCTGTACGAAATATAACATATTATTAATTTATTATGTTTCTTTGTCCATATGTTTGCATGAATTCGGACGAACTTATTTGACATGAATCTTTTAATGCATAACTAGTACTATAGTAACTAAAAATCGCCTACTTACGCAAGCAGCCCTGATGAACTTCCTACCAGAGATGCGGTACATTCTCTTGGCATAGACTCTAGCCTTACTGACGGTTGTCTTGGGTTTGGATTCAATATATCTGTAGTTCAAAGTAAAAATGCAATGTTATTTATGTACAAGACAGAATTGTAAAATGTCATCTCTATTTCATGCTTTTTTTGAAAGTCAATTATTAGAATATACACATACACGATGCCATCTGCAAAGAGACGCATGAAGCAAGGCGATTCGTGGCATTGGCTCTGAATAACGAAAGACAGGTTAATTTATCTCTTCAATCATCATTGGTATTAAATCAACAACACAAAACATTTATTTAACTTTATTCAAAAAGATAATTGGTCAAAACTGATGTAAAGTGACATGGCTTAGTACACTTACCTCTCTAGAAAACACAGCCGCATGGGTCACGATCCGATCCAACTCGTGTGCCTTTTCCTCTATTAATGACTTATGATCCTACAAAAGTAAGAAAAATTACAAATCACTCACCTTTTCAGAAATAGAATTTTAAATGAACAAGTACTGGTCACAAAATATAGCTATCTTCTCGACCAAGCATACCTCACTTGCAAAAGCTCCAATCCAGTAGTGAAGAAACGCTTCTTCATCATCGTTGATCTGGAAGTAAAGTATTTAACATGCTCAGGAACATCAAGAACAATGTTACGAACACACAGAACAATTTTAGACTGACTTTATTAATCGGTTTCTGAAGAGTTGTCTAACCTGAAGTGAGATGTACACCGCCCCCTCGTGGAAGAACCCGATATCTCTATCATCTATTTCAACCAGTCGTGACTTCCCCTAAAATAATTAAAATGAAATGATCCCATTACAGTTTATTTGAGTCCCAATGAGGTCGTTGATACTTCTTAGGAATAATCTGAGTTTGCCTTTTTGAGTATTATAATGTTTATTACTAGTGATTCATTGAGGTTGTATAATATGTCTCCATTACCTTTCCTTTGTTCTACTTAATACGTAATCCAATGAAATATTATCAGTAAAGAACTTGAATGGTTAGCTCTAGTCTCCAAACAGTCAGACCAAGAACGTCTTTTGTGTATTAGTAAAATCTTGGATAGTTAGCTCTAGTTTTCAGACAGTCAGACCAAGAACGTCTTTTGTGTATTAGTAAAGGACTTGGATAGTCACCTCTAGTCTACAGAGAGTAAGACTAAGAACGTCTTTTGTTTATTAGTAAAGGACTTGGATAGTTAGCTCTAGTCTTCAGACAGTCAGACCTGCAAGGTCTTTATTTATCGGTAAAGGATTGGATAGTTTATTCTAGTCTCTAGACAGTCAGATCAAAAACGTCTTTGCTTATCAGAAAAGGATTGGATAGTTACCTCTAGTCTACAGGATAGTCAGATCAGAAACGTCTTTGTTTTTCGGTAAAAGATTGAATAGTTACCTCTAATCTCCAAACAGTCAGATCAGGAACGTCTTTGTTTATCAGTAAAGGACTTTGATAGCTACCTCTAGACTTCATATAGTAAGAAGGATTGCATAGTTACCTCTAATCTCCAAACAGTCAGACCTGGAATGTCTTTAGACACGTCCACAAACGCAGGCTCCATGTCCACCAGGGACGACTTTACTGGAGTGACCTTCTCCTTTGAATCACGAAGCTTAATGTCCACATGGTTGGACAGAGAACTAAGGTAGGTTCTTGAAGTGGAAGGTCTCTTACTGTTGTAAGGTTTGTACGTCTTCTCACTGATAAATGTAGGACTCTTCACCAGACGGTCGGGGAGAGCCGAGGGTGCGCGAGGAGGGAATTCACACAGTACCTCCAAGTCTGGCTTCTTCCCGCGAGAACGAGGCCGAGACCCTGCAAAACGTGGAGGATAGTCAATTTTATTGCCTTGATTATGAAGACCTAATGAAAACATCAGATAATGAAAGTGCAAACACTGTAGTGCCCTTAAGTAGCTTATTCTTCAATATTGATGGAACGTGGCTGCAATGGTTATAAATGGGAATGTATGTCGACCCGTCGCAACTCCATCTACATCC
Organism: Saccostrea cuccullata; assembly: GCF_032062105.1. NCBI lineage: Eukaryota > Metazoa > Mollusca > Bivalvia > Ostreida > Ostreidae > Saccostrea > Saccostrea cuccullata. The sequence continues at coordinate 260,720 of NW_026933907.1, forward strand.
AATACATCAAAAGCAGGTAATTTAATACGTAGAAGTCAAGCCTTTTATAACAATCCTCTCCATGCCTTGAGTGCACATACCTGAATGTTGAAATCGCAACTAGAACTTAACATGGTCAATTGAAAAACCAAAGCCATAGTTTTAATGAAAATATATTAAAGAAACAGAGAAGTCAAAAGATATCGCCTTGGCAATTATTTATTGTTCACTTTAAGAAAACTCTTAACTCTTGTGTCTCCTGTTTTCAGCTAAATCAAAACATTGTGTTCATATAGAAATGAGATAAACTAAATGCATAGGTCTATTCTACTACAAGAGCTCAAACAGTTAATTGATTTTACCAATGAACAATTCATCAGATAGTATATGTTTGGAACCAGAAAGTGAATTCTTTTAAAATCGTCGCTGTATCTATTCTGTAATTAACAAAGCTATTAAAAGAGTAAATATTTACATATCTCAAGTGGGTACAATTTTTAATTGGAATCTCGACTCGCACTATTCGTAAGGCTTTTCTATTATACGCTGCTTTGTTGACACAGGTATTCAGTTGAAATGCAATACACTGTTGTAGAGCCGTTTAGATTGCTATTCTGAGAAAGGGTACGAGAGATTGGACCTTTATTTGTATCTTAACTAAGGTGTGTCAGGGTATTTTGGTAGCATAAATACAGCTGATTATTCACCAAACGTCTCTAAAGCCAAATTTATAAGCAAACACATCTCATCAAAGTTCATGGCCTACTTCCACTTCACAAAGTCAGACCAAATTATTGGAGATCCCGATCCATCTCCCCGTCAGTGTACATACGGGTACGTCTTAAACACTTGGGCCGTTTGGAGGGGCTGTAAAATTGACATTCCTGTGAGATTATATAAATATCTATATAGATAATGCATTAGTCAGATTGTTTAGCGTTAGGATAATAAACTTAGTTTTAAATCCATAGGGAGAACTGATCACCGAGTCACTAGGGGGGACAAATTTATAAAACGTCATGAGACGCTTTATCTTCGTTGATTTGTTTTCCTAATTTTGTGTATACATTGAAAATATAAAATAATATAAAATAATATTGAAAATCTGTGAATTTAATAAATGATATCTCGAATTTAGAATAAACGTCGAATTGAATCAAGAGACTGTTTCCGTTTCGTATACAAATAATTCTTAAGCACAATTCATAACGTATTTAATATGCATTTCATGAATAATTTGAGTTATTAATGAAGCCATATAAACAAAACATAACCATTTTAATCTCGCTTTTATCATTGTCATTTCAAAATTGACCAAGTATTCTAAATTCAATAAATTAATGAATAAATAAATACGTGTTTTAAGGTGTCGAAAGGGGATGCGGCGGGTGGCTTTAAACATATATGGAAAGTAAGTTAAGTATCAAAATAAACTTGGCCAACAATTGAATTTAAAATTGTTGATTGTTAATCTAAATAACTATATAAAGTAAATGACATCTTTCCAAACATCAACAAGACTTCCGACTCCACTAGTGATTAAAATAAAATTTCTAACACACTCCAAACATTAACTTAAAACAATGGTGATCTATAGTCCTAATAGAAAACACCGGAGAAGCAGGGTCAACTTTAAGTAAGTTCCTTAATATTTCTTATCTCCTTTCATGAAAAGGTCACCATTTCCTGGTTGTGGATATAATTTTCTTACTGTACATGTGCCTTGACCGATAATCTAGACTAAAACTTTATAAAAACTCCAGCTTAACCGTAAACCGAGAGCGATCAAGTGTCTTTCTGGGTTGATCGAGTAAGATTCCAGTAGACAACCAAGATTTAATGTATCTTATAGAAGCTCCGTAAACAGCAAGCAACTGTGCAGAAGATCAAAAATCTGTTTCCTCTTTATTTCATTCATTTTGAAACCAGTAAACATATAGAATACAGATATCAGGTGTTTGAACAAGTTTGAAAAGAAGTGAATAATTGCATTCACGACAATATCTTAAATTTTATGATTGTTATTGCTGTGTATAGCCATTTAGAAATGGAGGCCCTAATAAAAAAGAAAAAAAGATCGATACCATTGTTCATTTTTATTACTTATCTAAATACAAAGCATACACACTAGCCGAGTGTTTAGGCAATCATAAACAGAGACCACATACTTTATTTGCCTAAGCAATTGAACATTTAAAGGGACGGAATGATAAGTAATAAAACAGCTATTTAATGTACGTAAGGAAGCCATAATCGCTTCCATGAAGATTCATTTGGCAAATTGACTTCATTTTTCACTTTTAATGTTTTTTTTACTATAGGAACCTGCTTCCATTACAGCCTCTGAGCTCTCTAAATGGTATTTAAATATAAATATTTTGATAATTGTAAATGAATTCTATTTCCAGTCTCTGACACCTGTACTTTACCTTAATAAAAAAAGAAATTTTAAGAAAGACATATTTTAAAGCCCTTTATCTCGATACCGGTTTTTTATATGATGGCTTCGTTGTTGAATTCCATGCAGTAAGAAAAACCGACCTGAACTGTTATACGACATATAACATCTGGTCAAATAAAGGTTTGAGATAAAACAAACAATTCCATCAAACCATCAAATCTGAGTATTTTAAAGAGATAAACATTTTCTCTGTACTTAGTAATAGATATGAATATTATATCCTTGATTTGATTGGTTTTCTGACAATGTACCTTGGTACAATGATTGCATTTTAAATTATGGGTTCTATGGCACAAAATGGGCAAGTATTATAATCTTATGTTGCCTAGTAGATCCAAAAACTGGTAAAAAGCTTACAGAATCAGAAAATATCTACTGAAATCAGTGAGTATCCCATAGAATCAATAAAAATCCTATAGAAGAAACAAGCATTATACAGAATCGTAAGAAACTTACAGTATAAGTTAGATGCCTATGAAATCAATAAGCATCCTACAAAATTAGTATCCAATAGAATCAGTATCCTAAGGAATCACTGAAGTATCCTATACAATCAGCAAGTATCCAATAGAATCATATCCTAAGAAACAACTTAAAGATCCCACAGAATCATTAAGTATAATACACAATCAGTAAGGATCCTATAAAATCAAGAAGTATCCTACAGAATAAGAATCCAACAGTATCAGTACTTATCTTACAGAATCAGTAATACTAAACATCCATGGAACAAGTAAGTATCCTATAAAATCTAGATCTGTTCGAGAGAATTGGTTAGTATATTCAAAATTCAGTATAAATCCTACAGAACCAGTAAGTATCATATCAATAAATATGCCACAGTATAAGTAAGTTTGGAACAGAACATGGCAATTAATACCGAGGACAGACATGATGGTAGAGTAGACGGTGTTGGCAATTAATGGTTGGATATTATCCGAAATCACTGACTTACAAATCAACAAAGTACCGACAATCACGTTTTCAGTTACAAATTATGTAAAATTGAGTGCTTTATCTGCGTTTCTTTTAAATCTGAGATAGAGATCAGCGTCTATTGAGAAATCAGAGCAACATACTGATGCGTTCATGTTTCTAGACGTTGCTAGGATGCCATTTTCTTATCCTTCAAACCATATGGACATTATGAAGACATCATTTTGAACATAAAAATACAGCCGCATCTAATTCTTATATACATATTATCAAAATTAATCAAATTCGATCAAAAATACGATAGAAGGAATTACAGGAGCTACAGAATCGCCCTACCTGACATGCTCGCCAAACAATGGAACCTTACCTCTTCTTAAGCCAGTTTTCCCTTTCATTTCACCGGGAGATTGCGTGACTTATTTTGCTGCTCGTCGTGAGAACTACAAATTCATTCCATTGAATCTGATTTATTCCACCATTTGAATCATTAATGATGTTTCTCAGACCATGCACAAAAGATTTCCTGATCGTGTATTAATATACAAAGACACTACAATGATATTAAGCAGTTGATTATTCGGAATTTATTAGAAGTGTACACGAGTCCAAAACCCGTGTTGACACTCGCACCGCCTAGATCTATCTTAAAAAGATTATTATATCCGTTTAAATGAAAGATTCTCTACAGATAAGTCCCTGAGCAAACACTTGCACAATATAGACCTTTCTTAGGGTCCTTTAAACGAAAATTGTTCGCAACAATGTCGTCAAAGGGTAAAATTGTGTATCCCCCATTGATAAAGAATAAAGGCTCAGCTTTCAGACTACAGCGGTCCCTAAAAACAGACGTTGTCAAACCATCGAATGCCGGTGTCTGAGGAACTCATGGATGTTCAATACCGAAATCAATAATGTAATGTTTGTTCTTTCAAGTCTAAGTCGTCAAAAATAGCACAACTTAACGATTTCCCAGCGTCAAAAGGCATGCAAATAACTCTGTGTACCACCTGTATCAACTAAAAAACTAGAGACATTTAACAGTGAGCACCACAACAACCAGTCTGACGAGAATCACTAGGAATAGTTTATGTACTTTCTCTAAGATCTCACAAGGCCAGAAGTTAAGCCGACTTATAAATCAAAACCCCATTTCTTAAATGTTATTCTATAACGCTAATACACAACCAGCGCACCCTTTAATACAAGCGAATTAAAAGCACAAACAATCAGACCAAAAGATTAACTTTTTTCTCGACAAATCAGTGTAAAACCTGTCAGTTTTAAACATAGCACGAGCTGAGACTACTTGGGCTCTCCAGGGAATGAGGTGCCACATTTAGGCATAAAGGACGATAGCGCTGCTGGGGTTATCAATAAAGTAAAGTATCTGGAAAATCAAAGACTTTTTAAATACTTGGAAAAACACGAGGTTCACATCAGTATTAATTGATTTCGACCTAGTGATTTACTTGTGTATTATGAAAGAACAACACTTCATATAGAAATTAAAAATATATAGTTAATAAATCTCATAACAAAAGGCCTATTGGAAACGTCCACGCATGGATATCGACTATCAGGAAATCATATATCTTTTAATATACAAGCATGAAACTCAACTCCGTCTTTCAAGGTTTCCCTGCAGGAAATAAAATCAATAAGGTTTTGTCTTTCCCAAAATAAGGAAATCATTTGTTCTACATAAATCTGGTACCGGAGACCATGCGTTTAGAATGTTACCTATCAAATGAGTCTCAACTTTAGAAAATCAGGAGTCTCTGTCAACTCGTGCCACCCCAAAACAATGAGATGACACAGGACGCCTCAACTTTAGAAGGTCAGGTGTCTCTGTCAACTCGTGCCATCCCAAAACAATGAGGTGACCCAGGACGCCTTAACTTTAGGAAGTCGGGTGTCTCTGTCAACTCGTGCGACCCAAAAACAATGAGATGACACAGGACGCTTCAACTGTAGAAGGTCAGGCGTCTCTGTCAACTCGTGCCAACCCAAAACAATGAGGTGACACAGGACGCCTTAACTTTAGAAAGTCGGGTGTCTTTGTCAACTCATACCACCCCAAATCAATGAGATGACACAGGACTTAAGAAAGTCAGGTGTCTCTGTTTCTATAAAATCTCGTGCTACCCCAAAACAATGAGGTGACACAGGACGCCTCAACTTTAGAAAGTCGGGTGTCACTGTCAACTCATGCTACCCCAAAACAATGAGGTGACACAGGACGCCTCAACTTTAGAACGTCAGGTGTCTCTGTCAATTCATGCCACCTCAAAACAATGAGCTGTCACAGAACGCCTCAACTTTAGAAAGTCGGGTGTCTCTGTGAACTCATGCCATCCCAAAACAATGAGGTGACACAGGACGCCTCAACTTTAGAAGGCCAGGTGTCTCTGTCAAATCGTGCCGTCCCAAAACAATGAGGTGACACAGGACGCCTCAACTTCTCTGAGCGTCAGGTGTCCTCTGTCAACTCGCACTGCCCAAGGCAACGAGATGACACCTGACCTCTGACTTTGTTAGGATGGATTTATATAAAAACAACATGTACATTATATATCATATACTTTTAAAGCGTAAGTTCCATGCTCTATAACAATTGGTACTTGCAAATGGATGTATCGCCGTTGTATGTTATAGTATTAAAAAAAACAAAACCTAACGGTTAAAGAAGCTGGAAGTTCAAGAAGACAAAACAGAAACAAAGAACTATCGGCGTAGCAAACCTGATACAGAAATGTTCATTAAGTTTGAAAACCGAGAGAAAACTGTAAATGAAATCAACTTACAACTTCAAAAAAAGCCTCCTGTAACTTTTGCAACGAATTCAATATTTAACGTCTTAAAATGAAATTAGCATTTTTTCTGAAATACTTACCCTCTTGGAATCGCTGGATCTTTATCATTCCTGTATAAATTTCCTTTAATCTGTTATACTTCTAGAATTAACAACATTAAATAGATAATTATTTAGATTACGGTACCAATCAGGTGCTGGCTGTGAACCTTATCTTGTGAAGAATACATAATATTAACCGGTCCACTGCCACCGTTTATACTGATCTGATATCGATCTCTGGTGTGACTACCCAGTCCCCGTGCCTGTTCAACATCCAAATTATACCCAAACGGGGTTTAAATTAACAAAAGATCAGATTTCATGTACAGCCCTGTTTCCTTTTGATCGTGTAATTTCAGATGAAGGTGCTGGAATTTATTAATTCTTTTCACAGCATTTCTTTATAATGCAAATATGTCATATAGGTATAATGGAGGATGGATGAATTGTTGTGCCAGATTTCCATTGTGGTCTTGGGAGGGGAGTCAATCAGAGAACAATATGCACACATTACACCTAATTTAGTCGTCAATCTGGTGACCAGCCAAAGTCTTACATACTGCACACTTAGATCAAATGCAGATCTGACAAGGAGATAAAAGCATCGATATCCCATACCGTACGCTAGCTGGACAGAAAAGCTTCAGATACCAAATACTATAGTACATGTATGGCATAATACTTATTTTTCACTTTATACTTGTCAAGCACATCTGTCATAAGTTCATTTTTGTTATCTATTTGTAGGTCTTTTTTCAAATGCTATGATTCCTTATCATTATTATAATTTAGTTGTTGATGTCAAATTATATGTACTGCATGCATGTATTGTAGTTTTATTATTCTCTGCCGAAGATTATTAATTGTAGTTGCGCGTCCAACATTAGCTTGTGGGTATCACTATTTTATGCATTCATTGTATGATCACATTTTTGGTCGTAGCTTTTCGTTAATAAACGTTACAGTTGCACTTCAATTAATGCACCTTTCTTTTAGATATATACCCGGTATGCCTCCATTAAAGACACGGCATGTTTACACTAGTATACTAGAGTATACAAAGTCATGTAGTGTAGAAATGAAGACGGACTGACCTGTTACAGAGAAGGATGAGACCGATCAGTGAGGAACTGGGAAGGGGAAGATTGAAGTTCATCGGACATAAGCCTACTTTGAGACAAGATCCTAGCAGTGACTAAAAGAAAGTGGTGACTAAAAACAATATGGCACCACAAAATAGAAAATAGGAAAAGAAAGGATAGACGTTGTCTGCAAGTCATGAAATACATCAAGAACAATAGCAACAGCCAATAGATTATTGGGGACACTCTGTGGAGGCCTTATAGGGCACCAGACACGAGAATGAAAGACCAGACTGATGAATGAATACACCACCAAAACCGTTGAAAGTACAATCTGTAAAATTAAAGGCGGAGTTTTTTTTTTTACCGAAGGATAATCTCATGTGAGGGAAGGGCTTAATTTTACAAGAGTGGATGCCTTAACGGCTAGCAGTCTACTTGTGGTCGTGTTCTATGCTGATTTACACAAATGACTTAAAATACACAGCAAGGATTTTTTTTAATTTCACAAGTTTTAACGCTCACACGGTGTTAAACAGAGATTACAGAGCTCACCTCAACGAATGCTGTCTTTAAGTAAGGGAAAGTCCCATATAAAACTAATAGCAGTGTACATCCATGCCAAGGATGCAACATTTATGCAATTTTGATCCGATAGGGCCCCAAGTGACTTGAGAATAGACGAATCCAAAACTTCAATTAAACTAGTCATTCATCCAGAAAATGTAATTCAAATTCAGTATCCGAATATTGTTTGAAAGTATTCATCCCATGTTGCATTATCCATGCAAATTTGGTTTAGAAAGACCTAATGGTTTCTTCGAAAAAACATGCACCCAAAATTTAAACCCGGTCCATAATCAGAAAATTGTGTACTAGATCCAGCATCCGAGCTCGAGACAAGTCCATAAAGTGTGCATCCTTAGATGTATCCTCCATGTAAGTTCGGTCAACATAGGGCTCATAATTACTTGGAAATGAGACCTACACCAAAAAATGCATCTTGAAAATGAAAGACAGATCTAGCATCGGAATCAAGCCACAGGTAGCGTAATTCTTAGAAGTATCATCCAAGCATGATTGGTCAACATAGGACTCATAATAACTTGGAAATAAGACCTACACCAAAAAACTTTCACCTGTTTACTCAACCAGAAAATGTAGGTCAGATCCAGCATCCGAAGCCAGCTTGGTAGTGTTCATCCTTTAATGTATCAGTTATACAAGTCTGGTCAAAATAGGCTTATACAGTAGTTACTTGGAAATGAGACCTGCACCAAACACGTAACATTAACCTGCTCCAAAAACATTAATCTGGTCAGTCCTTTGCTGAAATTGCAGCATCTGAAATCTTGGCTGGTAAAACGAAACACACTAAAAGCATCCTTCATGCATCTCTGACACATGTAGAGCATAGAAGTGCTTTAAAAAGAGAAAATTGCACCGAAAAACTTTAACCTGGGACAGCGACGCCGACGGTATCTCATAAGCTCTCCCAGCTTCGTTGAGGTGAGCTAAAAACAACCTCTTGAAATTAGAGTATCATCATTTTTTGATACGTGTGTGTACATGTATATACTGATACAGATCGGTACGCAATCAAATCATGTAGCTTTATGGAATTAGATCACTCGTCCAGTCTGTACATATTGTAATGGAGAGAACGGTCATAGACATTTAGGCCTACTGTTCAATCCATTTCATTAATTTGAATAAATATATTTTTAACCATATTGCATAATTTTATTTTTTTTCTTAAATTTTTATGAACACAACAAAATTCAAACATATAGTATGGCAAATCAAATTACGACTGGGATATAATAAGTCTATGAAAATAGACTGTTGGGTGCAACAGGGAAAAATATGTCTATAAGATTAGAATGTTAGGTTAAACAGGAACAAAGCGTGTCTATAAGACCAGACTGTTAGTTTAAATATAATTAACAAGCTAGATAATTACTACCTGAATACAATGTCCCACTACGTACATGTATCTGTTGACAACTGATGATGGGTGCCTGACTATTCTGTTAAATAAGGTGTGTTATTTTTACTTAATGACTTTAAGTCCTCTCCAAACCAAATTTATGTTCTTAATGGTGATAATAAAATGCCACGTTAGTTAATAAATTCAAAATACCTCGATCAGCACCGAGTCTATAAAATTTAACGATATTGGTGTACCTTTAAATGTTGTAAACAGGAGCTTGAGCGATTACTCCATAAACATTTGTTACGTTCTTTAAATTTTAATGAGAGGAAAAACATTAATATCATAAAAAGTTGTTCTTTGGAAAAAGTATTTCTTTCTTTTACGATACCTAGGTATACTTGTATACAAAACACTTGAATTAATTAATAAATATAAGAATAATTACTTTCTCTCATCAATGTGCTCAGAAACGTCATTTCATACATCCTGGGTGTAAACTCTGTAAAGCCTACACCGAGTCCTAATTATGTCTTCAGCAGGCAGAAAACCTAAAACCTGAAGAGAATTTAAGTTGCATTATACAAAGTATACAAATACCTCAGCGGAACAAAAAACATGAATCCCTGGATAATTCAGAGGTGGGATCATGTGCCTATAGGAGAAGTAAGCATCTCTAGTCGGCGATCACACCCGAAGTGGTCGAGCCCTTGAATTAATAAATACTACACAGTAATAAAAATTTATCTTTACTAGATTTTTCACTTTGCAATTGATTAGCCATTGTTGCCCAACCCTTAAAGCTAAGGTAAAAGGGAAACCATAAGTCTTCCTCGAGATAGCTCTATTGGTTTGTACTTATAACAAAGGAAGAGAAAAGTACATGTAGCAGTTGGACTTGAAACTTTGCAAAAATATCAAATACAATGTACAATAATGATCCATGATTTAGTCTCTTTTTGTGACAAGATTGCAATAAGACTATATCTGTAGGGGTAACCTTTTAAAGGAATTTTTCAGAAATTTCAATTTTAGTTACATATACAGCCATACATACAAAAACATATTTAAAAAAAAAAACCGGCAACATCGTTCATCGAAAACAAAAACCGATATAAAAGAATTTTGTATCTTAGTCTAGTCTACTTGAGTGCTTAGTTATATTGAAATCAGACTAAAGCTGTTGGAGGAGTAGCATTTATTAAAATGTAATTCACAAAAATTTCTATTTTAAGTTACCACTGCAACACCTATACCGTTCATCGAAGTCAAAATCCGATAAATAGAATTATGTACAGTACAGGCAACGCGGATCCCGTATTTCCCGCGTCCCCGCCGCGGTATAATCACAACGCGGTATTTGGCCAGGTAGACAGGTAAACCGCGTTCCCTCCGCGGGAAAAACATTAATGTCCCCGCCGCGGTTAAATCATCGATCAATTACTGACAATTAGTATCGTAAACATCCCGAATTGAAATTTGCGAATTTTCCCTGTAACAAAAAAACAAAAACAAACAAACAAACAAGCAAAAAAAAAAAAAAACAAGAAAAAGAAAAAGAAAAAAAAACCGTGTGTTTATTAATAAATTTTGCTATGAATAGAATTTAAACTAAGAAAAAATATGTTTATTTTTGTTTCTAAAATTCAAACATGTATCAATCTTCGAAATTGAATAGAAAATTTCATTAAATTGTTACGTCTTTGCAATTGGTTAATTATTTTATGTTATTAAGAATCTATAAAGAAACAAAATTAAATACTAGAAATTTTAATTAGTTTTTTTAATCTTCATATTATATGCAAAGTGTAATAAATGTTGAACTCAGACTGTTTAAGTTTCGATGAACGATTTTCAGCATTCATTTGAAAAAAAAGATGTACATCTTTTAAAAAATGTACATCTTCATATTGTTTATTAATTAATTTCGATTTATTATATATAAAATGTACAGGCTTTTTTTTGTCAAATTACCGGTGTGTGTAGCATTTGCAGTTACATGTAGTGTGCACGGGAATTTAAATTTTCTTTATCCAAGATATCAAGAAAAAGTTCTATTCTGCTTTATTTCTCATCGTCTATGTTCTGTTCCCAAATTAAGTTAATTTAATTAATTAATTTTCTCTAATGTATTTCCCTCTTTTATATAAATGTGCAGGCATTTTTCTCAAATTGTCAAATGACCGGAAAGCATTCGATGACGAGAGTTAACTTTGAGCACGTGAACTTTATACAATAGATCAAGAAAAAATATCGTTTTTCACCTTCACATTAACATGATTAACATGTTTTACTTTTTAATACAATGTCTTTCTTTTTAATTTTAATATTTCTATTTTTGTTCAATAGATAAATAGAATTTGTAATGATAAACACAACAAAATATAGTTTATATTAATAAATATTCAATGCAGAAATTCATATATTTTTGTTTTCTTTGACAAAATCTGTTTCTTTGTGTATTAAGTATTAGCTGCGATCATTTCCTGTGTATAGGGATTAGCAGTGCCTGAGCAGGAAACGACATGCCCTGGGGGTTTCACACCTGTCTTATAAGATTAGAACGCCCGCTGGATGTGCACATCGGTTAGCCATTCAACAACACATTTGATTCATTGTTTCATTATTATTTCATCGATATCATTTTCAGATGCGATATTAGCCTTGGAATTTTGTCAAATTATACGGAGTGTATAAAAAGAATAAAAGTAAAAAAAAAAAAATTTAAAACAAATTAATGAAGTATTTGATATTAATTAAATCAAATAGTGATCCATTACTATGTTATTTCGTGTCTGTTTATATCTGTACCAGTAAGAAGATTGAAAGAGAGAGAGAGAGAGAGAGGAGAGAGAGAGAGAGAGAAGAAAAATAGCACAATATTAAAGCCATATATGGCGTAACTGATCAAAAAAATATATTTTTGAAAAATACAAAATTAGGTGTGTTACATTTTTACTTTTAATACAACTTTAAGTCCTCGTTTCATCTAATAATACGATTTTATCTTCTCTTTAATGTGTTATTTAAATCTTTTGTATTTTCTTAATGGTGATCCAAATTAAATTTTGATATCTTTATAACGCAATTGATTTAGATTTTGTAATTTACGGGAAAGTTCTATCTTTATATAAAGTAATGATGCAAATAATAAGTTCTTGTAATTTTAGTCCAATAATTTTCATTGTACATACGCCATATATGGCTTTAAGGCACGTGCATGATCGTTTTTCCTCCTTTTTGATCAGTATATCAATTTCTTAAGTCTAGCGAATAAAATAACCGGTGATTTATCAGTTTATTGACCATTTGTCGAATAAGTTTTATTGTTATTTCGAGAATTTAAATTCGTTTAAAATTTTTGTGAGAAGAAAAGATTTTGGTGGTAAAATAAAAATTTTTGTTATAAAATTTGATTAAGAAAAACACAGTATATTAAAATTGTCAAATTTTTAAATATTTATTTGAAACAAAAAAGTTAAAAAGTACTTGTATACAAAAACACTTTATTTCATGCATTTCAATTTAAATACACATAAAAAAAATTACGTTTTCTCTCATCAATACACTCAGTAACATCCTGTGTATATCATTTCATACAGCGTCGTTCCCTCGGGGCTTCTCTGGGTGCTCCACTCCACACCAAACTTATACCTGAGGAAAACAACGGTTACACAGACGTCTGAAAACTTGAAGCATGGCAACTTGCTGATTAAAATAAGTTAATTTCTGTGTTGTGTGTTCAAATATTTTAAACCATATTTATGTTTGTGTTTTATTTGAACCGGAAAAAAAATTTGTTTATATTCATAAACATGATTTTATAAAAAAAATATAAATACATTCAAATACTAGCTATGATCTTATTGATATTCAAAAATACCTGTGATTATTTTATTAACAAGAACCCCCCCCCCCCCCACCCCTCCACACACACAAATCGTCGATATTTAGTTCATAGTCTTACAGTGTGGCGCATAATAATGGAGCAACGGTATTCCTACACTTAGGCGTGTTTTGTTAAAATTTAATTGTACATGTAATTATGTATCACTATCTATCATCGTTTTTCATGCTATTATTTATAACAGACATGTATACAGACATGTATACAGAGGTAACGGTACTTTTCTAAATGAAACCAAATGACTGATATAATCTTGCAGATAAATAAACACATAGCTACATGTAACTATAAATTGTGAACACCGGATTACAGTGCATATAAAGAGAAGCGATATCATGGCATTCTTTAAATTTTAATTATACCTTTTTAGCAATTTGAAGATCATTTGGGGTGGCATTATTGATTTTGAAAATAAACTTTAATTTAATATATTCAATAAATTATTCGACTTTATTTCATCCTACACTGTACATGTATTACTGTTAACAGACGGTTTTGAGAATTCATTAATTTTGAGCAACCATTGGTAAAAAAAAAAAAAAAAAGAAAAGAAAGATGCTTTTTATTAAACAATTTGATAAAACTTAAAAATGAATTTTTAAAGAATCCATGTATTGGTATATATTAATGTGGTCGTAATCGCCCCCCCCCCTCATTTCGACACGATTAAAAATCGACAATACTTTACAGGTAAGAGGTAAGAACATCTTAGCTGAAGAATAACGGTAGCGGGCCCCGCCGCGGTAAAAAAAACGGTTTTCTCTCAAAACCCGCGACGGTGTAACGCGGAAAGGATTAATACATCGCGGAGGGAACGCGGTCTAATACGGGATCCGCGTTGCCTGTACTGTATCTAAGTGTATTCTACTTGTGCGCCAAGTTATATAGAAATCAGACAAAAATTGTAGGAGAGGTAGCATTTTGAAAGTATTTCAAAGAAATTTCTATTTTTAGTAACCATGGCAACACCGTTCATCGAAACAAACACCGAGAAAGAGAATTATGCATGCACTATAGTATTTTAATGTAGTCTTGTTGCGTGCCAATTACATGTAAGTTATACTGAAATTAGACCAAAACTGTGAGAGGAGTAGCATTTTGAAAAATTGTTTCCAGACAGACAGATAGACGGACGGACGACGGACACCTTACTATCACAAACTCTTCAGGTCTCTGACCAGCAGAGCTAAAAAAAAAGAGAGAGAACGAGACTCTACAGGACCTGACAATGTTCGCACCGCTTATCATGGCCCTACTGCTTGTGAGAGAAAGATTTTTTTTATGTAAAAACTAAGATTCTGGTCCCTCATATCCCTGGGTGCTACTAGAATCTGAAACACCTGAGGACATTTGCATATTGATACCACCAAACAAAACTTTGTCATATTGAGACAATTTTTCTGAATCTTCCTATTAAAACTTTATATAAGGGCCATTCACTGTCCAAGGTGGTCGATCCGAAACATCTGACTTTTCCAGGCCTTTTTAACGATTTTTATACAAAACATTTCTTATACCACTGTCTCTCAACACTCTTTGCGCCTTATACGTTTATATCATAGAAAACTATATCCTTACTTACCGTAAAGGTTGCAGAAACTTTGTTACCAAGACCAGTATGCTCTGTGTTCTCAAAAACACAACCCGCAGTCAATACAATGAAATCTTTGGCATTATTTTGGCAACAACTAATAGACATAAATTAAGAGATGTCAGGCAATAATCTTTTTATTCGGATCTCAGTGAATGAAGTGACGGGAATACCGACAAATCTTTGATGATAAAGTCCCCCCTAATCAGTGTAATACCTCATTTCTATAGACCTTTTTCAATGACAGCGATAGTTTTGTGTGAACATTCCTGGTGCCTTGGTTAGAGGGGATCTTCTGCGCTATGGAAACTAGCGTACCGCTACCTGAAGGTTCCCTTAAAGGAATTTATCAATTGCCACATGTGCAAATCACAAAGTCTGGTTCAGTGTCTATTGAAACTTTCTCTAATTGTGTATTTAATTTTGTCCAATCAGACCAATTTCTGCAATATCAGAAAGCAAGTACGTTTGATAACGATTGTAAACTTATCTTTTCAATTTATTTTAGCTCCGCCATTTATAGAAAGCAGGCAGCTACGGGATAAAAAATGGTTTCTTGCATTTCCACAAAAAGAATGAGCTACTCTGCCTTTCAGTTACAATAAAGACGTCAAATTCTATAAAAATTTACTCATTTGAGCCATTCAGATGTTTTAAAACATGTGCAAATACGTAAGATTGTGGGATTTCCCATCTCCTAAAGAATTATTTAAACTTTTTTTCAGGTATTTTGAAGGAAATATAAATTCATAAACTCATTCAAACAGCTTGCATAAAACTACATTAGATTATACTTCATTAAAATGTCCAATTCAACATTCTTACATTTCTAACAAAAACTGTTGCTCAATAACAGACAATTGATGTTATAGTATTTTGCAGATTTTTTCCTAGCATATCAACAGAATCTTACCAATTCATTTATGGAGATAAAGTATAACAATAATGAAATCACCAATCCATTTTATTATTATTGTTGAAATGCAAATAATAAAAGTTTATCACTATCAACTGTCTGAAAAATGTAGCTTATGATAATTCACACTGTCAATATCACGGTCTTTTTCTGCTTCTGTTAACAGTACCTACAAACAGAAAATAAGGAAACTTGAATACCTAAAACTTTTAAATGCACATTAAGTTTTTGAAATATAAGAATATCATATGTGGCAGAGGACTTCAAATTCTATTAATATATATTCATTTTAGTGCACTCAGAAGTTTTGACACATGCAAATTTGTGAAGTTGTGGGATTTCTATCTCCTAAAAAACGTCTTTAAATGTACAATGAGTTTCTAAAATATCAGAATATCCTATGCGGCAGAGTAAGTTTGATATACATGTACATGTATAATAATGAATTAGAGATACTTTGGGCAGTGAGCTCACAAAATGATATTCCTGTCTCCCATATATGGCAAAGTCCATGTTTTGCTCAAGGAAGCTCGAAAATAAGTGCCAGATCAAAAAGTGAAATAGGAGGTCACAATGGCATTATGCAATTGAGAATCTGTGAAAGTATCATTAAATTTTATTCAGGGAAAGAGATGGATACAATACAATATTATAGAAAACATAGGTAATGAAAGATTACGAAGCTCACCTCGACAAATGTTATCAGTACAAGTAAAGCAATCTCACATCCTATTTTCTTAACAGTTAGTACTTATCTTGACAACAATATTCAAGCAAGTTCTGTTTCAATAGGTCCTAAAGTTCACTGGGAATTGACCTGTTCCAAAAACTAGGTCAGATCCAGCATCTAAAGCAAGTCTGGTAGTGTCCATCCCTAGATGCATCATCCATGCAAGTTTGGTCTGGGTAGGGCTTATAGTTACTTGGGAATGGACCTGCTCCAAAATGTAGGTCAGATGCAGCATTCAAAGCAAGTCTGGTAGTGTCCATCCCTAGACGCATCATCCATGCAAGTTTGGTCCGGGTAGGGCTTATAATTACTTGGGAATGGACCAGCTCCAAAAACTTTAACCTGGTCACTCATCTGGAAAATGTAGGTCACATCCAGCATCTGAAGCAAGTCTGGTAGTGTCCATCCCTAGATGCATCATCAGTGCAAGTATGGTCTGGGTAGGGCTTATAGTTACTTGGGAATGGACCTGCTCCTAAAACTTTAACAAGGACGCTGACGCCGAGGGTATAGCATAAGCTCATCTCAACTTCGTCGAGGTGAGCTAATCATCTCGACTTTGTCAAGGTGAGATAAAGATGGCCCTCTGGGAAACCCAAAATATGTGTCCAAACAAAAAGTAAACTAGAACTGTCCATTAGGGACAAATACCCCCGCTGTGTTTTTTCAGAGTAGGTGCTAATTCACAAATATTTTATGGATCTATTAAGAGGTGTTCACTATTGTCTTAAAACAAATCGAGTGAAAATATAATTGTGGTGAAAATATAATTGCATGCTCATTAATTTTTTTCAATTTATGAATCTGAGGTGCAACCAAATAAAACATCAATACTATAAATACACTGTAATAGTTTTTTTTTTAAATTTCATTAAAAAAAGAAATTGCAATTATTTGTCATGCTACTCTGAAAAATAATTGTTGAAAAAAGAAATATACAGAATCAAATTAATCTTTATAACTTTATATCAAATTCACTTTAAAAATAATAAAGTGCCCAACACAGCATGATACTCCAGTCAAATATTGTTCATTCAATTAATATAAACAGTTTAGAGTGTGAAATTGGCAATATATATTCCTTTTGATATTTGTTTAAACATCTCCTGTGGTGTAAGCATTAATTATAACAAATAATCATCAAATGGTTGCATTATAGCTTGACAAATGCTCCTCCCCCACAAACAAACACATATGCATATATTTTTCATGTGGGACATGATGCTCTGAAATTTGTTACTTGATATTTTAATTTTTTTTTAAATATATCAATTTAACTAATTAGTATTAAAAACTTAATCTATAACAAATTGATTTTAGAAATAGAAGGCTGGCCATCAAATGACATATGCTATTTAAACTGACCAGCAGTTCCTCTGTTTAATTCCCAAAGGACCTTATAATCAGAGATAACAGCTAACAGAAATGATTGAGACAGCTATCTTTCCTACATTGAACTCATTAATTAATCTTTGACTGGATGCATGTCCACTGATAAATGCCAAGGGATGCAATTTTCTGTTGCTTGATATACTTGGGAGATGATTATCTCTTATAAAATAACATTTGTTAAGGATTGCTGTAAAGTATTTAATGAAAAAATATTATTTTCTTAATTTAACATTTTTTAAACAGGGATACAGAAACACTCTTACATTTTTGGGATTGTGTAATTCAATAGTAAAAGACAGGTTTCTTTTTAAAATTTCACTTAAATTGAAGGTCACGGTGACCTTAAAATAGGTTGTGACACACCTTCTACCCAAGATGCATAAACTGTCCAAGTTTGATGATTGTCAGTCTAATAGTTTTCTAGTTACGAGCCAAACAAAACCATAAAATAAAAAAGAAAAAACACCTGTAAAAAGAAAAATTGTCATGATGAAAAAAGTGCACAACTTCATATGGTGAATAATAAGTGTACACAATGGCATCCAATAGTTTCTATGCTGGACAAAATCTTGTCTACAGACAGACAGTGTGACAGACAGACGGACATGCTGATTCCAATATACCCCCCTAAACTTCGTTTGCGGGGGTATAAATAAGAGGTGCACAATAGCACTTTGTAACAAAGATTCTGTGAAAGTCTCATTAAATTTTAATGATTGAATGGTATAAGTGGAGTTGCAGATAAAAGATGGGTACCCCAAAGCACAAGAGACAGATATATACAGATGGATGGACAGACATCTTACTTGCATTATGCACTTATCAATCTTCAACATATATTGTGGGTATTCTTACTGGCCAAAGACTTTGGTGTTAATTCAACCTGACATGACAACTGTAATTAACCTGTCAGCAGAGACTGTAATTACATGTAGTCAAAAGAAACTGTCAGATATATTACTACATTTGTGTCAAAATTCAGTTCCCAGTGTTTGTGAAGGATTTCATCAGGTTACAAAAACAAACTAAAATACAGGTATAAATCTATAATATACAGTTATGGACTTCAGTGTAGGTCAATGTGTGGTTAAAGATTCTGTGAAAGACACACAGTCTGAGGTCAATATCAATTGCCTGTCCTTATAACCACATGACTGTTCACCAGTCCATAATGTTATATTATATAATCACTCAAATTGAATGCACTGACACAGTCCTAACTGAAAGGTTAATTATGTCACAATGGTTAAATTCATGCTTCTTACATTATGACTTCACGTACTACGTAACTTTGGTGCAACCGAACTGCGTGTCGTGGGATATCATTTTCCGCGGATGCGCTTTCCCATCGATATCACAAAAATAGGAATATCATGTGAGGTACTTTCAACCAATGAAAACTATGAAAACAATCTTCTTATACAATATTCTACATTAGTACATAATTGGACATAATTTTACCCAGTTTTGTACCTGAATGAGTTCCCTTTCTTTCTCGGCATTGTCTTTGAGGATGTGTAGGAGGCACCTCCTAGTGATGGACCTGACCAGTGGTGACCTATGGTCAAGCTCTGTCCTTACCAGGACATCTACCAGCCGGTGTTTGGCCAGTCTGTAGTTACAACAATTATAATTATCTCTCGGAAATTATGCTTTTCTAGATATAAAAGCAAAAATCAATGATGTGGACAAACAAAATCAGCATTACATGAAGTGTTTAAAACATCAGAATTTTAAGACAGTAATATACTCTTAAATTCACTTGATCTACAATGTTCACTCCTCAGTTTGCTTTTAAGGAACAATATAAAAAGAACACGCCCTAGATTCTTTTTGATCAGCACAAGAGGAAGAATGAACTTACTTGGGATTGGACTTCATTAAGATAACAGCTTTCATCAGCATTATTAAGGACTTGGAGAGAGTGGACTTTTTCATCAGGTCATCTGTCAGTCTGATGAATTTGTCAGAGGCCTCATCATTCCCTGTATCAGTCTGAAAAAAAAAATCATTCCCATATCTACCTGTGTGCTATACATCAAATGATAACTGAAGTCACTTTGTGTTGATAATTATATTAAGAATATATTCTTTTTGTGTTTGTTGACCACATATATAACATTGTTCAAACGAAGCAGTTTGTCAGAAACCAACAATCTACTAGTCACATAGATATAGCAGGAATATCAGGATATTTGAAACTGAGACACTAATAGTGAAATTTACTAAGAACTGATGGTATATAATATAAGAGGGTCAATGAATAGTTTAAGTTTAATTATAATTAAGGCATATATACCCAATGCCAGAATCTGAGTGCATAAAGACTAGCTACCACAGTATCATATTTGTAATACAGTAAAACTCGATTATAACGAAGTCACTAGGACCTACGAAATTACTTAGCTATATTCGTCATTCGCTTTACCCTTATAAGGAATTCATTGAATTTATATAGCTGGGGATCCAAGATAACTTCCCTATATCCATTAATTCGCAATATCCGTGTGTGTACTATTACTGTATTCTAATTTTGCAATCAATATAAAAATAGTTTCTGAAATCTTGGAAAACCTACTAGTAGGGACTTGTATAACTTCAGAACTTGCTGCTCATCACTGTCAGGCCTAAAAAACAAACAGGTTTAATGCTGCATTACAATGATCATAAATCTATGAGTGTAATCGTTTATGTACTAGTTTAAGAAAGACTAATTTGGTAAAGTCTTCAGGTCCATAAGTACTTGTCTGACAACACTCACTGTGAATATCTTTCCAGAAGACATCTGACAAATTCTTTCATGTCATCATCAACAGATTCCTAAAAAGGATGAAATATAAAATATAAGAAATCACTTTACAGGAAAGATCCATACATTTATCTTAAAACTAAGTGTTCTGCCTACCTTCATTAAAAGAGCCATTCTTTTATCCTAATATTCAATTTTCTACTTACCTTTGTTATCTCTCTTGTAAGTAAACGAACAACAGTCAACTGTTTCTGACACCAGCCCTTTAACACATCAGGTATATCTGTAAAAAAAAAAATAGTGTAACAAACTATGATAGATGTAATGCTGAAGACTTTTGATTTATCTGCATATTTCTATATTTCCCCTCACCAGCTGTTGATATTAGCCATCTTAGATAGCTGGATTCTAGTTTGAGGAGAGCTGTCACTCTTTTTGTCTCCGCCTCCAGCACTGATTGGCTGTGGACTGCTGATACCAAGGTGCACCAGTTCTCCAACTTCTCTACAAATAGCAATAAATCAACCTTTCACAAAGGACAGCGACAACTTCGTCTTTTTATGGTAGTAGAAAGTTTTGGTGGTGTACAATTATTATTTGTGATTTCTTAAACAGTATACTGTAATGTCATTCTAACCTGGGTTTACTAGGATAGCCCTTTGTGCACTCTTTAGAGCTTCATTGTTTGTAGTTTTTGATTCATGCTTGCCATCAATTAATAGTCCCAGTGTTGCATCAGTCAGCAATTCCTAGAAAAATTGAATTAAATTGGCAAAAAAAATTATCAGTTTTTATCTGGGTTAAAGACAATTAACCCTGCTTCTAAAAATGTTTGGTTATCAAATGTTTATACAAATTTATTACAACTACCTGAGGATGATTTCATATAAATATCACTTATCATGGCTTTGAAGACACAAAGCTAAAAGATTTCACTATATATGCAGAAAAAGGAAATGCTGTCATGGCAACACCTCAACTGTAACCTTGACAACAGCCTCCACAGAATGTAACTGTCTGGAGATTTCAGAAGATTTATAAAGACACAATATATATTCTTATGTAAAAAGGCTTTGGCCAGCTACCCCTGGGGGTCATCCTCCTACATTACAGTGATGATTTCACATGAGTTTTATCTTTCCTGTCCCAGTGGTTCTCGAGAAGAAGATTTTTAAAGATTTTTCCTATATATTCCTATGTAAAACTTTAGGTATTTCCTGGAGTACAGCCCGGGTCAAGGTCATGTCACAGGTCATCAGTCCTAAGGCACACAGAGCTTCTAGACCATAGCGTGAAGATTTTTAAAGGGGGCTATATATTCCTATGTAAAACTGTAACAATCAAAAAATTCAAGAAATACAAACTGGAAAATATACACTCTAGTGCATTATACATTATTTTAACAACTGCTAGATATATTGCACAGAAAGCATGATATGCAAATAATAATAATGATGATTATATTTTACCACATCATAAAACTAACTGATTTTGCTCATTTCAATGTGAACAAAATGTGGATGGTGGAATTTTTGGTTATCAAATGTTTATTAAAATTTATTACAAGTAAGCTGTACCTGACACTCAGGCTTGAGACACAAAGCTGTCTGTGCACATACTGCAGAAGAAGAGGAAATGCTGTCATGGCAACTCCTTAACTGTAACCTTGACAACAGCCTCCACAGAGTGTAACTGTTTAGATTTCAAAAAAAAGGCTTTAATTATTCCAGCAGACAGTGATGAACCACTGTAAAGTAAGGGCTGGAGTTATCTCCTGCTTTAGGTATTTCTTAAAAAACAAAATTGCTCCTGACCAGTGAGGGTCAAGGTCATGTCACAGGTCATCAGTCCTAAGGCACACAGAGCTTCTAGACCATAGCGTGAGGGGGGCTGAAGCTGGGAACTGTAACAATCAAAAAATTCAAGAAATACTGGAAAATATAACTCTTGCAATAAACTTTTGAAAGATCATTTTTTTTAGAAACTGTAGATATATTGCACAGAAAGCATATATGCAAATAATAATAATAATGATGATTATATTTTACCACATCATAAAACTTTGATTTTACCATTTCAATGTTAACAAAATGTGGACTTTTGGAATAAACAAATGAATGTTCATTTTTTTTATTTTACCTTCATGATTGCAAGGAAATGTCTAGGGCTAGAATTGTGAAAGTTAATATAAAGATGTGATATGAGAATACAGAGTAACAATGATAAATATTAAAGGAATCAATCTAGAAAAAGTCGTACAACCTTTGAAAAAGAGAAGCCTTGGCTCCATCTACATCTCCAAACTTGTAGGCCACCATTCCTAGCACGGCATGGAGGTGTGAACTGTCTTTGTCTGTAGTGCTTATCTCAAGGGCTCGGTCATAGGCTGTCACAATCAAATCCACAAGCATTAAAAGTATTAAAACTGAAAAATTTTAAAGTTTTTAAAATGTTTCCAAAAAATATGTTGATGGGAGGAGGTTAAATAAAGTTTTCAGTTGGCAATATTACAGTTTGCAGCTAACTGTAAAGTTTCACGTTACATCACGATCTAGTTGACAGCTGTGCTGACCTTTCTTCTTATCCCTGATTGGTTTCTCATACAGCAGACTAAAAGTTTCCAGTTAGCTGCAAACTATAATATTTAGCATTAGGAGAGGGCAAACAAACAATTTTTTTAAAGATGGCCTGATTATGCAATTTTATGGAATCAAATAATCAATTAAAAGTACCATTCAATTCTAATGTTGATTTCATGCATTTGTGTAAAATACTAAACAGAATTTCGTCATTTAATCAGTTGTTTATCTAAGTCCCATTCAATTTTATTGTTGATTTAATGCCATTGTGTGAAACAATAAACAGAATTTCATCATTTAATCTGCAAGGTATACAAGTTAAATTATTCACTGAAAACAGAGTCAAAGATCAACAGACCTTGATAACTTTCTGTGTATTTCTGTGCCTTGTAGAAAGCCAGGCCCATGTAACATTGGTCTTCAAGGGAGTCCAGTTCTCCAAACTTGGCATACAGGAACAATGCAGCAGGGTACTCACCAAGCTTACTGAAACAGATAAGATCATATGTGTGAGGGTATTTACCATTAACTTACCATATACCACTAGTATTTACCATTAACTTACCATATACCACTGGTATTTACCATTAACTTACCATATACCACTAGTATTTACCATTAACTTACCATATACCACTAGTATTTACCATTAACTTACCATATACCACTAGTATTTACCATTAACTTACCATATACCACTAGTATTTACCATTAACTTACCATATACCACTAGTATTTACCATTAACTTACCATATACCACTGGTATTTACCATTAACTTACCATATACCACAAAATATCCCCAATATTTCAGTTTAACTTTGCATGTATATGTATTTTACTTGTGAATCAATTAATTTTGGTGAAGTTGATAGTATACCCACCAGAGTGTTCTGGCCAAGTTGATTTTTACCAAGTTCAAAAGTATGTCACTGGGATCCAATAGTTTGACTGCTCTGTAAATGAAAAAAAGTAAACTTGCAGCTGTGAAACATCACACTGAAGAATTTTGAAAAAAATTCTATCTTACAAAACAAGAAGGTAAGAACTACTACACTAAATAAAAATAATCCTTTTCAGGCCATACTTTTGGAATGCTTCCTTGGCTGTTTGGTAGAGTCCTTGCTGTTCTTTCAGCAGTCCATACATATTGTATGCTCCAGGGTTGGTCTTGACTAGATCTGGTAACAGCATATGCCATCGAATTCACAGTAAGTTATGTAAACATCAGGAATTTTAAACAATTGAGAACGGATAAAGCTTTTACTTATGGATAAAAACTTGTATATTGCATAGCCTCTATTGTATCTTACCTAGATATCTGACCAAAGCATCTGAGGCTGCAGGTACAGCCAACATTTGATGGATAGCATAGCGGTACATTTCTGTACTGTGTTTGGTTTCATCCTGGAGTAATGTACAGACCCAGTGTGCATACCCCAAAGACCCCTCCACCTGTGGCAAGATTTACTCTAAATGTCACATACATGCTACATAAATGAAAACGCGCAGATAGAATCAGATAACTATACATACATGGGGAGATAACTCAGTAGTGTGCCTAAACAGGTCCATGGCATCATCATCTCCTACAGTTTCTGCAATCATAGCCTATAAATAAATCAAAGTAACTACAAACTATGAAGTCATTAAGCTACATGTAGTTGACAGAAGAAAAATGGTGAATGCAAATTTTTGCCATTCAAAATGTGAAATAGAGCCACTTTTAACTACTATACAATAAAGTTTTGATACAGACCTGCCCAATCCAGCAGGACACATAGTTAGGATCTAAACTCTGGGCCACCTTGTAAGCCTCGTGTGCCAACTGAAATTACCAAGAAAGAAAAAAATATTACCTGGTAATGATTTTAATGAATCCAATGCACCACCACAGAATATGATTTACTATTACATATTAATTGTTAAACTATCATAAACAAAGGAGTGTAAATCAAAGCAATAAGATTGTTTACCTCAATGTTCCCACTTTTCAGATACAGTGTTGCTAAATTTGTCCAGGCCACCACATTCTGAAGGAAAATGAAAATTTCAATACTAAGACATAACTTTACTCTAAATGTTCATTCTATGTTGGTGGTTTTTCATTTTTATTTTTATGAATGAACAAATTTTGGGAATAAGAATAAATTGACTTACAGCAGATTCTGCTTGTATTGATTTAATGAAACAGTGCTGCCCTAGTGATGGCTTCTTCAAACCTGAAAAAAAGTAAAGTTTTATTTTAGACAAGTGTATTTTCAATAAACCTTCCCCTAACTCCTCTATTGTACTGTAGATACTCCTATTGACCTGAGTTACAGTAGACTAATCCCAGGGTATTCCAGATCATGTGACTGCCGGGATCCAGGGATAATCCCTTCCTTAGGGCTTCCACAGACTTCTGGGCCACACCCAGAGGCTCCTGACCAGTAGAGTGTAGGGTCTGCTGATAGAGGTTAAAGCCAAGGTCATACCACAGAGCTGCACAGTCAGGGAGTAACTTTAAAGCTCGGCCATAACACCTACAAAAACATAAAGCCTGAAAATGACTGCCATTGCCTTAAACTGTAAACTCATTAAAACCAAAGTTCCTCTCTAATGCCTTGTTCACACGACAAGTTTAATTCGCAGTAAATTAATGCAAAGTAAACTAACTAATGCGAATTAAATTGCGTTCACACGACAGCTAATGCGAAGTAAACTAATGTGAATTAAAATTCTACTTCTACGGCCAGGCGTCAGTAAGGCTATTACGACGTCATTTGCAAATCAAGTCACCTTATGCAGGAGCAAATGCAATTTGACCTAACGTTACTGTGTCTGTACACACATCTTAGCGATTAACACAATTTTTCTTAGTTTTTCAATCAAAAATAGCACAAGTACTTCAAGCTGACCACGGACATGTGGAATTTGACCTAATTTTGTCATTACGCATGCCTCAAAATTTAATTCGAATTAGCTTCGCTCAGCGTTCACACAGAGCTAATGTGAAACAATTTAATGCGCAGTAAACTAATTTGAATTAAACTAATTCGCATTAAATTCTCCGTGTGAACGCTAAGCGAAGCTAATTTGCAGTAACTTTACGTTTAATTCGAATTAAACTCTCCGTGAACAGGGCATAAATAGTGTCAGTATTCTAATTTTTGATTTCTCAATATACATGTAACTAAAAGAAAAATACATGTATTTATTGTGCACCAAGTTCTAGCGACTGTAGAAAATATTTACCTGGCCCCTAGCTCCAAAGTCTGCAGCAAATTGAGTTGGCATTCTTCTGTGGACTCTTTGGAATTGTACAGGTTTTCTGGTACATCAAATCTGCAAAAATTGAAGATTTCTTTGTTGGAACTCGTACCTCATACAATGGATAGAATTAGTACAGTTGAACATGGTTGGAGTGAACTCTTTTATAATGAATTCACCCTTTTAAACAATACCATGAATTTCTTTCCCAGAAGCTTAAAAATGTTTTTAGAAGTACTGGGTTTAGGAATTTATGGAATTTAATAAACTACCTTTATACTGAATCAAAATTATTCAACCATACTTCTTTCCTATATCAATAATTGACAGTATACAAAAATAAACATCATGATTAGATTATAAAAATGCCCTTTAAGGACAGACGAGACGTTCCTTAATACATGTAATAGATAAAATTTTTCAAGAGTTTGTCATTGAAGTATTGTTTCTTAAACATGTTTACTCACAAAAAATTGAGGTACCTTACCAGGCATTTCTGCAAGATACCAGGGGTAGTTTTTCTTATACATTTTTGTGTAATCCTTTTTTGGAAGAAAAATAATTTTCCAAGTTCAAATGTTTAAGTGTTTGGGTTTTTAAAAAACGTTTAGAAACTGGTTTAGAAATCAGAATATCATTAAAATTTTGAATATTTTTCATACATTACGAAGATATACAAAACAGATTTTGAGGAACGTCTCGTCTGACCTTAAATCAAGGCATTGTTCAAAACTTTTCATCGATTGACTATATTTTTACACTCAGTAACCACTTTTCCTGTTGGACGGTTATACTTTTGACTTAAAAAACATGGAGATAAATATCTCTTTTAAATCAAATCAAATATCCCCTGTAAAATATCCCACACAAGTCACATAAAATCTCCCTATTTTCAGCACGATTAACTGGGGATTACAGTCTTGTCTGTCTGTCAGCAATGTTTACATCTGACAGAAATTAATGTTAACTGATCATCTTGGGCAAAGATTTTCTATGAATACATATAGCTATAGTATTAAACAACATCACTAGAAAGTACGTAATTTATACAATGTACTATTAAACTACATTTTAATATATAACTCCTGTGAAATGTTTCTGACCTGAAGGTTTGAGTTGGGAGGGGATGGATGATGGTACAGGAATCCCCCATTAATTTCCACAAGCAGGACAAGTCAGGTCTGTGACATACCGCCCTACAAGAATGAAGTATTAAATGATAATGAATGTACCACATAGCCCACTTTCAACAGAAGTTGAATATTTAACACAATGTGACAAATTAACACAAATGCATGTGCTATATAAAAAAGAAATGTCAAAAAGTCTGCAAAGTTTATCATTTTATGTCGTTAAAAAAACATTTCTAGCCAAATAATAATTTTTATTAGGTTATAGGTAAAACTTTTTCGTGCAATTTTTTTTTTTTTAGCAAAGTAAACATGCAGCTATATGCTCTTATAAAAATAAGTTTAATACCTTGTCAGAAATTGAAGGGCATATTGACAGTTTTCTTTTGCTCGTCCATTGAAACCTTGTGAGAAATGATGCTTGGCCAGAAGTACATATGTCTCTCCTATACCTAAAATATACATGTAACATAGGGATCTCTTCTTATACATCACACTCTAGTTAAAATTTGATTGATAATGTTCAGCTCAAAGCTGGGAAAACAACAAAGAGCTCAATTTCTCCGATCATATCTTGTTTTTCTTAATTGCTGTCTGTGCTGACAGGATGAATTGAACATCCTACCTTTCAGAGCTGGCACATAATTCGGTTTGTCCTTCAGAATCAATCTGTATTCCTCTATAGCTTCCGTCAACATACTCAGTGTTTGTTTAATGCAGGCAATCCTAGATAATAATAAAAAATATTAATTAGTTCTATAACATAGTCTCCAATAATTTTTAGAAAAGAAAAACTGCTTCTTTTGTATTATGTATATATACTTACATGTAAAAACTGTAGACAGAATTTGGATTCAACTGAAAAAATAGCATCAAAATGTACAATATAAGCATGCTTTAAATATAGTATAAAATATAAAGTATATTTTTCATTGGTGAAATTTTAAAAGTAGAGAACTTTAGCAAAACATAAAACATACATTTTTCCTGTAATAAATGATGACAGTTATACATGTATTTAAATCCTACCTCTGATGCTCGGGTGAAAGCCTTAAGAGCCGCTGTATAACTTCCCCTCTTGTAGTAGGCCTCTGCTAAACATTCCCAGATATGTCTATCAAAAAAACAATACAATAAACAATAATGTGCCTAAAGCATGCATGTAGATGCCCTGAATAATTTAACACTAAGCATAAACTTCCTTGACCTTATTCCTGTAATTTATAGGTCTGTGAGTTACTCATGGGTCTCTATGTCTTTGAGATTATTATAGGTTTTTATGTCTTTAGGTCTACGAGTTACTTTAACTTTCAAATCTTTAGGTCTGTGCACGATAGTTACTTACAAGTCTTTATGTCTGTAAGTTACTTTCAGGTCTTAAGTTTTGTGAATTAACTTACGGGTCTTTAGGATCAGCCCTGAGTGCAGACTGAAAGCTGGATATGGCTACTGATGCTGTGTCATGTTTGACTTGGTAAAGGCCCAATCTAAGCCATGCCCACTTGCAGCTGTTAACAACAAATCATAAATATGAAAACAGGCCACAAATTGTTTATCAACAAAAACCAACAATTACTTGTAAAACTTACCATCCAGCACTGGCGTTTCCTGTCACAGACAAAAGTAGCTGGTACGCAGCTTCCTACAAAATAAACATTCTATCCACAATGTCTATTTCATTTACAAATGTATGAATGAAGACATCATAATTGTATTTCTTTTATCAAGACTGATACGTTTTCAAAGTCTATAACCTCTTCTCCAGTCTTGTTCATGATATCACAGAGTGCCTCCCCAGCACTGTCATTGCTCCTGTCGAGATCAAACGCCTTCTGAAAACAGCGCTTTGCCTTGACTTCATCTTTCTGTATCTCTGTGTAAAATCTTCCCAAGTACTCAAATGGCTCACTTTGGTAGGGATCAAGTTTAGCAGACTGTAGAAAAGAAAAGGAAATACTGTAATGTTACATGTATTATGCCCAGTTTTTCGTTTATCAGAAAATCGTTCAAATGTAGGGAGTGCATATACGTCAAGCATGAATATGGGATATAAATCAAAAGCGCCTTTTTTCTTGTTTTTCATAGCACTAATCAATCACATTCATTTTAAGCATTCTGGGGATTTTTTTCTTTTTTACACAAGATCTACTTTTGTTTTAGAAGGTTTCCTCCAACTTCAGGGGGATGGTGCATATTTTACAAATGCTGCATTAGGCATGTGACTATAAGATAGGTCATTCTGGCAATATTACATTTCTCTCTCTGGCAATATTACATTTCATATTAACTATATAACTTTTACCAAAAATTTTACATTAATAAATAAATATGACAAGGACTTGTGACCTTTAGAAGAGCAGTGTAGCAGGGCTGGAGGTTGTTCTGAAGTCTCTCTTTATCTAACCACAGGGACTTGGCATACATCAGGTGGAACTCACTGCTGGAGGTATCCTGCTTCATCAACTCACAAAATCTACAACACACCCAGCGGAAAGAAAATACAGATTTAAGTGAAAAGAGATTGTGAAGAAAAGGATCCACTTCCTGAACATGCAAATAGAAAGTTACAATTCCCATTTAATTGAAAATAATAATTAACAGCTACACAGAGCAGAATTCCTTTAATTATTATATACTTAGTTATTTAGGACACTCACATGGCTGCTGCTTTGGTGTATTCCGCCTTGTAGAACATGACATATCCCTCCAGGGCTGTTCTATCTGTGCTGCTTTCTAACTTACTGAGGATATCCTACAGAATATAGCTCAGTTTTGAATGATTTATCATGCAACTGTTATTCAAGAAATAGTTTGTGTTTCGAATCCATGGATGTTTTAGTATAACCTCTCAGAATGACTAATGTTGATTTGAAATATTTAATCCAAAGCTTTTGTATTTCAAACAAAATCTCAGCACTATTTGTTGTAGAATGACATACAAAAGTTGTCTGTGTGTTTATGAAAGTGTAATGATGACAAGTGACATGGAATTTTTACCTCAGTTTCTTCCAGTCTTTTCAAATTTAATAAAATGTGTCCTCTGACAATCAACACTTGTGGACTTGTATCCCCAGCACAAAGCTGAAATATAAAATTATGAATCAGTCATAAAACAAATATTTTTACAAATCTACATCACACTGAATTATTATTTCTTTATCAATGACAGATCTGCATTTGAACAATGTATTTCAAACATATTCCTTTTTTTATTAAATCATAAAAGAGTTTTATTTAACTCCTACATGTATATGATGCTACAAAGAGATAAAGAAATACCCCCCTCCCTGCACGATATCAGTTATACATTATAAGCTGTGTACATTTTGACTAGTTTTTTACCTCCTCTGTAATAGCCAGGGCCGACTGTAGAGAATCTGTCGTCCTTGTTTGTAGAAGGATTCGGACCTGTAGGAGTTTTACTTTTCTGGACACCACACCACTGGACACTGTGAGTTGTCTACTCTTCTTACCTAAATTTATGGCACCTGATCAATAGAGTCAAAATTCAAAAAATTTAAAATGCGAAAGGTTAAATTCGTATAACATTTTTTTCTCTTCAACAGTTACCAGTACACATTTACAGATAAACATTCTGGAAGAAATATACATACACTGCTTGATAGTTGATTCAGCATCTGCCAATTTGTGTAACAGAAAGTAGGTCAGAGACAGATAGTATGGTACACAGATGGTGGAGGACATCACTGGCAAAGCTGTCACAGAAATATACAATGTATAGCAGAAAGGTATCAGGGCACATCCTTATTAAGTAATATTTACATCCACTGAATAAAATCTAAGAAAAATCATCACTGCAAACACATGAAGCATATCAACATTTTTTAGTGGCCGTTCCATCAAGAAAACAAATATATTTGCATCATTATCACAATAATTAATATTTTTAACATAAAATGATAATTTAAAAATATAAATATAAACAATAAAATTTGTTTATTAAAAAAAGCTATTGCAGAAAAAATTTACATAACTCGCGCTTCTAAATCTAAAATCTAAATAAACATTGGCACAACATTTTATCAATTTTGGAGCTCGACATTAACGGTATACCAATGAAAAAAAATTACGGACAAGTGTGTCTGCACTTGCCCACTTGGACAAGTGATTTTTTTATGTAAAGAAGTCTTCAAATAATAATAAAACTAAAAAACTATTGAAAAGTTCATCGAATAAAACGGAAGCAGTACATAAACCTATATTTTGATCCCAATATCAATCGCTATGTAAGTTCACACTTTCCTTTAATTGCAGTCCTTGCAGCGTGGATCTTATGACTTTTGCGGGTTTGGAATATATTTGATTAATATTACAGATTCACTTTCGAACATTTATGTTGTTGTCAGGACAGGAAGTCTAGATAAAATTTTTTTTTATTTGTCTATGTATTATTAATAACAACACTAACAAATCAAGGACGTTTAATTTTTGATTTAAGTAATTGTTTTCAAGTTGACAGAATAAGATATTTATTGAAAAATTTACGGACAAGTGAAGTTGAGGTTCGGACAAGTAAATATCTTTGTCACTTGCCCAAATGGACAAGTAGGAAAAAAAGGTAATGTCGAGCCCTGCGTATTCTACAAATATTGAAATGTTACACAATACCATGAAATATAAATTCGGTACATTTGTTTTTAAAAAAATATTTTTTTCTTTTTTGTTTGGTTTCTTTTATCAATTTTGGAGGGGTATGAAAGAGGAAGTGTGTCTGTTTCCCAATTCAACTCTGTGAAATGCGTGAATAAAATATTCTTATCTAAAAACCTATCTTTCAGAGTAAACCTAGAGTTACCTTCCTTTAAGCAGTCCTTAGCCTGATGCAGCTCTTTGTTACACAGAGACTGGAATCCCTGGGCAGCTTTCAGTGTAACACTCTCACTGTCTAAATCTGAGAGCCGGGTCATGGTCTCTGACATGTGGGGATCCCATGTAGGCAAAAGGTCCTCAGAACCTAGGCAGTAATACAATACAATGATATACAATAAACATAGGCAGTAAATCAATACACTGATATACAATAGGGCCTCATAATCTAGAGAGTAATTCAATACTTTTACACTATATACAATAGGACCTTGGAAAATAGAAAGTAATACAATACAATGATATACAACAGGACCTCAGAACCTAAAAAGTTATACAATTTACATTCTACTTACACAAAGCTCTATCCATAAAAATCAGTAACTTCACTTCTAACGGATATTTCATAGAGGGATACTTTTCACAAAGCACTTGACAAGATTTCTCCAACAGTGAATGGTCTTTCTTCTACAAATCAAAAATACATGTAAAAAGAAACCATGGCAAATTTGGGGGGAAAAAAAACACGTAAATTTACCTTAATATTATTTTCACCTTTAAGAGGATCTATTTGCAATCCATTCTTGATACAGATCATTTCCCTTTATCCTATGTTGAGTATGGTTTAATATGGAGTTTCAAAATTTAAGGGTAAACAAGAACACACAAAGTTAGTGAAAAAGAATTTGTCTGCTCAAGTTTTTTTTCTAATCAATTATTCACTTGAATGTTGCATGAAATTCTATTATACAAATTCCTACCTTGAAAAGAATATCTATGTAGAAGGTGACAACACTTTCTTCAAGCTGTGCATCCAATTTCAACAGACTATCCATAATGTCAATAACCTATAATTCAGACAATATAGGGTTTTGAGATTTTAAATATTTTTAAAAAATACTGTATATTGCATGTACTCTATTAATGATAGAAAATTAATTTTGTTAGATAACTTGTCAATTATTATCAGAATACCAAATTTCTGTACTATTTATTGACATTGAAATTTGTTTCTCTTAAAACAGTGACCTTTTTCTCCATGTTAAAGAAGGATATTCTTTGTCTAAACAAAAATTCTACTCTTTAGCCTCAATTTGATTATAATACCATGTCTTCTTGCTGTGGTGTGAGGGATGACAACTTTAAGAACAATGATAACATGTCTGTATAGAGGCTACACTTCATAGAGTCCTCTGTCACCTCAGAACACAACTTCTCATAAAGTTCTAAACTCTAAAACAACAAAATCATAAGTACAGGTACCTTGTTACAAAAAGAAAATGAAAATAAAATGCAACTAAAAATTGTTTGGAGAAAACTACATGGGGATCTAATAGTGTATTGGAATTACTAAAGCATGTTATAGAAATAAGTCTTAGGCAATACCATGTCAATATTCCCCAGCTTTGTGTGTAAACCAGCAAGCTTCTTTGTCACTTCTGTTCTTTTGTTTTTGTCTCTAATAGAAACATTGATGTGAAATAAGAAGTAATCTACATGAAATCCAGAATAGAACATTTTTTAGCAAACTATGTCATTTGACTTACTTTTCAAAGAAACCTCTGAGTTTGGTGTACACTTCTACTAGTTCTTTATCATTCTCTGGTGAACTGTGCTTTTCATAAAAACCACTCAGTCCCTATATAAAAATGAAACATCTTAGATCAATTACCTTAAGCTTGGTATAGTGGCCATTTCCTGACTCTGGTTTGATAAGAATTCAAAGATACTTTCATAAAATTATATGTCTCTTTCAAGACTCTAAGTTCTAAGTTGGACCTTTCCACAAAAAAAATCTTAAAGTTTTTTGCAAAAGACTTTAACATAAAATTGTGTTAAATTTATAAAAAGTACTATGTAATTTGCTTTAATAAACTGCCAATTAATGAATTATACATGTGTTTTGGTTTTTGCAAATATTTTTACAATAAACTGGTTAAAAGAGGGTTAGGGTTTTCGCAAAATGATGACAAATTTTATATCTTAGAATCTTGAACAAAATCTTCTGAAAAGGAATAAATTAATGCCTTAGATTTCTCTTATGCTGGAAATTTATTGTAGATTTTTGTGAAAAGGTCCATTGGTTTGAAACCTCTTAATAAGTCCAATTTTATTAACAAGAGGGTACATTCAAGGCAAGTCTTAGTCTCTATATTATCATACGAGCGAGATCATTTAACTACCTATACAGTACAGTAGAGTACAAGTAAGACTGACCTGCCACGCCAGCGGTTGGTCTGGCTCCACCTCTGTGGCTCGTCGGTATGCCTTTACTGCCTGTTCTGACTGGTCCAGACCATCAGCTGCTACACCCACAAATACCAGGGCATTGTAGTTACTCTTATCCTCAGCTAAAATTCCCTGAAAATAATTGTTTGTTATGTGCTCCTTTATGACTTTAACGTTATGTAATATGTAATACAAGTATTGTTTTCAAAATAAGTCAAGATGAAATTTAAAGATTTTCAAGCAAGACTAACTTTGCAATGCTTCAAGGCCTCCTTGTATTCTTTGTTCTTTATACATTCTCTGGCATTTTTCAATGCCGTTTTGACATCTTTTGGATCCATGGCAAAAACTGAAAAAGAATGTTGTCTTTTGTTGGTAGTTGGTACAGAATTTTGATTAATTATTACAGATTGTAATGATCAATTTATACGATAAATCCTTAATCCTCAAGGCTAATTATCTTGGCTCCCCATTCCTCTTATTGAATACAGTTATATATTTTTAAATGTTTTAATGAAATGAATTTATAACAATTAAATTAATTTCAACTTCTAAAAGTGAAAGTAACTTACCGATTTATTTTTTGTAAATTTGTTAGAATGTCGTGCCCGATCAAAATCAGCGTGAGTCTGGCTCTCTCTGAACCCGAAACGAAAAGCGTACGACTCTGGCAAACTTCTTTTAAATCGTGTTAATTAGAATTACATATTAGATAGAGAAAAAAGTTTGATTTAAGATCTATAACTTTTATTTTAAATTAAAAGGGGATACCCTCTTACGGCCTTTATAAAATACAGTGGACCTCAAGTTTTTCATTGGAAAAAAAAATCCTGATCGAGTGAACTCATGTACTAAATGGAAAAGGTGAATAGATGTAAATTCAAGATCTAATTTGTTTAGTCTTCTTTCTTTGGATTCTGATTTCCACCAACTAGCTTGGTTCAACTCCCCAAAATTATTTCTGAGCCCGAATGTATTCATCTTCAACGCCAAACCAGGTTATATACAGCAGCTGTATATAGAAATTAACCAATATAGTTATTGACCAATCAGAGGCTAGAATACAAACAGAATTAAATTATTTCAACATACCCATGGTATTCCGTCGAATTTTTGGTGTGTTAAGAACAAACATATACGATGTAAAAAGGAGGCAGGAAAAGATCAAACATTTAGAAAGAGGATGTATAAAGTACAGGCCCTTCATTCGTTTTAGGAAGACCATTCTATCTTAATTCCAGTTTCAATAGGAAGTTTAGTACACTGTAGTTACAAATGTACATAAGCTAGCTGCAATAATGTAGCCCCCCTTTTTTGGGGGGGGGGGGGGTCAGATTAAAAAAAAATCGGAGAGGGCTACATTATTGCAGGTAACGTACACCTAAATCATGGGCCCGTTTTACAAAAGAACTTACGACTAAGATAAAAATTTAATTCTGCTTATTACTTTTCATTTATCATTAATTTGGATATATGGTTTTAATATTTTGAAAATGAATTTGATAAGATATTATATGCCAGAAAATTTTAAAAGAATAATTTATTTTCAATTTCTTACAATGAACTTAAGTTTTTTTTTTTTCAATTTAGTCGTAGATTGTTTTTTTTTCCTGTAAAACGGGCTCCTGCAAAGCAGAGTTGGACATTTTTGAGGCAAAAAAGTTGAAGAAATATGTTTCTTCGATTATTTGAATATGTCTTTAATCCATTATATGTATTTCAATATAAAAAAATATTATTAATAATTAAAAAAATAAAATAAAAATTTCGCAACGATTTCATACTTCTATCAGAGTAACATTTATTTGAACACACGCATGCTTGTTGAGAAGAATGAACATGGCCGTATAACGTTTAAAAAAGAAATCTGTAACTTAATAAGTCTATTCAACGCATGCACGACAAATGTAACATGAGACAAAGGCACACCGTAGAACAGATATTTAATCTATCCTTAGAATTCATCCAATCTCAGGATAAGAAAGTTTTATTCTTTCAAAAAACCCTTACCCTATTTCCTGATTATTTTATCTTCACCACTTATCGAAGCATTGTTTTCCCCCTATCCATTAAAGTCACCCCCAATTATTCACTTTTGTTTTATGTCAATTGTCTTAATCAGATTTTTTTTCTCACAACTTTTTTTATGTTGAGGTTCATAAATTCTTAAGAGTAAAATTTAAACCACACCACATATAGGAATGTGTGATTATTAAAATGTTGTTAATAAATAAACTGTAGTGAAATGGAATTAAAAAATAACTTCGAACATCATGGATAAATTCCAAAAGCAAGGATGTATACAAAAAGCAAGGTAATCTCTCTCTCTCTCTCGTTTTCAAGTATAATTATACATGTATTGTCTATTATCTAGTTATGCGTGAACACGTGATATACAGTGAATTAAAGGAAGTTAATGACGAATTATTCCCTTATCTCATTGTTTTTCATAGATAAAGAAAATTCTATGTATTGTACAACTTCCTAGCATGGGAACATTTTCCCTTTACATTTCTTGTTTAAATTGTTGTGTTTAAAATGTTAATATTCCCGTCGATTCAATTTCATAATAGACCTTAATTTACATGGCACTTAAACAAAGTACTCACATTACAAAAAAAGTCTTGCAATACTTTAAAACAAAAAAAGTTTGTAATTAAATCAGATTAAAAAACGATGTGAACAGGATTTGCCCCTTGTCTGTTTATCTGTCTGTTGTACGTATGTCTGGTCGGGGGACTGCTGGTGACCCTACTTGAGACTGTACTATAAATGAGTCACGCGAGATTTAACCGACAAGATTAACCCGATAGTGTTCATATGAAAAATCCATAGTAATCCACTTTTCAGAAATGATTTTTGCAAGTTAATTCTATAATCCATTTTTTAAACACTAAAGAAATATAAAATCTATAATATTTACAAGATCATCTTTCTTGGACAACTGATTCAAAATCACTAACTTTTAGTGTAACATTAAAATCAGTCAGAAGAATTTTCAAATAAGAATATGTTACTTTTTGCATTTCCTTTATTCAATTTTATAGATAAATAATGCACACAGAAGCAGTATTACGAGGACGTTTGAAGGCCTTTTCAGAATTGATATTTTTCAAACGTAACATAAATCAGAGTTATTAATTATTCCTAAATTTCATTATCCCCTATAATCTATCATATTTGACAAGAGTTAAAGTCTATTTATAAAAAAAATGATAAAGCACTTCTAATTTTACCAACAATACCTCTGTTTCTTTATTAAACAGTAGCAATTAACAATAAGGCGTGAGATAAATAAATTAAATATAAAAATCACGATTCTTTTTATGAATGTCCCCAACACTCTGAAAACTTCATGTAAAAAGTTAACACCCATCTAAGTGTATTACACAAGCATTTCGAAAAAAAATCTCATTAGACAACCTTTGCATTTTCGTAAATCATAACAATTAACCATTTCGTAATGGAGAGAGCGACAGAAACATATAAAGCTCAAATGATCCGTTAAGCATGAAAAGAACTAAAATTTAAAAAAAGTTGCGACCCCCTCCTTCTCTCTCTGTGGTGGTTGTTGTTTGGGGGGGGGGGTGTTATAAAATGGGATAACTTTTATGCATACTTATCTTTTAGTAATAATTTTCAAACTTTTCTTTCAACATGGTTTCTAGATTTGTAACAAAGTTAAATCTATAAGCATGATCAGTCGACATATCAAAGTGCTATCTTTGACTGCCATCTTACCGAGGGATTCTTCACCAGGTATGACCCTTACCTAGATGGGTATCGCAGATTTATTCTTTCCTTCTCTAAAAGCCATCATTAGACACGAATTATGTAATTTTCAAATCAATTATAGATATAATATGCATACTTTTTAAAAATTCAAAGTTATGGACACCGAACACCCATGGTGAACGAAAACTATGTCAGGCAATGCAAACATAAAAATCGCAAAACTTGGGAAATCAGCCGATTTCGTGACGACCTCGCCAACTGAACAATTGATTTCATTTATAGAGCCATCATTAACTTTACAGTGACTGCGCATTGCCCCATTTACAACATTTCTCTACCTCAAAAAGCTGTCGAGAGCTCCACAAAAAATAAGTCATTATGAAAATCATTGCATAAAGAAGAATTGTTTCCTAATTTCACAATCCTCTTTTCCCCTCTGTTGCGGTTTTTGGGAGGGTCTTTTGTTGTGTGGTGAGGATGGCCGATTTGTGGATCGCTGGTGATCTTGTTAGGGAGATTTCTACATTGTAAAGAGATCTTCACAAGCGCATTACAAGAATTTCTCAACCTTTAACAATTGTTATCACGGGAAACAAAACGTTACCCACCATTAATTGAGCTTTAAAAAAGAATGCATAACTGTAGAAGAATGTATTTAGGTTTAAAAATCATTATTTTGTTGGAAAAATAACTTCAACAAGAAATGTCTAGAGCAGGAAAACTCATTTATGAGAGTGATTATTTTTTCACATTTTGCTTGTTCGATTATAAAACACGATCAAATCTATTTGATTGTTTACGTATCTACATTGACATGGTCTTTAATCTACTTTTTAGCTAGATCTTAATCCGTTATCCTTAATCTGCCGGTCACTACTGCCTTTATTCCGGGATCAGAAGGACCGCTGTCGGTAGGCCTGTACACCAATACATTCTGTTCCCATAGGATGGTCACATTTGGAGGTTTTATACAGGTGTGAATTCAGGATTTTCTAAATGATAGAAACAAAAATTTCCGCAGATTTTCATTCTTCTGGCACCTGAAAAAGGTAAGACTTTCCCTTTTCATATATTTAATATATTTTGACATTAGTTTGAGCATGATTAAAAAAGTTTTTCTCATTTAAGAAATCTTTAGACGATCCTTGAAGTTAAGATAATGGTTTCTAGATTAATTGCTTTTGAGAGAGAGAGAGAGAGAGAGAGAGAGAGAGAGAGAGAGATGTAAAGCATGTTTCTGAAAGTTAAATCCACTGTGCCTCGGCAAAAATAAAAAAAATTACATGTATAAACTGAACTTATTTCTTGAAATAAACTCAAAAGGCAGAAGTTTAATAATTTCCATAGTTTCTCCTAATTTTGTTCTCTTTAATTTGAGAAAAAATAATTTCAGTTTACAGTTGACCATATAAATGTAGATATATTTATATTATGAAGCATGCATATAGAGAATACTATAAAATTATAATGCCATCAATATCAGGATCGACATGTCAGACTTGAACATCTGTATGATGATAAATTGTGTTTTACTTTTTGATACACTATAGTTATTATATGCATATGTAAATACCTTCTCTCTGGCACATGGCAAAAAGAGTACTAGTATTAATTATTTTATTCTAAATGTGAACATAACACAAGTGTATCGAATTTTGAAAAGTGAAATGTAAAGTTGGTCCTGATATAAAATACAAGGACAACATGTTTAAAAAAGTCCATTAACCATAGGCTTGGAAGATAATATAAAGGCTTTGTCGTTTGCATTGTGAATTCAGTTTATTGTAGAAACCAACCAATTAGTTTTAAGAGCATTAATTTGAAATGGGTCAAGTAATGCATCTTATTCATTCATTATTATAATTATTTTTTATCTGAAAAGCTCATCAGTTTATAATTATTAAGAACTCTTTATGAAATACGTGTGACGAAGAGTCTGAGCGTTCGTCAATGCTTTATTTACCTAAACTTATGTTGTGATCTTCATAATATAGAAGACGAATTATCATTTCATTTTGAAATACTCTTTGTATAATGATCTAACAAAGATTTTTTTTTTGAAAAAGTACCATTATACTGTAGGCTTATTGTCCTTAAATTAATTCAATTGCAAAGTACTAATATGTAACTTTTATGGATAGTCTTCCATTTATCTATTTCCTGTTGTCTGTTAATTGATGTTCAAAAATGAATGCTTTCCAAATTATAAAACCTCCTTTAACTTTGTATTGGTAAGAAATTCTGAAAAAATTCTGCTGATATTTCTGAAACACCGAGTATTTCACCATCAATGTAGGATTATGTGGCACAAAATATTAAGAAGGAAGAGGAATTCAGGTGAAGGATAGAGTTTCTAGGCCAAGTAAACCCAAGAAGGCTTTCATATTCATCGTGGGTTTATTCCTAACTTTACCCGCTCTTTCCTTCTGCTGGATTACTTTAAATTTCCTTTTTATACTTGATATTTTGTTCCACGTGAATCAATTGTAGGCAATGGAGTACTCAGTATTTCAGAAGTATTTGCCAGTTTTACAAATTTGAGATACTATAAATGTCTACAAAAGGCTTTGGTTTCTCAAAAGCACTCATTTTGAACATCTACACTTGACCGCAAATATACAAAGAAACAGTAGTTTTTCATGAAAACCGCGTATGAAAGAAGAAATTATCTAGTAATTATCCTTTGATTAAAACTACTTATATTAAACTTTTTGAAATATTTTGAAAAAAAGAACATTTTTATTGTATTATTGCTACGTCTGTATACATATTCTGAAATCAGATACGATTATAAGAAGTGATCTACTTGTATATTAACCCTGTAGATTAACATGTAAACTTGAACAGCAGTTTAGCAGTCTGTATAACTCTTTTTGCATTTATCGGTATAATCTTATCCAACCTTCCTTAAAAATGGTTAAAAATTGAATGACGATTGAAAAGCTTTAAAGAATAATAACCACTTCTTAAGGAAGATTATTCCCCTCAAGCAGGTCTTTGCAATTGTAACATCAGTTCTGGCACATTTTGCAATTT
Source organism: Saccostrea cuccullata (assembly GCF_032062105.1). Classification (NCBI taxonomy): domain Eukaryota; kingdom Metazoa; phylum Mollusca; class Bivalvia; order Ostreida; family Ostreidae; genus Saccostrea; species Saccostrea cuccullata. The sequence continues at coordinate 302,037 of NW_026933907.1, forward strand.
GTCATCTCTATATATGAAAGTATTTTAAATAATTATATCAATATTAATGGACTGATTTTAAATTCCAAGTAGAGATGACATGCATTGATAGCATATCATTTAAACAGTATAAGTAGATGTAATCTGCCTGATAGGTGATACAGGTATCTATTTCATATTTAATATTGAGAAAAGATACATCTTGTACCGCCTTAAACTGACCATTATTAAAATGAAAACACGGATCTGCAAATACAAGAAAATAAATCGCAGAAACACTTCATTACATAAACAATGCATTGTCCAGGCTGCTGGTTCTCATGACGAGAGGATAAACAAAGGTAAGTAAGAATTCCAGGTATAATTCCAGGTATGTTGATCTTTGTCCTCAAGAGGCATCCCTCACCTGAGCCGAGGTCTAATAAAGGTAATCGTGCTGCCATATTTAAAAATCAGTGTGGATACAGAACTTTGTTTTCTTATTGCTTCGAGAGCCTTAAAATCCTAAGACCAATATTTCGTCTGTGACGCGAACTTTTTATTGAAGTTTCTCAATTAATACACTAAAATAGATACTTCATAATATTTAAAATCACAATTGTAACCATATATTGGTACTTTATAATCGTTTAGCCTGAACCAAATTTGTTGGTTTTTGGTTTTAAGACCCAATCACTTGACATCAGTCTACAATTCAATTGGATACTTGTTGTTTCTTCTCTTTGTCCTGCGACAAACTTACGGACGGTGGCCAGATGTGTTTCATCTTATGGAATTTCTATTATTGGACATTTATAAAACTGAGTAGTTTACACTCTGGGGCATTTCCTACACTTTCCGAAATTTTCATGTTGGGTGACATGTTATCCCGACCTTCCCACTGTTTCATGTTGACTGCTGCATTATTTTTATATTTGTGCGGATGAATCCAATTTTGCGGTAGGTATGCCAAAAAAAATTTTCTGAAAGTAACATGGAAAGGAAATAGAAAAATTCTTATCTGTGTAGATTGTTTTGTATAAAACAAATATCATGAACTAGTATTAACAAAAATCATTCCTAACCATTAATGACGAGCTGGTACTGTAGTCATCCTCATACACTTATAATCCCAAAGGAACAAATTACTTTCTCAATTCATCTGTATTTTCTACCTTTAAAAAAGAAACTTAGAGACAACGATGTTACTTGTCAACAAATTAACAGTTTTTCATGCTCTTCTCAATTTTCGTTTCTCTCCCTTTCGGTATAAACTGGAAAGTCTGAAAGTTCTGTTATGATTTTTTTCAAATAGCCAACGCTTAGAATCGATCTGAACTTAATGTATATTCTTTTTGGTTTTAAAGGTTTGGGGTATTTTTTGCCCCATCGTAAGGATATATTTTGTTACTTAGACAGATCATAGGATTTATATTGAAAAATCTTCACTTAATAAATTGAATTTGTATCCATGCACTTTGTTAGGAAATATATCTTGCAAACTTTATGTTTCAGAATAAGCTTTATTGGTACATGTGTATTTAGTTATTTAACAAAATAGTTTTATATGCCCGTATTTTTTCAAATTATCGTGTTGACAAACTTCTGGTCATTTAAATTATTGGTCTTTTTTGTATTCTAAAACGTTTCTTTTTATAATTAACGATTCCACCCCTGATTACTTTATGAAATGTTGAACCTTATTATAAATCAAAATAAAAACAATGTTGACTTTTCTGTTGAACAAACAGATTCTCGTCATGTGCAGATTTTAGTACAATTTACCAGAGTTTATAAAGGGGAAAACAACCTAATGTGCATAAATCATGTTCTTCAAAACTTCAATGTGTAAGTACATGTAACGTTTTAAGAAATGACTTTTAAAAAACTCACCAAGTTTTAAAACATTCAAAGTTAATCCAGTATTAAGAAGAAAGGAATTACTTAGTATAGTGATCTACCTATATTTGATATTTTTTATGATAGTTTATCAGACAGTTAAAATATGTAGATGTGCTCCACATTATCATGTATACATAATGTTAAATAAATGATAAATGCAACTGGAAGGAATTTTTTTCTAAAGCTGCATTTACGCATAATATTGTGTACATAATGATAATGTTTAAATAAATAATTTGAAATTCCAGGTAATTCATCTTTCTTATTCTACTTTTGTAGTTCTTTCTATTATACTTTACGAACATAAGTGATTTACTTGGTTTATACATATACATGAAGAAACAAATGTATGTATAATTAAGGAAATTTAGTGACAGGACATTATTTTCTGAAGATTTTTTGACTTTTAATCATTTCTTTTCATTTTTCATATAGTATTTTTCTTTGAGAATCAAATGAATTACCTATTCACAAATAAACTCTATTCTTAGGACTCAATTACATAGTAGATAAGTAAAAAAAAATATTCTTCAGTATCATTGTTTACTGGGATACTAAATAAGAAATCATTTATTTATATAATTTTGTATTTTGTTTTTATAAGATTTATATAATGAATAAAAAGTAATGATTTGTTGCCAGACTTTACGTATCTGTGATTAGACAAGTAATGATTATTTACATCACTGAGTTTTCTTCTTTTTTTTTACAAGGCATGATCTATTTTTTGAAATGCTTCAAGTTCAGGTGCATGCTTTTGTAACACTGCTAAATCAAAGAAAACAAATCCTGGTCAGATCAAAGAGAGCCCGTCAGCTGTCACTTGTCTTTGTGCATTTCTTGGGTCCTTGCCCCCCTAACAAATCTAATAGATTTATTATGGAGCATGTCATGGTGTAAATAATGTTAATTCTACACACACCAAGGTTCTGTCACAAAGAAGTCACTAGGGTTAATTACTAGAATTATAATGCAGGTAAAAAATGCTTGGCGTACGTGAGTCTAAAATGTGAAGCTTGGAATTATCGTCAGCATCTCACTCCGAAGTTAAAACTTGTCCGCTTCAGAAAATCAAGAATGACTTATAACATAGTTTCTGTTCTTAGATGGTTCATATTGGGGCTTAAATTCCCGTAACCTTGTCATTTATATTTGATTGATTCTCTTTACTTTGTACCTTACACTCTTACAAAATATACTTATGATCACAAACTCTGCATATTACATAGAAAAACAGAGGCAATTTATTTTTACTCATAAGAAATAAATGATCACAGAAAATCAAGGGTACAGTAAGGCAAATAACACTAACGAAGCCGTTTAATAACGTTCTTGCCAATACAGATTAGAGGTTGGCTAATGGTTTTATTAATTCGTCTTCCTGAACGCAACATTTTAAGTTTAAACTATACCTCCATTATAAAATGTTATCTAGATTCTTCATATGCAGTGTAGAAAAAATTATAAATGTTAATGATATGTAGATCGTAATATACATAGAGCATGTGCCCTTACTTAGCTTTATAGTTTGGATAGAAATTTCAGTCCAGTTTCTTGGCATGATTTGTTTTAGATGACAAGCCTTCATGGATTTCGTTCATGTTTTTTTTAACTTTTCTTCTGAAAACTGTTGTATCATCCATTTATTGTGCAATTTATAACTTTGCGAAACAAATGGTTTGTAAGTTTGAAAAGTTCAAGTACTGACGAACACAAGAAAGAATCTTGTATCTTGATGTATGAATGAATGTCTGTTGGGCTAACAATGAGGAATGTAGTAATGTAACAATTGTTCTTATATTTTTACACTTGTAATTCGATGTTCTACATAACACAACACAATCATAATTGTCTTTGTTATATTTTAAGATCACAGATGTCCTTTCGCCTCCAGAACAGCAAATGTGAAACAATCGTTGGCATAATTCTCCTCAATCTCATCGGTCATGGTAAGGACAGATAAATGTACAGTTATATTTGTATATGAAATGCAGGCTTAACGGCAGGGAACTTAGCATTTTTGAAATTTAGCATCAATGTATCAGCATACATGTGTATGTACATATCGGCTTTTACTATATATTTTTACACTTCAACATAAATATACAGATAATTTAGAATCTATCTATAAGAAATAATACTTGTGATCATCTCAGCAAATGCTAGCACATATTTTCTTCTCCAGACAAGTAATTAAGAAAGAAGGTAAATATGTGAATGTAGGGCACATAAAACATTTTAGATATTACATGTATATTCAAGTACACGCAGATACAAATATACATTATCGTTTGTCTTTCTTTCAAATCAAGCAGTAAAAATCACTTGTTTGAAATAACATAAAAAATTACCTTACCCTCAGAAAACAGACACTTCTTACATATCAAACTACAATATATGAGAGAAAACGTGTTCTGAAACGAAGGCCTTTTTTTAAATTTAAATGTGAAAGACATTAATCGGTTGTAAATAAATTTAACACTCATCATGTCAAAAACAGTTTGCGTACTACTTAGTCTTTTTAAGTTTGAATGAACATTTAGATCACTAATATTAACCTCAAATGAATTTGATCGTGTGACACGTATGTATATGTCTTTTACAGTGTTCTCTCAATGTAGCGGCTCCTCATCATCACTGAGTGCTAGCCAAAGTATCCAGTACTTCACATCAGCAGGCTATAACAGTGGTGCTGGTACATATAGCAGGTAGGTTATCTGGTTGACAATATCTAAATGTGTTTTTTGGAGACCAGGTTTTCCAACAATCAATTGGCACCTGCATACGGAGTTTATACATGTATCTCTCAGTTGATTCGATACGAAAGAGCATTTTCTACGTATGAACAATTTCTAAAACGAGGTAAATTTTTGACAAACAAGTTGATGAAACAAGAATATCAACAGTCTCGTTTAAAGTCCTCATCTTGTAAGTTCGATACAATGACCTTTTCAGCAAATGTACTCTATTATTAAGTCAAATGCTGACCTTTTTTCATAAGGATTGCTATGTCATTATTTACACAATGAATTGACTAGTGAATTTTCCCATTTTTCCCAAACATGACAAGGAGCACACGGCGGATATAACCTGTTGGCAGAGGATGCGCACTCCAACATATGGCACCTGATCTCGCCTTTGATATTATGAAGTCCCGTGTTTGCTCTGCTCCTATTTTGTAATGTTTAATGGACTTCTGAGCTCGAATACAGTTCGTTATCTACATGCACATGTTATTCCTTTCTAATGATAGGAAAAAGTGAAAAAAAGTACTTCTTATTAGATATATCTTTAAACGCAAAATAAAAAAAAACACAAATGACTACGTATTATGTATATGAACTATAAGTAAAGAATACAAAAATAAATAAATAAACGACGTAAAATCCTAAAAAATGTTGGACCTGTCAAGGAGGCACAAGACCACAAAATGAATCATATCAAGCAACAAAAGACAAACAATTTTAAAAATGCAATGAAACATGATTTTAGCCTAAATAGCTACGTGCGCATCAACTGATCTATATATGAATCTGATTGAAATATTATTCAATCATTTCATTTTTAGCATTACGTTTAAGTATGACAATCTCTTTCGAAATCATCATTTTGTAAGTTCTGTGGTCAATACGTAGACCTTATCAGTAAAACTGAGTTTTTCATACTCATTCAATGGTTTAAAGTAGTGAGTTATCGTTCCTAACATAGCGGCGCTACATGTCCCGGTCCTTGTGATACTTCCGCTTCGTAGTAAACACACGTGAAACAATAACGATAAGAGTACATAAGTAAGTAATAAGTTGAATTAGAACATACAACAATGCCCAGTAGTTGCTGCTGTGTACCTGGATGTCATAAAAGAGGCGGGCATCAGTTCCCAACCGAAAAATCAAGGAGAGACAAGTGGATTATAGCAATTAAACGCTTGGACGAACACACGAGAAAGTTGTGGGAGCCTTCCAAGTCTGCCGTTGTATGCAAACGACATTTTAAACCTGACGATTACGTGACAGAAACAATACAAGGTATTGTTAATCAACATTCTTTTGTTCACTATCGAATGTTGTAGCAAATGAAAAGATAACATTTCTTGCAAACTGTGTCCGCTGTGTGTATAGCCGATTTGTATTTTCATACAACCCACTTTTTTTTTTATTTTCATGTTCTTTAACTTGCATTAAAAATTTTCATTGAAGCACACATATGTGAAAACGAATAAAAATAGCGTTTTCAGTATGAATAGATATACACTACATTGTTTATCAACAGGACAGAAACCATTACATGGAAGACTAAAGAGCTCTTCAGTCCCTAGTATTTTCTGCTGGACAAAGTCATCGGCGGCATCAACTTCAAGATCTTCTCGAGTAGAAGGCCGGGTGCAGAAAAAGAGAAAATTTGAGGAAGCTTGCCATGGTGACCTTGAGGACAGCATTAATGAATCAAATGTAGACTTTGTTGAAGAGATTGTGTCAGCTGATGAGTCAACAAGCAATGATACTAACATTACATCATATAGTCCAGAATTTAGAGAAATGCAGACACAAACACAATCACAACCATTATTTTCAGTAGAGCATTTTGAAAAAGATGATGCTGCCATTCACTTTTATACAGGTCTAGAAACATATTGTAAATTTATGTATGTACTTTATTCACTTGGACCTGCTGCATATTGTCTTAATTATATTTTTTTTAGAGTGCGTATTATGTATATGAACTATAAGTAAAGACAGGAGTGTCGATTCCAGATCAATTTTTTATGACTTTAATGAAATTAAGAAGGTACACTACAAACTTTGAACTTTCTAGATTTTTCAATGTATCTGAGAGCACTGTAAAAAATATTGTTTATACTTGGATTATATTCATGTCAAAGCAATGGCAAGAGGTGTCCATATGGCCGCCTCAATCCCTTGTCAGATATTTTTCACCTTCAGATTTTAAAGCCAAATTTCCTAAGACTAGAGCAATTTTAGATGCAACTGAGTTTCCTATTAAAAAACCAAGTTCACCAAGAGCACAACAAGCCACATTTTCAACCTATAAAAACAGAAACACGATGAAAGCTTTGATAGGTTGTACACCAGGGGGTCTCATAAGTTTTATTAGTCCAGCATATAGTGGTTCAACCAGTGACAGACAAATTGTAGAAAGAAGTAGTTTGAAAAATCTGTGTGATCAAGGTGATAGTTTAATGGCTGACAAAGGTTTTAATGTACAAGATATATTTGCTACAAAAGATATTACAATAAATATTCCTACTTTTTTTAAAAACAGAAATAGAATGTCAGGTACTACAGTTTTGCGTGACAGAAAAGTTTCAAGCAAAAGGGTTCATATTGAAAGGATTATTGGTTTAGGAAAAACATATCAAATTTTAACACATCCTCTTAAAAGTACTGAGGCATGTTTATCATCAGATATAGTATTCGTTTGTTACATGTTGTGCAATTTTCGCACTGGAATTATTCCAGCAGATGCTTGATTGTTTTATGTAAATTAAGTGCATTTTAAATTTTGAACAGTCATATCTCTTAAACTTTTAATCATGTAAACATTACCAAGTCATAATACATGAACATTTGAGATTTGACTATTTCACAAGATCAATTGACTGTATGGAATGTGTAAGAACTTTTTCTACATGTAAAATGTACCTTCTTTTACTGAAATTCAATGTCATGTCAAATTTCCACTCATTGTCGTTGTAGGACTTGTAGTAATATTTTTCAAGTACTGCATCCTTGAAGAAATTGGTGTAAAACTTTTCTAATTTGTCTAGCATTTCATGTATGAATGTATCATCCCGTTTGATTTGAATATACGCAATGTCATTTACAGTCAAATTATTTGCTAAACAAACAATCAGAATACAAGATTTTGCACCAGTACAAAGAAGTTGTCCTTGTATTTGATAAAAATAATCATGATTATTATCAAGAAAGTATTTCCCTTCCTGGTTTGTTTTCAAATATGGCACTGTAGTCGGTGAAATTTTCTTGTTTCTAGAAACATATGGACATTTCACCTCTACGAGTTCCTCTTCATTTATGATTCCATCTGGTGATGCAGCTAGAAATGGATAATCTTTACAAATTATTAGGCCACTTGCCTGCACATCTTTATGGTGATCATTTTTAAACTTCTTTATGGCAACTGATTCATGCTTGTGGCCGTGTTCAATGGCATTTGATTTTATATTTTTGGTAACTGTGAGAGATTGAGCAAGTTTTCTTTTGTCAGTTCTCTCTGTGCATTTGCATATCCGCCCAAACATTGATGAAGTTAAACGCTTCGTTCTCTCCGCTTTCCAAGTTTTATTATTGCCCTGCCCCATTGTTTGATGTTTGATCTTCTCAATTTGAGAATTGGATATATGAGAAATGAATGATGTTTGAAGGAAATGGTCTTCAGGTGTCAGTTTTAAGTAGTCATGGTCATGTGCCACTGCCATCATATTGGCAGGGGTAAATGTTTGGAATATTGGGACTTTAGAAACTCCAGGGAAATTGAGCCATACATTTTGGAAGTGATCAGGATATGCTGGGTTATTTTGAAATTTTTCTGGTCTTGGGTCAAAGTTGACAGTTGTAAATTCATCAGCACCAGGTAGATGTAGATCTGTTGATTTCATTGGGCTACCTTTAAATCTTTTACATTTATGAAAGGTCTGTAAACGCTGTGTGCAAGTTTCTTCTGTCTTGATGAACTTCTGTTTTGCAAACATTACCGCCCCATACATGACAGCTCCAACATGTTTACAGTGTGCATTAGGCCCCATGCCTGCAGCACACTCACACTGAGCTTCCGATATTGACCCCTCATCAGTTATTTTGAGATCAACTGTATACGACACACCTTTTCTCATTTCGGCACGACACTTGCCTTTTATGTATGTGAAGGGGTTACTATCAATGGAGATACGGTAACATATTAAGAAATTATCATTGTACAGTTGAATAAAATGATTATCAAACTTCTTTTCAAATAGTTCAAAATAGGCTTGAACCGTTTCCATAGTCAAACCATGGAATGGGGAATCAGAATTGACGTCCGAGTATGTATCGTAATCAGGTAATATCATGTAAAAATCTGGGTCAAGCTTCTCAACTCTTCCAAAGTCGGCATTTCTATCGTATGCGTCAAGTCTGTTAAAAATACAAATACTCGGTTTTTATCATGTTTTTAATAGTTTAATTTTGCAAATATTTACGGCATTACTTGATTGACTAATTACAGAAATTACACATGTTAGAGTCGGACATATAGCATGCGGTTTTCAGTATCGAATTACCTGTCGACCAGTTCTGCTTTCCGACCCGATATTCTTGCATTTCGTTTTCTTAGTTCGTTTTTAAGCTCAATTATACTCAAGGAACCGTATTTTGAGTTATCCATGATAATTTTCAACTGTTTTGATCTTAAATACACACGTAACAAAATACAACAACGAACGATAGTAATCTCGCATCCAATGTAAACAAGATGCTATGGACCGGGAATAGTATCGCCGCCTAGCGGGAGGCAGGGGAACGCAACTCACTACTATCTCCCATTGTAAAGCCATTATTTACACGCTGAAATTACTAATTATTTTTCCATTTATCTGATCAAGACAAAGAGTACAGAGGGAATACTTACTCCTCCATGGCACCTGATCCCACCTCTGATGACTTTGGAGGTCCGTGTTTGCTCTGCTCCCTGTTAAAATGGATTTTGATTTTAAATACTGCTTGTTTCACATCTCCAGATCTCATTAATTTTACATATTCATGACTTTTTCCTCGAAAGTTTTTTTATATGTTCTTTATATTTTATATTAAATTTTTTTTCTAATTTTAGTAATTTAGACTGTTTATGGATCATTGATAGTGGATCTTCTAATTATAAAGTCGTACTGTATCTAACGAACTATAATGTGGCCTGCAGCGGTGACAGCATCAATATTTATGATGGTAAGGAAATTGAGATTGGGTAATGTTTTTAAATTCTTAGGATGACAAGTCAACTTAAGCCCTATTTACACGATCTGATTTGTAAGATGTGACTTGCCACATCTTACAAATCATACCGTGTAAATAGGAAAATCATAAGACAGATATGAAGTTCAGATGGAATAGAGACATGCTCTATTCCGTCTGGCAGGTCAGATGGTTGATCTTGTAGAAACATAGAGAATGTGCTATACAAATATTAACCATCAATATTTTTGATCGCATTTCTCAATGTTCAATAGATTTTTTAAAAAATATGAACGACTATATCATAGTAGTGAAATGTAAACTTTAATCATAGTACATGTAAGTTGTTCTTAACAACAACTACGACGAGCAGTTGCAGAACTAGTTCTAAAAACTATGATTAGACAACTTTTGTCATATATTTTTTTTTTTACATTTCCATGTATTTGTTCAAAGCGTATCTAAATAAAAACTTCTTTACAATGTAATTAATTTACATTTAGTGAAAGTTCTGTACTGGTAAAAATATTCACTCAGTGCGCTAAAAAAGATCCATGCAGACAAAAATAACTCACTGCCCTAAATTGTGAATAAGATTTAGTGAAGGATAAGGCGTCATATTATCATAAGTGCACTGATATTTATTCAGTGTTAAAAGAATTACAGTATGTGCAATGTTTTTAATAAGGATAATTTTCTAATATGAAACAAAATTTGATCTCGTGAATACAAATACAATGAGGACTGCAGAAACACTTTCATGACATTTAAAGTAATTGCGTGTCAAACGATTATTTTTTATTTCAAAAGTATTCTGAGCATTTTAATTGTTTATAAAGGTATTTAATTAAAGTTGTATATGCACCTGTATTCATTGCAAGAAAAAAAAATTAACTACTTTTCTTATATCAAAGTAATAAAATTCCTCAAAAATGAATACATGTAAGTTAATGCAAAATCTTTTAATATAAAACGCTTTATACCATCATTCCTCACGATAAATGAAAAGTTCATATCTTGATATTAATCATCTACAAATTTACAAGTACTTTGTTAAAATTTCTTCATGATTCTTTACACAAGTACTTTGAAATCATTTCTATATATTGAAGCTATTTTATCAATTAAAAACTATACATATATTTTTATTAATATGCTACCTTGATATTTCGAAGTGAAAAAGAAGCTACAGAGTCTGCAATATCTAATTTATACCTGTATGTTTAATTGACTTTTTATGGTTAACTAACAAGCATACGACGAAAGGGATGAGTTAAGCTTTACCAGTTTCAATTTTACCAATTTTACTTACATAGTAACATTCTATTATCATCTGCGCTTGGTGTTACTGCCTCCCAACTGAATAAGTACGTCAGAGCATGTTTTGAGAACGATCAAATTTTGTAATGAGACTGGCTACTGAGAATAAAGCTGATATCACATGATTTTCAATCTTGTTTAAAATTCAGCATTTTTTTTTTTAAAATAATTTTTGGGTCTTTATAATGAACCTGTTTGCAATTTTTTGTATCGTTGGTCGTTTACCAGACCAATATTTAAAGACATTGTTTTTTTATGAAATAGGAAACAGCGTTTCCGGAACATCACTGAAATCAAACATTTGTGGAACGGGTGCCTCTGACAAAATAGTGACGTCATCTTCACAGTATATGACATTGAGATTTACAACAGATGCTGTTAATCAGTCAGTTGGATTCGAGGCTGCATATTTTTCTGCAGCGGATTTATGTAAATAGAACATTTTGTAATTTATGATACTAATACATGTACATGTATTCATTTTTTAAAACAAATTTTGAACAATTTTACCTCTTGAAAGTTTAGGCAATTTTTCGTTTCAATGATTGTTCAGAGACGTTTTGATACTAAAATATGGATGATGTATTTGTTTCTTTCTGTTCTAAAACACTTTAACTGGACAATGTATGGAATCATAGGAATGAATAATTTATATAGATATGTGCTGCGGAATTAATATTCATACATGTACGTAAGTATTCTCAAAAAAAAAATTAATATGATTTAAAAAATAAACAAAAAAATGAATGACTTATTTTCATGTTGATTTAATAGCTGGAACGGGGTGTACAGTGGAACAAACTCTGACACCAACTACATCGCCACAATATTTGACATCGCCAAGCTTTCCAGGGCTATATGACGTGTAAGCTAATTTTTGATAACATCTTTATTTGAAATAATACCAAGAAGACAGATGCAAGTTACTTTGTAGCTCTGATCGTGTAAAAGCAGCACTTTTATTTTTAGGAGTTCCAACTGTCGATGGGTGCTAACTGTTTCCTCGGGGACAGTTAAGGTTGAAATCATATACAGCGATGTAGAAACATCAACCAACTGTGCTTTCGATTCACTGGAGATATATGATGGTAAGCAAAACATCAAAGAAAATGATTCATGCATTATATTTAAATGCTCCCAATGTTTTAATGGTTATCCATCCAAGAAAATGTGCCATCTTTTTCTCATTACCAGGTGACTACGTTTGTGAAAATACCAAGCTAGCCGCTGTTTGCGCTCGATATCCAAATGGTGTGACAGGTGCTTACTTCAGTAATGGAACTAGCTTCCTCCTTAAGTTTAAATCCGACGGATCTGTTAGTTACACAGGATTTCTAATCAAATACACTCATGTTGAGGAGGTGATATCATCCAACCCAGTGACGTCATCAGAAGGTTATACTTTTTATGATAACTTTATAGTTTTTTTTTTAACCTTTATCATTTGATCTTTATCAAACATCTCACAATTTGGCAATGGTATCTTTTTCATAATATTAGAGACTACGGCTTCACTAACTCCTTTGCCTAATATTTTAGATATTGAAAATGACATTGGTAAGAATTGTTTACATATATGATAGTTTTAGAAATATAGACTTGCAAGTGACTATTACAATTATTGAGCGTATGTCACATGGTAAACCAGCTTTTGTCTACTTTCACAGCATGCTTAGAATTGAGCACTTGGTAGTGAAATATGCATTTTGCATCGTAAAGGCTTAATTAGATTATAATTGCTTACAATTTTAGATTCAACGTTTTCCATTATTTACTTGAATATTCGATTTCATTCATTACAAAATCTTTTTAAGTAAGATTCACACTACATTGTAGCTAGAAATAGAGAGATTAATTCAATATAAAGGATTAAGTAAACACGGTAAGCGGTAAGCTGTCAAGTATTAATCCACTTTATTAGATTAAACTTATAGATGTAATTAGGTTAATACTCAGCGCCTATAATCACGCAGTTTCTGCTTATGGTACTACAATACTACGTGTCTGAAGTCTGTAAACTGATTTATTTACGGTTTTCAAAGTTCATTCATATAATGAGTCATGATATAAACCTAAGCGTACAGTATTTGACGTTTAAGGGACAAATTATGGAACTCATGCTCCAAACAAGATTTGGAATTCCCAATCTTGAAAATAGGCTTCAATTTCAATTCCTTGGAACATATTGTTTAACAACACCAAGAACTGACTTGTTTGACATAGTACAAACAACATTCAAGTTCACATATTAAGAATTTGATTTTTGTCTGATTACTCAATCAATTTAGAAATAATATATCGATATTTCTTTAAATATTTTAGCTCGGTTGTGTTCAATCTTAAGTTTGGTGTTACAAACATAAAATTATGCAAGTTTTATCAAAATAATTTGCAGAGGAGGGGCCGGACAGTCTTTTTGTAAAAATTATGTTTTGGAGTGTGTAGGGGGTACACGTGTTAGTTTTTTTTTTTTTTTTTTTTTTTTATATATATATACATGTTTATGACCATGGCATTGAGTTTGAGTTTTCGACATTGACTTCGGATACAATATTCTTTACTAAGTTATGTTCAATCTAGGTAAACTTTTTTCAATTTCAGAAAAATATAAAACAAAATGAAGATTTCATTTCAAAATGGACACTTGTCATTTATATACCATCTGCTTATCCTTTTGAACATACTAGTAGTTATGCAATAAATGTAAGGCTTAAAAGTAGATAACAGAAAAAGCAAAGAAATTGAAACCGGAAGTAAGGCAATATGTAAATTTCAACATCTGTATATATGTTAAAATCGTATCTTTTTCTTCGTGATTTCTTTTCTCCCTTTCTGTTTTAGATACCTTCTCTAAAATCTGATGACAATTTAGTATTATAATATGTTCCTTAAGTTTGTGTCTTCTTTCATTCATTTAACACATTACAATAGATAAATAAGTATCGATTAAAATGCATTTTTGATTGCATTCCTCAATTTTTTTTTTACATTGCTTATATACAAATAATTCTTAAATAATACAAAACTTCAAGATAAGTTATCAAAAAATGAACTACAACATAAATGAAACCATTGCTATTAGACATTGGTCTCAAACTTGTCAATTGTCAATTTAAATATACGTGACACTCTAACGAAATATCCCTCATTTTTAATATGTACCAACTTCTTTAATTTTTTAACAAGAAAAAAAAATCGTAATCCTCATGACCTTATAAATGTTCCTTTTCTACATTAATTAAGTGAAGGGATTAATCATCCAGGGCAAGGCCCTTAATTTTCAAGATGCGTATGTGCTTTTTTTTTTACCTGAATAGATCAAGATAACTGTTTTAAAACTTATATTATTGACAATTAAAAGCAAGTTAATAGTAAATGTGACTGCTTTGAAATTTTCAGATCGTTTGATGCTGGGCATTGGGATTGGTTGCGCTTGCGGTGCTACAGGAGCCTTTCTGATTGTGTTTATAATAACTATTTTCAAATCCAAATGTCGTTCACCAAAAATAGTGTCTCCGAGAGTGAAGACGGTGGAGCCGATGAATGGTGGTCCGCATAGCATGCGAACTCCGTCCGTCAATGGATCCATAAACTCAACGGAATCAATCACACACTCAAGAAATGGATTCATCCGAAGACCACTAAGCACAAGCAGAAGATCCAGTCTGGTTGATGGAAAATTAAATGGATTTCTGCCCTGACAAGTATATTAATTGTCTCCCTTGTGTGAGCAAGTGTCCTTAAGCCGGTCGCTGCAACTGCAAAAAGAGAGATGAAACAAGAGTCACATAATGTGTATTCGACGGCTAATCTGAAGGGCAATGTCGGACACACTAAGGTCTCTCAAGACCAGATAAAATCACAGGTACCTTTGAGGAGAAAATATGAAACAAATTGATGAACTTGAAGATCATAAAAGTCATAAACTGTAATAAGTGTGAATGATAATTATTCGGGATTGATGCAATACATCGTTGTAGCTGTTGTTAAACGACATCTTATTTGTATGATACAAATAGGTTTTATTACTGTCTTTCTTGTAAATGTCTAAATGTCTATTCTCATATTAAATTTGTTATTGTGATGATATTCATTAAAGTACAAATCATATGGAAAAAAAGAAATAAAAAAGATTTTCATGAATTAAACAGTATTACACATTTTTATTAATGAGTGCTTTTCAGTGTATTAGAATTGATTCATCATCATTGCTGATTTTGATGGATTGATCAATGGAAGGCGTAGGACTTGTTACCTGTTCAGTAATCGCCTCACATAATCTCCTCTCTGGTAAGAGATGGCGCAATTCAACCTTTCAAGAAGAGTGTCAATTTCAGACATCAATGAAGATGATTGATATACGACAGCTTTTGGGAGTAGTTGCACATTGGACTCGATGTATTTCGATAGGTCGCTATCCCTGACCTTGGCGTGATAGGACAGCATCTCTGTGGCAGTGCCATATTTGTTGATTAATGTTAGCTTAGAACTTGCAGCGGATGCGGAAGAGCACATTCTGGAAGACCTTTTTTCTTGCTCTTCTAAACTTTTCTTCTCCTTGTCAAATACGAGCTTAACGTCCTTGATTAATAGTTTCTCCCTTTCGTCTAACTGTTTTCGTATACTTTCAAACATAAGTTTGATTTCAGTTTGAATTCTTTTTTCTTCTAGCGATAAATACTCCAAAACAAGCATAGTTTGTTTATGAAACTGTTGATGAAAACTTTTCAAGGATTTTGATGTCCTCTTAATGTCACTAGCACACTGTGTCAGAGCTTTCTGGGTAGGAAGACACCAATGTCCTCTGTGATCCGAAATGACACAATCCCCACATACGAGTTTCTTACAGGTCATGCAAAATTGTGAAACATCCAACTGATGTAATTCACATAAGTCCGGTTGCGATTTTCTTTTATCAAATCCACATTCGAGAACAGAAGTAAATGGTAAGATTTTGTGTTTATTATTACATTTTGATTGCTGCAACTTAGAACAATCTACACAATAAGAGTTCTGACAGGTAAAACAATAATTCACAGCACTTGATTCAGTACAAGAAAAACACACGTCACTGAGCTTCCTTTCCATCCTAATGACGTCACAAAATGTTTCCATAAAATTGTCTTTTTGGAAGCATCTTTGTCCTTCTTGGATATCTTCTTTGTCACACACAGTACAAACGTACTTTTCTTTAGTGTTTGTTATGCATTTCAAACAGAAAGTATGGAAACAGTTCAAGGTAACAGGATCCACAAAGAGTTTACCACAAACTGGACAGAGAGTGAATTCACTGGCCATATTCAAACCAATTGTTCATTCCTCCAACAATACTTCTTTAGAAATAGAATACCTCTCAGTGACACGTGCACTTTCCGTGTTATCTTATCATAGAAGTCCTGTCAGAAAATGTATGGCGGCAAAGTTGGAGATACATACTACTATCATGGTTCAATGTTCTACTCGATATACATGTACATGTATATATATATTTTTGGATTTGAATAGTACTCTATGTCTCGTTATCTTTTTAAAATTCTACATGGCTCATAACAAGCAGGCTTTAGAGTTGCCAATAGGATAGGTGAAGATACTATTGGAATATGTCCGAACCTGACGTAATAACATAAGACATCGGGAGGGTCAACATGATTTGGTATATTCGTGATTGATTGATTGATTGATTGTATTTTCACTCATATGGAGACGCCACCTCTTGCCGGTGGAGAGCTACAAATTTTGTTCTGTACTCGCCACTTAAGGCCATTAAGCAGTGAGGGATATTTTTCGTGCCAGCATCTATACTGCGACACGGACCTCGGTTAATACGGTCTCATCCGAAGGACCAGTCTCCACGTCCCACAGTGGGATTCGAACCCGCGACGTAAGTATTTGTGGTAGAAAAAAAAACTATTAAAATCTCGAACCTGGATCAAAAAAGTTGATATGATCAAATTAATAACTATACAAGGTCACAAAAAATGATTGTAAATAATACCATTTTTATCCAGACTATTTTTGTACATGGTATTAACAAAAGGTTAAAAGTAAAACGGTATTTGTGATAGAGGTAGTTTTGATCAAAGAGCATTCTGAGGCTCTTGTCCATGATCAGTTGTGAAAGTCACAGGGATTAAAAATGAAAATAATGTCTATAACTTACAAGTTAGACATTTTATCCCAATACTTTCTTGTCAAAAAAAGTACAAATGGATAATTTCTTCTTTTATTATTAAAATTAAAAACATGGAACTTAAAAATTAATTGTATAAATGAAAAAAAAATCTTTTAAAAATTCACAACTGAAAGGTTTGATTGAGCTTTTTCTCCAGTGACTGGTTTCAATTAAAAATATAATTTTAAATTTATGTCGGATATCTTTACTGATAAGTGTACAAATTACCTTGTTTACTACAAAGCTATTTTGAGTAACATAAGAAATGTGCCAATATACCGAAAAAATAATGTACATAAATTAGAGTGTTTACAAAACAAAAGAATAAAACTAATCATTTTGATTGTCACTTTAATTTGGATCATAAACTCATTTCTGAATCAGTGAAAATAGCATATTAAATTTGTTATGAAATTATATTCTTTTACTAGTACATGTATACTAGTATTTTGTATATTTTGTATATGCAAAATGTCGTTATTTAGACTATTACTCTAAAATTTGTTGGATAGATCTCACCAAAAATTTTCAAAGAATGCCAATAATTTCTCTCCCATGTTTTGATTAAATCAATCAACCATTCTTGTTTATGTTAAGTAAATAGCAACTCATAAAACAAAACTCCAACAAAATTCCTGAATTTTTTCTTTGTTGTAAATCAATCATTTATTCATTTGCCTTAAAATGATAAATTTTTTTTTTACAATGACATGAAATTATTTTACATTTACATTCACACAAAGAAATTATAAATCTTAGACCATTAAAAAAGGCTCATGACGAGGGTTTTTAAAAAGTTCGTGGACTACCGCCATAAAATTAAAACCGCTTTAGGTACATCAATGAATTTTATAACATCTAGCCAGCATCATCTATTCTATCTATAGAACAAACCACAAATCATAAATGTTATTTCTTAATAAATTAGTAATGTTTTTGTAAGCAATGGTATGTCCATACGGCGCAACCTCGAACATGACGTTTTTACCACCTTAGTGTAACTGAGAAAAAACTCTTTTGATATGAACATTTGACAACCAAAAATCCAGTTTATTTAGATATGTGTTGGGACACTATTGTTCTATAAAATATGAAATTTTCGATTCATTCTGGAAGTTCTATGAAATTTTATCGTAAATTTTACATGGAGTGTCCAAACAAATAAGGCCGTCAAAAGAGGGGAGGGGTTTTCTTTTCCAATATTTTGTAAAATTTGTAAGAAATGTTTAAAATGGCTACAGAGAAATAATATGCATCCGGAGTACTTGTGTTTTAATGTCAAAATAGATTCAGAGAGGAAAAGGATGCACAGTTAATGTCGATCTGTAGTCAAGGTGTGAAAAATCAACCACGTCAAAAAATGACGTTGATCATGTGTTGTAGATATTGAACTTACAAAAGCAAAATATGCTGGCACAATCAAGAGAGGATCTCTCCCAATTTATAAATCCATTTCGAATATTATATTCATTAAAAGCCGCTAGCTGTTCATGACATTGTAAAGTCTTATAAACAAGGCGGGTTTAAGTCTTCACTCAGCTCCAGGGAATCATATCAAAATAAGTATATGATGTAGCAAAATCGGACATTGAAAAATGATGACGTTGTCGGACGTCATGAAACTAAACGGCGACAGCGCCGGGTGATCATATAATGTCGTTTTTATTTTATAATAATTTGGCAAATAATGAACGTATCAAGCTAAAATTTTCAACATTTATATTTTTTTTGTTGTTTTATGTTCCATATAAATTATGAAAGCACAGACTACATAGTACTAATTTTAAAGCCTCAGTCCACGAACTTTTTGTTACCCCTCGTATGAGCATTTTTTTTTTTACATTGTTGAACAAGTCACAAGTACAATAAGATATCTGTGATAAAAATACAAAAATAACATCTACCTTGTCATCCTTCTCATGTAAATCTATTTGGACTGCAAAAAAACATTTTGCTACACCATTTAATAACAAATTAATCTTTAAAAAAAAAAAATAGAAAACAGTTTGGGTATACATGTACATGCACACCCGGTAAGAAAATGCGATCTCTGTATGAACCACATTTTCTTTTATTTGTTCTTCTTTTATTTGTAGTTGTAAGAAAATCTTTCTTAAGATTGACATTTAGGAATACCAAGACATTTTTAAAAAGCTATTCATTAAATGAAATTTAATGCAAACAATGGTAATTATTTACATTTATATACTTAAAAGAAACATGAAAATCTTTATTCGGTTCTAGAACAAAGTTAAACACAGCATGTCTTTCATTTAAAATGCATAGACAATTACGAAATGCATTATGAATACAATTTTAAAATAAATAAAATTCTTAAAAATGTATGTATACTGTATAATCAACGAAATTTATTCACTTTGATGTAATACATTATTTAATCAAAGTGAAAAACGCACTGTTACGTTAACATTATAACATTCAAACATAAAAAATACAAATATATAAATTTCAATATACATTGATATATAAAAATATTATAGAATAACATCTCATAAAACAGGAAAGAAAAATGCTGGTCTTTTGACACAAGACTCTAAAATATACTGATATGTCTCTTTATCTTTCAAATGTTTTATATTTATTTTAATGAAATTGTATATTTAAGGACAAAGGTACCAAGATTAAAGAAGCTTAGCGTTACGTAACACATTACAGACCAATTTTTTTAAATCCCTTATTCAAGACATTTTCCTTGAAGCTCAATTGACGATCTAGACTACTGAATTTGAATATTTTATTAATCTAAAGAAATAAATTGATTATTGTTCGTTGAAAAGTTAAGATTTATTGAAAGGATGAATCGGCAAAAACCATCAGTATTTGAACGCCTTAAAATATAAATGAATGTCAAATAAAAACTCAAACAGATAATAAATTATACAAAATCATTCCCCCATGGAGATAACAGGTAGACCTCTTAAAATCAGAGTCCACGTCATTCAGTAAATGCTCATCACACTGACAACTGAAAAAAGACTCTCTTCTGACAGAACACAATACATGGCCGAGAACCGACGGAAATGTTCGAATAAGTTATGACAAGCGTAAGGAAGTTCACTCCGACAGAAAAGTTAAGGTCATATATCAACAGCAAATTTCACCACATGATTAAAGTGCAACCTATATAAAGGTCCTGTAAAGTAGTTAATGTCCTTTATCTATGTACGGGGTCGTAGTGCCTGCTGGTACGTCACTGAGGGATACTCTCTAATTGGTCCAGGAAACTCCAACCAAACTATGACCAATAGTCGCCTTCGTTCATAGAGCATATCAGACTTTAAGCATGTATCATCCTTTCCTTCCAACATTGACACATTCACAGTGAGAGGGGATTTCTACCGGGATAAACCTAACGGGCGGGAAATGAGTTAAATCATCGTCCCATACCAACATCCAATAATGTCTGTACATCTGTACACAAGAACCCCAACCACACTTTCCAGGCGAATTCGACCTAAAACAAATATTGAAAGCATTCATTATTGTTGATGTCCATGATCTCTTGTTTACTTTTTTTATTAACTGGAAGTAGGAAATCGCATTAAGATAAAACTTTGTCTAAATATGATACCTACACACATCGACCAACTGGAACAAACTGGTACTGATGATCAAAGTGAACAACGCTAAGTTGATTGCCGTTCTCTTTGGTTTTGTTGAGTATTTCAAAAGCATAATTCCTGTAAAATGAAATAAAAAATAGTCAATACATTGTTATTCATTTAGTAATACTTATAAACTATGAGAATACAAACAATATATTAAGATAACTATATGAATAATAAATTGAGGAGAGTTGATGCACATTTCCACCTGTCAAAGCATAAAAGAAACCAGTATTCTGTTTGTTATCAATCATCAGACACTCCTATCCGTTGAGAAAAAAAATATGTTGTCAGTGTTCATGCATATCTATATTTTTGTTATGTAATTGAATAATGGAATATTGTAAAATTATAAGAAGTTCATTGATTAACCAGCGATCATCTAAGTGATAGCAACGAAATTATTATAACGTAACGTTTCAATTTTTAACTTAACAGTATTTGTAAGACTAAGTTATTCCAGAAATACCAGACCTATTAATGTTATTTGAAAAATGCATCAAATTTAATACTGGACATGTTTTCAATAATTAATGAGAGAGAAGAGTTCTTTCTAAAGCAGAAAGAACTCTTCTTTCTCATTAATTATGGAAAACTGGTCGTTATGAACTTGGTGCAGCCACTTCAGTAAATCACAAGGTCACAACGTCTGAAGTTTTCAGGTGTGTTTATGAAATATTTTATTTTAGATGTTCATTGAACTTCAAAAAAAAAATATTTATCTTTGATATTTTTGCTTGTTAATGAAAGTACATGCAAATTTGTTGAATTTATTATTTTATAGACTAGCAATGTTAATGTTCTCATCATTGATTTGAAAACTAAAGCACCTATTTTGGTTTCATTTAAATCATATCTTACAGAATCAATTAATACAAATTTGCATGTTAAGAATATTAATTATTGGGTAGATAATAAATATCCATAGAAGTTAAATCTTTTTCTAAATTTGTAGAGTCACTCAAACTCTCCTATATTTCTGTCTACTGTTTAAGAAGAGGCTTAGAATTAAGTTAGGGAAGAAAATAAGACTGTAATAAAGTAAATTCAAAGCCAAAGAATTATTTTCTTAACAAAATATTGCAATATGATTTGAAATGTATGTTTAATTATTTTTTTTTGGGGGGGGGGAGGGGGGGGATATAGGCCTTTGAAATGTCAGTAAAGGTATTTTTCTATCGTTTCAAGGCTTCACAAAAGCAGACATCAAATGAATTCTGACCAAGAATTTCTCTTTTGCTATAAGAAATACGCATATATCTTACAAGAAATCTAACGGTCTAAAAAATAAGCACTGTAATTTGAAAAACTTGAACAATGCACCAGTAGACTGAATACATATACATGTAGATACGTATATGAAACCTCGTGAGACCGAGTCATCATTATTTCCAGCAATAAGTGATAGATTGAAATTCCTTGTTTAATTTCATTTTGCTAAAATAAAATTATAATCTAGAGTTTTGCGTTTTAAAAATTACACATATAAATCTTATATGAACAAACAGGTGTTATGACAGCCTTAATAAGCAGGTTTTGGGGAATGAATTTGGTTTAATGACTAATTGTCCCTTCCTTATGGTAAAGTAAAAATCCAAGTTGGGGAATATATGTGAAATTAAAGTACAATGTAAAATCTTTTTGGAACATATCATTATCTTATCAATTCTGTAATCAATGTATGAATTATTCATACTGTGGTTAAGGTCGAACAAATAATATACAAGTTTTTTACGATTACTAATTTGATTTTAAATGCGTGAAAAAGGAAGTTTTCGGAACACCCATTCTTAATGTATTCTTGTAGCATAGTTGTTAGATCTTGGAAATTGTTGACAGTATTAAAGTTCTGAATTTATGGAATAAAATTATTTTCAAAAAATGAACAAAGTATTAGCAGTTAATATTTAACGTTATAAAGCGACGTAAATATGATGTAAATTTCATTGAAATACCGGGTAATATATCCTGTTAAAAAAAAATCACATACTTTCAGCAGTTAATATTAGATTATGAAGTTACTTTAAACTCATAACGGAAAATTAAAGTAAGAATAAAAATTAATAAGAAATTAATTTCATTTTCAATATACCTAATTACATTTAATAAAAAAAAAAAGCCATATGATATAAAACAAATCTGCATCGAATGTAGTCATACAAAATTTAAAAAGATAACAAATTTCAAACTTTGCTTACGATAAGAAATGGAAAGTTCATATGAATATTCCTCCTTACCATACACCCCTCCTTAGATCTATCTGTCATTCATTTTAGTTGGTTTATTGCTAAAACAAGCTTATTCTATCTTTTTTTGCAGACGTTTGTGAATTTGTTGATTTCAGGATTACAATTAGTTGATACTTTTATCTATGTTAAGGACAGACGAGGCATTCCTTAATAATAGATAATTTTTTCTAGGAGTTTCTCATTGAAGTATTGCTACTTAAACATGTTTACTCACAAAAAATTGAGGTACCTTACCAGGCATTTCTGCAAGATACCAGGGGTAGTTTTTCTTATATAATCCTTTGGGGAAGAAAAATAATTTTCCAAATTCAAATGTTTAAGTGTTTGGATTTTTTTAAAACGTTTAGAAACTGGTTTAGAAAACAGAATGTTATTAAAATTTTGAATATTTTTCATACATTACGAAGATATACAAAAAAGATTTTGAGAAACGTCTCGTCTGACCTTAATGGTTTTGTTCAAGAAAAATTGCCATTAGTCCCAACTATTAAAAACTTCATTTTAACCTTAACTTAGCAACCTTAACACTCAACTTTTGTTAAAGTCAAAACTAGATTAAAAAGTTTGATTAAAAAGAACACCATGTAATTGAAGCATCACAAGGACACACTTCATTCAGTACAGCTTTACTGTTTTAGTACAAAAAAATAGTCTTTTGAAGATTTGAACATAAGAGATAGCATGACCTATTTTTACTCACGTTTGACAACATGAATTGGATTCCCCATTAAGATTTGTTACTGTGTTTCCTACATAAGATCCCGTGCCATGTGAATGAGAATGTTCTCCGACTGGTTTCACAACCGGCATAAATCTCAGACTCCTCTGAGTATTAAAAAGTCCGGGGTACATTTCCAGCACAGCCCTGCTGAGGACCCTGGGATTCAGTCTGTTACAGAGGCACATTCTCTGGAAGGGATTCATCCTCCGCCTCACATTGTGAAATGTCTGATGGGTGCCACTGACAGTGAAGTTCACACAACCAAAATAGCCAAGGAACAGTACGGAATAATTTAAATACTTGGAGTTCATTCTAAAGTAGAAAAAAGGCATACAAAAGTTAATTGTCGGTCTAAGACAATGAATGATTAACGTGATGAGAAGTGTTTTAAACATAGGTTTACCTGATCTGATTAATTGTATTCTATTCTAGTGGATTTCAAATAAGTAGAAAGAACCGTCGAATCACGATAAATGGAAACCTTTAGAGAACTTTTTACTCTTACATTGTAGTTCGGCGTGAATAAATGACTGGGTCCACTTATCACATCAATGTCTGATTTGAGACTATTGATCAGTGATCTCCACAGTCTCTATTAATCTACACCTTGATGAGAAAAGAGGGCTGGCCTAATGCTTGACAGACGGATCATGCAAAGCAAAAGATGGTTGTGGTTGTGTCTGTACGACAAATAAATGTCACACAACTATATCAAGCTTATAGGCCCTTAAGGAGCTTAAAATCTACCATGAAAAATTATTTATTTTCATCTTCAATTTTGGACTTAATTTGGAATTTTGTGGTCGTCACGTGGTATTTCAACACGTGCTATAAGGAATTTGTGTAATCATTAAAAAATTACAACCGCTTTCGTAACAAACCTTAAACGCAAAAATATCTTCAAAGGCATAATACCGATTTTGTACTTATGAATGACACGTCTATATTTATTTATATCCCGATCATTTAAATTCATTAAGTTTCAAAAAATGTTTACATACGTGCATATGTTTCATAAAGTACCCACCTGTTCTTAAATATTTAGTCAAGAGAAGTCAGTTATTTATATACAGCAAACTGATTGGGTTAATTAATGTTGTACTTCATTGTGGTGAGAAATAAATGCAAAGGGCAATGTCAAACAATCCATGACAATACATCGCTTTGCAATCTTGAATATTTGTATGTTCGAAAACTGTTAACGTCACGGAAAATAAACCTTCCTACACTGTGTTGAAGCAATGAAAACTACGTGTTAAATCCAACTGTCTGGGGAAAATTCCCCGTTTAGATAACAAAGTTTTCTTTCAATTTTAAGACAAATGATGATCATTTCTCACCTAGAGGAGGCAAATAAGTCAAAAAATTACTGTTCACTTTTTTGGGTAAAAAATGGGGAAAACTGTGTTTATGTCATAATTATTCAGCATCTGAATAATAAAAATAACGATATTTTAAAATTGTAATTAATGACTTTTCCCCGACAAAACTATTGTCTTGTTGCCCTTAAGTAAGTGAAGCCACTCCATAATATGCTCAGTAGTACTAGTGTTGTAGTGCGAAATTTCCCCGATCAAAACCAGTCTGCTGCTTGTATATGATATTTTAAAGGTAAGAGCAAAAAAAAAGCAAAACAAATTAATGATGACGATTATACATATATTGTATAACCTGGGTGTAATGCCCAAATATTTTCTAAAAGATATTCCTATGTTTTGCTTCCAAGGTAACGTCACATCTACTTCCAATTTCTTATGAGACTACTGAAAGTATATATATATATATATATATATATATATATATATATATATATATATATATATATATATATATATATATATATATATATATATATATATATATATATATATATATAAAAATTTTTAAAGTAACTGAAGGATATGATAACTATTAAGTATTCATATTTAAAGTCCATAAAACAATACAGAATAGGAGCAGACAAATTACGGACCTCCGAAACATCAGAGGTGAATCAGGTGCCATGGAGGAGTTTTCACATTGTGGACCGGTCACATCAGCCGTGTGCTCCTTGTCATGATCGGGAAATAACGGGAAAATCCGTCGTCAATTCAGTAATTCAGTGTATAAATAATGGACTAACAATTAGTATGAAAAACGTGGGTCAGCATTTGACTCAATGATAAATTGTATTTGCTGACAAGGTCATTGTATCGACCATAGAACTTACGAAATGATGACTTTAAACGGGACTGCTGATAATCTTGTTTCATCAACTTGCTTGTCAATAATTAACCTTGTTTTAGAAATTGTTCATACGTAGAGCATGCTCTTGCGTATCGAATCAACTGAGATATATATATATACTCCGTATGCAGGTGATGAAGGTACAATACAAAATAGGAGCTTTTTTACGATTTTGATATTTTACATGCCAGGAAAACGTCAGAACCGGCGCCATTACGTTAACTGGGAATTCGCCGCCTCCAACTGGAGGCAGCATTTCCGTGTGATTTTGTCATACTTGCGAAAATCGAATTAAATTTCAGAGCAATGTTATCAATGTACAATAATTTTGGACTAACATATTGTTTTTATGGTTCAGTTATAAAATATACAATCCGTTTAAAACAATTTATCAGAGTGTCGAGATTTGTCTTCATTTCGAGCATTGATTTTAAAATCTTGCAAGTACTGGAACGAAATGTGGAGTGATATTTTCTTTTCATCGATATTGGTTAGTACTAGAGGCATTGTGCTATTGATAATTTCTGATTTCGGCATTTAGTTCGGTACGCAAGTATAAAAAATGAATTCGGAACCGGCGAATTTTCCAGTTTTCGTAATGGCGCGTATCGAATCAACTGGATATATATACATCAAAATCGTAAAAAAGCCAGGAAAACGTAAGATTTTTCGGACTAGGTATATTGCTGCATAAGTAAGGGAAGTTGATGATAGAAAAGTTAAAGTCATCACGTTTATCGTATAGCTTGGTTGTTAGATTACCATTAACGTATTTTTTTTCAAGTAAAATATCCAAGTATGAAACAGATGTGTCAGACTCTGTGGTATCTTTTATCTCAAGCTCATCAGGTTAAATCGTATCGACGTAGTAACGGAAATTACCATTGGTAATTGACAATATGTCGTCGATATATCTAAATGTCGAGTTGAAGGCCACAGCAAGTGTTTTCTTCTTTTCACGCATAAGATTTTGTACAAATTCTGCTTCACATGAATATAAAAATAGGTCTGCTAATAACGGAGCGCAATTGGTACCCATGGGAATTCCAATAGATTGTTGGAATACCTGATCTCCAAAAATCACATAGATATTGTCAATCAGAAACCCAAGCATCTCTTTGATGTCAACATCAGAGTACTTGTGTGTGCATTCAGAATGTCTTTTAACAAAATAATTTTGCAAATGACCAATGACCAGGTAAGTAAATTTACGAGTTCCATTTTTATTGAAAAATCAGCTGTCAATAATATCAAAAAGCCTAGACTTTAATTTATCGTGGGGAATGGTTGTGTATAAAGTTGAAAAGTTGTAAGTTTTTAAGCTATTGATTTTGGTTTAAAGCTTGCGATTTCACATTATCCAAAAGTTCTTTAGAATTTTGGGGTATCCACATTTGATTCATACCACTTCTTGAATATATTGTTGCACAATACACTTGAAGTTTTTACTTCACTACTGTCAATATCTTAGTGAGAAATAACAAAAGAGGCTTGGTTGAACATTTACTGGAACCCGCAATGTATCTTATTTTGTAAGGATTTTTATGAAGTTTCGGAATCCAATATATATAGTGTAGTTCAAATTCATTTTGGCTCTGTGGAATATTAAAAAGATTTAAAACTGACATATGATTTTGAAGAAATTTCTTCCTTAGAAAGGGAAGTGTGGGTATAAGTAGGATTACCACTTGTAGAATTAAATCCAAGTTCTTCTAAAATACAATTTATATAATGAGCCTTACAAACGAAGACAATGTTGTTACCTGCTTTGTCGGCAGGGAGCAGTACGTACTGATCATGTAATCTATCTAATTCTTTTTTCACTTCTGGATTATTGAACACAGAATAGCAGAGTCCGTTCTACAATTCTGTGACCCTTCAGTATATTGAGTGGCAGAGTTTCACCTTGTGCATTGCCATGGCATGTTTGAAAAAATGTCAAAAATTTCAAAGATTGGGTTTTTCCCGGATTTGTTTCCGAGTCACATTAATGTACAAAAATCACTGCGCCTAAGATAACTCTTCTGTGTTCATCAGGACATAAAGATTATATGTTAGCACCGTTTATGCTTGTTAAACATTTGCCAGAAAGTATTAAGAATTTTTTCAGACGAAATTTGTATACTTTGTTGGCCTCTACATTCATGAATCAACCCTTCCCCCAACAAATGACCGAGCGTTAATTAAAACATGCATAAAGATATGCAGAGAACATTCTAGCTTTTAGCGCTGAGTTCAGAAAAGGGTTCTGTGAAAATATGTGCAAACACCTTGTAATGAAGATTGATCCTCGTATAAAGAAGAACAAAACGAATATGACTTGTATGTGCAGGTAGTCTCCAAATTTTTCTTTCAAAGGATTTTTCCTTGTCTTCTTTCCAAGTTAGCATTATGTTTATTTCCAATTGCATTTGAAACCAATGGATTTTCATAAAAAAGATTACCTACGTATGAAAACTAATCTAAAATTAAGTAAGCTATCAATGATGAAATAGATAAAATAAAAATAAAAACTTTTTTTTTAAAAATTGCAAACGTTATATAGTATATAAGTATATATTTCATGGAATACGAACAAGAAATGAAAAAGATAATGGTGACGAAATACGGAAAAGGAAACAAGCTTTCAGGAAATAAAAAAATAAGACACAGTTTTCTTCCTTGATATTTCAAAGTAAATTAAATAGCTGTCAATGAGATCGTAAACAATATAGATTTCAATTTAGAAACATGCTCCTACTTTTATCATTAGATCATCAAAAACTGCTAACATTAAGTCATAAAGTTTAAAATGTAAAATAATTTTCCAACGGTAAACTAAGAAAGTACAACATGAAAAATACAAGAAAATAATTATTTTTGTTACTTGTTTCTTTATCAAAACATCGATAAAGTGGCATGCAACTTAGATTAAATGCAAATTATATATTTTTACACATGTAGGTATAGATTTATCTGAAATAATGCTGAGGTATTAAAAAGCGTGAATATACCATTTCATTTCACTAATTGCATTTCGCAATAATAAATTTAACATAATCGAAAAAAAGATGAGATAACTCTGGCTTACACTCAAACCAAAACTTATGTCCTTCATGTGGGTGAAATTCTGTTTTTTTTTTCTACACCGTACATCGCAATGGAATTGGGGAATCTATTCCTCAGATCAAACAAAAGGTGACACAGCATGCGTCAGCTAATAGCCTATAATACTGCTCATAGCTGAACTCCTCTAAATGGAATATGTCATCTTTGATAAGCTGATATAGTAATGATTTAGATTCTATGTTTTCACATTAATTACTAGTAAACTGCTGGCCACATTTAATCATAAACTGGGGTCATCAACATTATACTTTGCTATTATTAGAAAATGATTCAATCATAGGGCCATTTATTTCAAAACACTGGCACGTTGCATAGAAGATGCTCACTTTAGACATATGTCTTGTCCATTTGCCTGTCTTCCGGTATTAAGACTCATGTCTTAAAAATGACAGTCTTATCGTTATAAATTATTTCTGGTGGTTTTCTTTTTATATTTATCAATATATCTTTCACATCGAGCAAAATATTTATGAATATCATTACATTTATACTTCATTACAGCAAAATTTAGCACACCTAGGCCTGAAGGTTTATTAATAAGAATATCATAAATACCGACATGACCATGACATTTCAAGATCTCTTCAGTGTTCCTATAATTAATTAATTAACAAGTAATCTTTAGCTGCAGTTTCTAAGTTCTTACTTTAGTTAATTTAGAAGTTTTTTTTTAAAGGTTTGTTTGTGTTGTTTTTAATTTATTGTCATCCATTGTCGCGATATTAAAAAAGAAACACATACTCCTATGTTTGAGAATCAGGTTTTAGTTCATACTAAATCAACATAAAATGCCTTCAACCATGAAGACTAAATTATTTAGGACGTTCTTCCTGAATTTTTTTTTTAAATATTGGAAGATGCTTCCTCTTTAAAAAGATAAATTAAATTGTTGGGGTTGTATAGAATAAGACACAAATAGAAAACAGTTTGTTAAGTAAAATAAAATCAGAAAAAAAATCCCATGCTTAGAACTTCTGCAGAATGATAGGAATGTTCAATTTGAATTTTAATTAATTTATGAATGATATTTATAATCATGCAATACATTCTTTATAAATTTTTTTTTGGTCAAATCTTGTGATTTGTATATCTATATGCAGATATATAATATGTCACATGTAAATCACAAGTTTATTCAAGACAACTTATATGCTTTCATCTAACAATAACCAAGACATATAATTTTGCAAATTTCTTTTCTAAAGAATATTTCTTAAAACATCTAATCTTTGCTATGAATTCTAATTACATTTTAATATCTAATGAAAATGAAATTTGGCAAAGGAATTCCTTATAATTTAATTTTAAAATAATTAAACAACTGTGGATGAAAAATTGTGTTGCTTTATACAAGTTCAAATTTAAGAAAAATACAACCGTAGTAAAAGTGATGTGAAAAAATAACTGATACATAGATCTAGCAGCCATGATGTGTGTTTATATGATGTAAGATCAAGTTAGTGTTTGAAGTTAAAGATACAGTTATCAAATCTTGAATTTTCCATGGATTCCGAGGACTGGAAATGAGGGGATTGCATGGATAAGATGATTAAGCTGGTCGTCAAGAGGGTGTGTCCCCATACCAAACCAGATTATACAAAATATTTTGCGTTCCCAAAATAAAATCTTAAACAAAAATGAATTATTATCAAAGAATTCAAATCGTCTAAAAATGAAAACGTAGTATTATAAAAAAATAATAAAAATACTGAAAATTGAATTATATACTAAAATTGAAAATCTTGATCGAAAAAGTTCGTTAACTTAATATTATATATAATAGAAGTGTCCAGAGTTTCTTTCCTTGCAAACAAAAACCCCTTCAAAAATAACTAGTCCTTTTTTAAGATTTTTTTTTCCTGAAAATTATTTGAATACACACAATAACCACTTCCTGTCTTGGACTCCATTCGAATTTGAAGGAGGCTCCATTCTATGGACCGTAAATAGTTGGTTTATTCTGTGACGCAAATTTCCATTGCAGGGATAATATCAACACTAAAAAATGCACCGAATGTCTAGATAAAATTTAACTCGATCAATCTTTACTGTGCTTTGTCATCTTTGTTATCGATATTTCATTCACAATAAAACAAAAAGCGGTCTCAAGTTCGGTTCGCATTAAAAATGATGTATCTGAAAAAATTGGAGACAAATCAGTCTTATTTTGCAATCTTTCTGTTTCTTTGTTTATTTCTTTTAACTTCTTCGATATCCTCCGATAATCAACACTACAACAATACTTTTCATTTGTTTCTTTTACAAATAATTGGAAATGAACAAATTAAAAAAAAAAACGCTTTAAAACGCACATTTACTGATGGAGAAAAAAAGAATTAGTAAATGTTAAATAACATTAAGTTTTATGTTTGCTTGGCTTTTTTAATTTAGTAATATATATGTTACAAAAAGTAAATGAAATCAGGAATTTCATTTTTTCCCCGTAAACCGTACTGTTTAGTTAATACAAATATTTACTGGATGTTTAAGAATACATGTTATTACTGAATATTTACATTCAACATGTATCTTGCTTATAAAGTGTGAGGAAAACGACAACATTCAAATCACCATAACCTGGACTGGGGGTCAAAAGGTTAAAGTTCAAGGTTTTGCTTTGACATCACAGGCGTTTAACGCCGTAAAAGTGCGAATTCAAATGCGAAAACCAAAATGCACGCTCACAATTAACAGAAGCTGTTGCAATGGATCTTTCATAAATCATAACTTACCCGAAGGATAAAACAACGATTTTTTAAAATGGAAATATCATTTGCAGTCAAGGCAAGCAGTTAAAAATCTAAATATAAGCCTTGAATCATTATTTTTTGTAAGATATTGCTATCGCGTGTTATTTAAATTTGTTTGAACATGCCGTTGCAGTTATGAGAATAAATCTTGCAAAAAATGACTTTGAAGTGAAAGTTTTGGGTCCATCAGATAACACCTTTTACATGTAACTTCAGGCCCCTTGTCACATTTAATATACTTTGAATTACGTTTTAAAATAAACTATATTTTTTTACTATAAGCACTTAAAAAGATAAACAGTTCCATTTCTAATTAGAATTAAATTAACTTTCAAAGTTTAATATGCATTGTTTTAATAATAAAAAGAAAACAAAAATAAATGACATACCTTACTATGATTTTAGTTTGTAATAATATATTTGTTCTTTTTACATGCATGTGGTTATTTGTTCATTTTATTTATTTGCTGTACGTGAAACAAAGGACCATGAAATAAAAGAAAATTGACAGATAATTTGACCTACTCAGGGTCATCACATCTTTTTCTTGGGAGGTAAGGGGAAATCGACTTAGAGCGGAAGTAATTTCCATCCATTCAACAACACCTAAATCTTTATAAATATCAAACGTTTTCATGCACTGTCAGAATGAATTACAAGCTTCACTTTTCTTTAACAACAAGGTTTTGATTCAGAAGGATTATACCTTTGCTTTATGCTTTAGACATGAGACCTTAACCAATGAAAAATAAAGCTAACGTCATATATTTACCGCAGCTGACAATAGATATTGGAACATTTTTTTTCTTTGCAAAATTGTAAAAGAGAATTCAATGACAATGAAAAAATACACCCAGCACATGAGTATCTTATTCTAGAAACACTGTGTGGGTATGCTTTGTGATAGATATTTCTGTTATGTGCTGAATGATGGGCAGAAGGAAAAAGTAAATGCTAGAATACAAATCAAACTTGGCTGCATGACTTAAAAATAAAGATCTGAAGAAAAATTTTTTTTTGAAATATTGAATAGTTTATTTCACAGTTTGAAAGTCAATTTTAACGCCAATGAGACCATTACAAACCCTATAAAATTCATTAAAAGCAAATACATAAACATCTAGCTGGGTTAAAGCAACAGTGTAGAATACTAATTAATTATTTTTTTGTAAAGAAATGTATGCATGGGAACATTTCTTTGACAACAAATAAACAACCATTCACTAACCTTGTCTCACATTTAAGTACCTGTGTCGAGAAAGTTTGTGTAAGATGTTGGCATAACAATGGGTAATAATTGTTATCATTAGACCAATTTTTGTATTCAGATGAAGCTGAATTTCTTCAAAAAACTTCTCTATAAAAAGATTTCTCTTGCTAGGACCTCCAATTTAACATTTAGACATATCGACGAGTTTTCGGATGAGAAGGTATAAATCAAGGTCTGATGTCGCAGTAGGTGTCGGCACAAAAACATCCCTCAATGTTCAATGACCATGAGCTCCGAGTATATATAATTATAAATGTGCAGCCCTCCATCAGCAAGTGGTGGAGTCTTTATATAAATAAGAAATTCTCGACAGGGACGTTAAACAACAAACAAAGAAAACAAATAAACGAACAAACAAACAATTTAATAAGTTTATTCAGGATATAACTTTGGGCAATACAGCCCATCAGTTTACAAAATGACAAAAATGACATACTATATATACCGACTCTCAATTCTAAACTGGGGGGTGAAACTAACAATGCTCATTTTCATTCTTACATTGATTCTATATAGCCCCCTAAATTCTAAGTTAAAGGCACCACTGAGATTGACACCTCTACTTCTAATTTTAGTATTTTATCTATCATTATAACGATTGTTCGCTTAAGTATTTCATTCAGATGGTTATGTCATTATTTTAACTCACAGTCTTCTGTGTATTTTCCTGTTTTCCTATCATGACAAGGAGCACCCGTTGGAAGTGACCGGTCGACAGAGTATGCTTACTCTTTCATGGCCCCTCATTACACCTCTCATTATATAGAGGCTCGTGTTTGCCCTGATTCCATGGACTTCTCAGCTTCATCACTGTTCGTTATTTTCATATTTCATTTCCTTTACATCAGAATTTGTGACAATATAATTTTTTTAAAAAAATCATCGTATTGCATACATATTTCTCATAAATCAAATAAGTTCGATTAAAAAGGGCTTAAAGAATCCATCACTTAGGATGAGTATCTGTAAGTCTATCAGACATGAATGTTGTTTGTTACAAAGACGTTTTGATATATTTTTTTTCCTTTTAAATAATTTGTTTGTTTGCCCTTTCTTGACCCACAGACAAAAAATGGACTGGCACAGAACTTTTTTTGACCTTCAGGAAACATTTTTTTATCCATTTCAAAGTTTTCCCTTCCCATTATCACCTATTTTAACTTCATTTTCGCTAGTGTTTTTAATTTAAAAAACTTGCTACAAACCCAATTTTTATGGTGGGTCGGGAAAGGGCGAGCAAACATTTTTTTTTTAAGATGGTCTTTCGTATATTTTCATATAAAAACCTTAGATTCCGTTTATCCGGGTTTTTGTTCTAAGGTTCGTTCACTTTTAAAGATGTAACCAGAATAATAAACAAAATATATATTACTGACATAATTAAAATACTTTTCAATTATTTTCAAAAATACGAAGATTTCAGGATATATGAAATTGATTTGCCATTTCTCCAAATAAATATAATTAAAATAAGCATGTATATCAAATTTGAAATACACATGTACTGTAATACTGTAATATACATATCATAAAATATTTTTTTTCATATACATGTAAAAAGTTGAATAGCAAAAAATTACAATTTCCTTAATTGGAAATTGCCCTAAAAAACGTCATATGCGAGTTATAATATTTTAAGAAGTGGAATTGGCATGGAATGCACTTTAACACGAGTTTATTTTTATTTGATTTTGTTTTGTATTGTTTGCTGTTAACGTCCCTATTCTTAATGCCAGAAACGCCAACACTTTCTGGTGAGGGCTTAAAAGAAACTCGGGACATTTTTTTTATATGCACACCCTCTACATTAACTAGGTTTATACGATCCAAAAAATTTTTATATTCAACACTACATTTCCCTTATATCAATTTCCTGAAAAGTATACCAAGGGCGACTACAGGGTCATGGGTTTGTGATGTATAAGTACCAGCCTCTCACTGTTTTGAACTTATTTTATTGATTCAATACTTTTGCAAACGGATTGGACGATAAGATATCAACCTCTTAGGCAGCCATTCCAATAGTAAAAGTATTGTTGACGATTGAAAAGTTCGTCATCACGTTTATCATTAATTTTATAAGCTCTGTTGTTAGGTTTTCATTAACGTCTTTTTTCTTGTAAAAGATCCAACTATGAAACAGGGGTGTCAGATCCTGTGATTTCTTTTAATTCGAGCTCACTGGGTTATCGTGCCGTCAAATGAATGGAAATACTAAAGTACATGTAATAATTGTAAATATTAATATAATATGTTGTCGATGTATCTAAATGTCGAGTTGCGGGTCACAACACGTGTAATCTCGTGCATAAGAATTTGAATAAAATCTGCTTCTACATAAAAGGATTATTATGATGAAAGACTGATGATCAATAGATATCAAAGATGTTAGTGAAGGGAATAACTGCTTATCTCTGACTGTCCGAAAGGTTAATTTGAACATTAATTTATAATAAGTCCGAAAAAGCCAATTTTTTTAACGTGACACAGTTATAATTTAACAATTAAAAAACACCGTAGTTTTTTTAACTCAATAAAAATAACATTCAAGATTTTCAAATGCATGCCGTACGTGTGTCACTGATTATACCTATTGAGCTGTTTACCTTGTCAAGTCCAGACAGCATAATGGATCACAGAAGAACCAAAGAAAGAGACACAGAATAAAACCAAAGTAAACCGAAGAGACAAAAACTGGAACCAAAGGAATACCCAGGAGAGCGAATGTGTCCTATGGCCGGCTATGGGGAAATACATGTAACGAAAGAGACAGCAAATTGAACCAAAGAAGAACTGAAGACATGAAGAATAGGGACCAAATGGAGAACCAAAGAAAAATAAAACAAATGGTACCAAAGGAGGTCCGAAAAAAGAGAAAACGAATGACACCAAAGGAAAACCGAAGAAGGGGACTTGGAAGAAGAATCGAAGGAAGAGATAAAATGGGGAAGGAGAACCGGAAAAAATGAATGGGAAGAGAGCAAATGGAACCAAAGAAGAAAGGAAGAAAGTGAGTGCGAGTGGGAAAGGGAAGTGAAAGAAGAGAAGGCCATTGGGGAACCAAAGTAGATACGGCGATTGAAACCAAACGAGAGCCAAAGAGAGAAAAACAACCAGCACCAAATTAAAGGAGAACTGAAGGAAGGACCTAATAGGACTTAAGGAAAACCGAAGGAAGAGACAGCAAACGGTAAGGAAAACGGAAGGAAAAAAATAAATTGGACGACAAAAATACCACATAGTAAACGTGACCAAGGGGGAATTAAAGAAAGAGAAGGCAAATGGGACCAAAGGACCAAAGGAGAACAGAAGAAAGAAAAACGAATGTCAGCAAAGTAGAACCGAATAAAGAGAGAGAATGGGACCATAGGAAAAACAACGGAAGAGACAGCTATTGGGAAAGAGAGCCGGAAAAAGAGAGTAAAAATGAGACTAAAAGAGACAGCAAATGGGACCTAAGGAGAACCAAGACAAATACTGCGAATTGGATAAATAAAAACGAAGGAAGAGATCGAATGAAACAAAAAAGTGGAATATCCCCCTTTTCTTTTTATCATTATAAATACTTATCGAGAAATTTTAAAATTATAAAAATGTATTTAAAATTCTTCTTGACTACTACTGTAGCTTAGACGGTAGAGCGCTCGCTCCTTAATCGGAAGGTCATGCATTGGAATCACGTACGGTCGCGACTGTCCGAAGTCGATAAAAAAAAAAAGGCACTAAAACAACTGTTCCATCGCCAAGCGCAGGGCACGTTCGCTCGAGAATTTTTCACTCATATGGAGATGCCACCACTTGTCGATGGAAAGTTGCAAATTTTGTCCTTTACTCGGCACTCATGGCAATTGAGCAGGGGGTAATCTTTGTCGTACCAGCACCTACTGCGACAAGGGACCTCGGTTTATACGGTCTCTTTAACCAATTCCCAACTTTTGGAAAACTAAACATAACACCATTAGCAACGCATGCATAATATAAACAAATAGATTTAACCACAGCTGAAATTAGTGCGTTAATTTTTTTTAAACCAAGTGTTAAGATTTTATTATAAAGTACTCTTACATGGATGTTTTTGCTCCAGGCAAAGACAAGTCAGCACGTTTTCTCGTGTGAGGCTTTCAGACCAAAGGAAGAGATGTTTTCAACCCAAACCAGAAGATTTCAGACTACTGACCCATATTTAAGATACCTAATTTATCATTGTAAAGTTAAGTGTAACCTGTATCATTAATTACTGACTGATTAGTAGCAACTTTTTGCTGATTAGCAATCTAATAAATGATACTTATATTGTGTATTGCACTCTCTTTAAAATCAGCATGGATTGGGTTCAATTATCTATCAATGTTACCACCTCGAATTATATGTACTTTTACAAATGTTAATGCTAACAATGTACAACTTTTTCAGAGACAATTTACTTTTATAGACTATCAAAGCAAAAAAAATTAAAGGTAATACATAAAGATCCTATGCTGTGCGTAAACCGAAGCAGTAAGTTGCATCTTAATTTTTATTGGTCTATCATTATTATTCCATGAAAAAGAATGTTTACATATACATTTAGATATCAATTTTCGACAAACACTTTTCTAAAAAAAAAAATATCAATTCTCTAATCAAATTAATAGATTGATATATTCCCTGAAATTGTTGAATAATTTGACAAGATTACGCCAAATATTTTCTTGTGCAAAATACATGTATTCAGAACCACATTTGACATATATACATCTCAATGTGTTTATATTTACTTTAAATATATTCTTTTTCACGATTCACTGTATTGCTGTGATATAACGTCTAGGAAGTCCAACAAATGTATGCATTTTTGTGAAATATTAACAACAGTTTCCGGTACTGCAAATCTATAATTAAAAGAAGATGGCCATCTTTGGGAAAATGTTGTTCGACCTCTCCCGTCCGACTCAAATCTTTTTTAAACCTACAGGAAATAATTATTTCATATTTATTTATTCCAGAATTGTTGCACTCCGATCAAAACATTTTTTTTAATTAAAAACTTTATTATTAACAGATTTTGAAAATACAACATTGGCTTTGAAATTGGGGGGGGGGGATTCAACCTTCCCACCGAACTATTTTATTTTTTTATCTCGGTGTGGAGAGGGTAAAGCACATATCATTTTAAAGTTAAGATTAATATATACCAAATAAATAATATAATGATAGATTAACCGTGTTTTAAGAGTTTAAAAAGGTTTTCATTATGTCATTCAGTAATATACAATGTAGCTCGTTATACTTATCTTTGCCCACAATTTATCATTACAAAACCAAAAAATTAATTTGTATGAGACCGTAAATGTGCCATAACTTTTTTAATGGTTTATTTATAACTTGTTAGGCTTCATTTCAAGGAAAGGAGTTTCAAAAATACTAAATGATATCGTTAGTATGTTTCTTGAACAGTAGTGCGGAGAAAATGCCATGCTGTGACCAACTCTGGGTCTTAATTTGAGATAAGGGATCGTTAAAGTCAAAACTTTGTTTTTGCTATTTCAGCATTTAATGGTTTCTGCTGCTGGCGCTTACCAGTTTGTATTCATTAGGACCTTTTTCTACTCAGACAATTTGATTCATACAATATATTCAGTACTTTTGTATTGTATTCATTTTAAAATAGATGCATTTAAATTTTTGGGGTTCTGAACGTACATGAATAAATTGTCATTTAATTTTTGTTCTTATTCACTTCTTTTTTTTTATGAAAACACTATACATATAACAGGATTACTTAATTTGATAACTTAGATATTCAAGTTATCATTAAAAACCATTTGAATGGGAATGATTAACTAAATAGAATAAATGTGCGCATATCAAGGCAGTTGAAGAAATCATTACTCTGAATTTATGGACAACACAAATCAAAAATATTACTAATCCAGTCGTTGCTTTCTCCCTAAAAAAAATATTTATTCACAAGTAAGAAGTTTTTATTTTTAATTTATGAGCATTCTCTACGAAATGAAATAAAACAATAACAAGCATTCAATTCGCATATGGAAAATATCATAAAATACAATATAGAACAGAACTATTAGATTGGTCATTGTACGGAAAATATTGAAGCACACTTTCAATTCAAAAGAACCGTTTTCTATGATATGAAAAAGTATGAAAACTACACCGGTAAAACCCCAGATACATTTGCGAAAAAGATTGACGGCCGACTGTTTTTTGGGCTGAATTTTGATTCTTATATTTTTCAATAAATCTGAGAAATAAAAAGTCAAATTATCCATTGTAAAATATGGTTCTACAATAGTATTTCGGTAGTTTCTCAAACCTTTGATGTAAAGAAAGTATATTTCCAAAATATATTCTTGGTATATGGGTACACTAAGAATATACCACATGTGTGTTGGAAATATACAGTTAATTACCTTTAAAAGCGATTCTTTTTTTCAATGGAAATTGCTAGATAATACCTTGAATACAACGGTTGTCCAAATTAATGTAATGCATCTTAGTAACTCTGACATTTAATTGAAAGAAGTCTGAAACAAGAGACATAATTCTTAATCTGAAATGTTTAAGACGAGTTGTCGTTTTGTTTAGCAACTGTTCGTCAATGAACAAACTTAATTGCTTATTGTAATTGCTCTCTAACACATGAATCAATAGAATAAAATACATTACTGTTCAAAAGGAATACAAGTCTTGTAGAGTAGGTGTCCACCTCTAAAATCTATTCCCTCGGAAAATTACCACTATTAATAGTAAGATTCTCCATCCTTAAAATAGGCAATAGATCTATCTAGAGTTACACTACCTCCACGGGAAAAAAAAGGTCTCTAGAGAAACCCCCTTCAAAAAATATTATGGTTGTACTTATGTAGGAGGACGTAAATTGTTACAGCTGTCCCTCCTTCAAAATGGCTGCCAGTTCTATTGAAACATACGAGATAAAAAAAAAATGTCCTATCATTAAAAGCTTATTTTTATCTTGTTAAACTAATTTCTAGGGGGGGGGGGTGGGGGGTATTGGTATAACATGAATAAAATGTAATAGGTTGAACAATTTTTCAACTGTATCAATGGAAATTTTAAAAGGATTTTATTTTTTCCAATTTAAAGCAAAACTACATGTATATTGTTTGACATTTTTACCACACTGAAGACGATTTTTTTGCATTTGCCTGATCATGACAAGGACCACGGCGGGTGTGCCGTGTTGATCAGTCAATAGGGTTGCTTACTCCTTCATGGACCTGATCCAATCTCTGATGATTTTATAGGTCAGTGTTTGTTCAATTCCAAATTCGTATTGCTTCAATGGACTTTTGAAATTGGTTACTATAATTATTAACCTCGTATTACATGTACATTTTGACGTGCATGGGGCTTTCCAAGATTCCAGTGTTTGAATACCCAAAGTAGCTAGCTGCCGTCGCAAAATAACTAATAATTGGTCTTTTACAAAAAGTTGATGCTGTAAAAAGTGTAAATATTAAATCCCTTAAATATAAATAAATCTTGAGTTTTCCTTAGTACTTACATGTAGATATGAGTCTTTTTGTCGCTTTCTTAATAATCCTATACAAAACTTTGCATTACTTTTAACCTTTAAGTTATGACAAAATCTCATAAAAATTCCCCCACTATACATTTTTCAGGTTACCATTTTAAAGATTAATGTATGAAAAATATTAGCATCTATTTGTGTATACAAAATAGATGCCTTTATTTTACGAGAAAAGTATATTTGAAGGGACCTATATCCTAGTTTATAGGTCCCAAGTATTGTTATTTGAACGTTGGCTTTTAAGGGTCGGGTTTGGTTGACACATCAAGTGTAGTATATAAAAGGTCGGGCTTGATCTTCACATTCCTTTCTCCTGAACCCTTCGAAGGTAAAGACGCATAACAATTGCTTGCAATAAAATACATGAAATGTTGTTTTGTAACTTTAAAAAATCGTATGATTTTTCATTTATGCATTGTTCTCAACCATTTTAACGCTGTTATTAATATCGATGTGCATAATTATGACGGATGAGATTGGATTCAAACATTTTACAAAGCAGACGACGCGCACGCGGTTATACCAAAAAATCGTTTACTTGTACCTTTGTATTGTTTTACAATGATGTAATGTCGGTTATTAACATTAATAACTTTCTTTTTGTTTCATACTGCTTCGAAACCCGGCAAATGCAAACTAAAATAGGTCCTATGAAACAACAATAAGGAAGCTCGGTCGGACCTTCCCGTGGACATGGACCCAAATACAAGACTAAAAGTCAGAGAAAAGCATAGAAAATTATCTTTAAATCGTTGGGAAAACCAGACATAAGTATAAGTATCATCACAGATTCACAGTCCAGTATATCAGGTACATCAGTCACCTTTGTATTGCTTTAATAGTTGAGTGTGTATACATGTTGTCTTTTCCACTGTAGATTGACACAAAATTATAAGCAAAGTCTGTCAGCATGGCTTTTGATGTTGCTTTTATAACTAATAATTTGTTTAAGAAATGTTAACTTGAGAATTTTGACAACCTGTAAATCTTACAATATTAGGTTATAAAATAATTTCCCAAAATAGCTGCAGATCTACATTTTTAAAAATCATTAAATTTAACTTTGATATCTCTCAAAATAAGGTCTTGCAGTTGACTGAAATTATGGTCAAAATAACCCTATAGATTGTTTTGATATGCTCTTGTAATGTTAGGTGATGTTAGGTGCAGATAATACAGCAGCTTAATTTTCATATGTAACATAAGAAGAATGTTTCAGACCCATTGCACATTTTCATTAACTTTCTATTTGTGAGATTATATTCAGTTATTCAGGTTCGAATGTAAACAGTTGCAACGTTTTGTTTGATTGTAGAATATTAGGCATTATGTAAAGCATGGCTAGGAACTATTAGGCTTAAGGCATTATTTAAAATATGGCTCAGAATGTGGCTAAGAACAAGTAGGCATTAATGACAACTTGGCTGAAAACTACTAGGCATTACTTACAACATGGCTCTATGTGGCTCAAACTATTGGGCATTATCTGCAGCATGCTCAGAACAATTAGGCATTGACTACAATATATCTGGAAACTACTAGGTACAACTAACAACATGGCTCAACCTGGCTCAGAGGTATGGGGCATTATTTACAACATGGCTCAGAACAATTAGGCATTAATTACAACATGGCTTAAAACTACCAGGCATTAAATACAACATGGATCAATCTGGCTCAGAACTATTAAGCATAACTTACAATATGGCTCAGAATTATTAGGCATTACTTACAACATGACTCAAAACTGTAGGGCATTTCAACATGGCTAAAAACTATTATGCATTAATGCCAAAATTTTCAGGCTGATATAGTATATATCTCAAGTTTGTGATGAATGTAAGTACAAAGGAGCATGAAGTACATATCTTTTCCAGAGTAGAGTTTTGTTATAGTTATTTAAATGCACCCAATTTTCCTTGAGATTAGTTCTTTGCATTCATGAAATATTACTATCTAATGTTGTGAAAGCCCCTGATATTTATAAAGCAAATGATAAGATCAGTTGCATATCATAAATTTTATAGATTTACACTGAAATTGGGCATCCTACTCATTATAGATGACTTTAAAAAGTAAAGAGATCTAAATTTGGAGCCGGGAGCAATGATCCTCTGGAAAGTGCCTTTTTCAAGTCTGTATTTGTTGGAGCTTTCTCGTCATTGATTCCATATCCTAGCTATTCAATTGGAAACAAAATGGTCATTGAAATATAGTAATACAAAGGTGAAAATGAGGAAGGGGGGACATCTTCATTGTTAAACAACATAAGGTATCAATTCATATTAATTCTTGAATGAAAAGGAAAATACAAAATACTTATTTATAACCATATACCATCCATTGCCTAAGACTGGAATTACTAGGATAGCTTTGTTTTGATCTAATAAAGTGGAAATGAAAGGATGGAAGTTGCAATATGTAGCCCAAGGAATGTTAAGGATGTTTTGTAATCATTTATAAATGAATATATTTTGGTTCTTAAT
Source organism: Saccostrea cuccullata (assembly GCF_032062105.1). Lineage (NCBI taxonomy): Eukaryota > Metazoa > Mollusca > Bivalvia > Ostreida > Ostreidae > Saccostrea > Saccostrea cuccullata. The sequence goes on from NW_026933907.1 coordinate 345,344, forward strand.
AATTAAAGCAAAAGGAAAATGTCAAATCTTATTTTCTTAAAGTTTTTGGGATGATCAGGAAAAGCTTTCAGTAGAGATATTGGATTTTGAAATGTAGGTAGACATGACCTTCCAGATCAGTTCAGGTTACATAGGATAAAGTGTTGGAAAAACCAAGTTAGATTGTAATTACTTCTAGAATCCAGGTAAACTTGTAGGACATGCAACAGAATGTATGTTGCAAATAAAATATATGGTGTTAATTAAACTCTGGTTATTTTTACACACAAGAAATGACACAATTAGGCAAGTTCCTTAAATCCCTAACAATGTATCAATTATTTTTCGGAAGAGTTCTCATAGGAAGTTTATATGTTTTTGGAATTTTATACAGATTGCTCAACCTTGAATTTGCATTTGGCTTCAATTTTGAGATGTTTGGGCTATTAAAGTTCCTCAAAGGGTGCTTATATTTTGTAACTCTGTTCTTATTATGCAGACTTTAAAACTTGAGACTTGGCATTGTCCCTTGGGGTTGCATTTAAAATGAGTTTCACTTGGTGTATGTTTTTAATCAAAATACTATTAAGAAAGATCAAGCACATATTGAGAGCAGTACATGTAATAGGTGTATTCAGGCTCATTGCATATTTATATATATTAAAAAAAAAAAAATATTTCCATTTGATGTAATTAATAATTAAACATCTATACCTTAAAGAATTTTAGACTTTGCAATGCGTTTGGGCTACACATTGGTAGATTGTGGTCATATAGAGCTGTTGAGCTCAGATGCACATACATGTATCACAGGCATTAATAATATTTATTGAAAGAATATGTAAGAGGGAAGGGATTTAGTCAATTAGCACATCAATAAGATTAGTCGAGTACATGAGTACTGCAAGGATGGGTAATGAAATTGCAGCCAAAAAATCCTAGTTTGAAATTGGCATCTATTAAGTGCCAAATATCTTCATGGCAGCTTAATTGGTAAGTATGATATATGGAATACTAGGTAATGTATTTTTTGTAGGAATATCATTAAACAAGGCCAGTATGCTTCCAAAATGGTAGTATTGTCTTTTACAGGCATTTGTAACCACCACTAAGTAGTGTTGTACCTTCTTGTAATTGAATATGACTAAGAATTTCAAATTGCTCTGCTTAAATTGTTTACCGGTAATTAGAGAGTGAATGTGTTCCTTTCGGAGATATAAAATTTGGTTCTTTTCAAACAGCAGGACATGGCTTTCCTAGCAAATTTTAAACAGGAATTATGATGTAGGTAGTTCTCTTGAGTGAAACATTCCCTATTTGGAAACTTTAATTTTGATTAACTACAACCATTTATATCTTACATGCCTTGAATAATGGAGAAACGAAAAACAATGGTGGTAAAGAGCATTGCAAGGTTGCTCAGACATTTCAGAAGGAATTAATAGACATGTAAGTTTCTACAAGACAGAGCTTTATTAGGCATTGAGGAATTAAGTGAGATACATCACATTTGGTAAGGATTGATTGCCTTATGTGTTGTAAAACCTTTTCTTAATAATGGGAAATTCAAAATACTTTATTTTAAGTCTGCTAAAGGCATGCACATCTACGAATCAAGATGTGTGCAAGTATCTTGCTGGGAAGGGGGGTCTTGGCAGTATTGGTCGTGGTCCAGTTGACTTGCTTTGCTTCCCCCAATGTGTGGGGTGACTGCAAGCTGTGCCAACTTGCAGCCATGTGGCGTCTGCGCACACCAAGTCAACTGATAACTGAATGTTTGTGTGAAACTTGTTATAAACTGTCACCTTGTTGAAATGCTAATGCTAGTGTAAACTAAGCTAATAAGCTTACTCTTGGTGACAGTAATATATACTTTAGAACTGTACTACATTGTACAGGTTTGAAATATAAAAAATGTTGATATTTGAAGTTTGAGATGTTTGATCTAGTATGATGTTTGAGATATTAATGATATTTGATATGCAAGATTTGATAAAATAAGTTGATATGCTTGATATTGGAATTTGAGATATGACATATTGATTGATTGATTGATTGATTGATTGATTTGAACAATTTGTATGTGTGCTGACCCTCCGCGGTTAACCCGGGACGGTTAGAAAAAAGAAACACACATTGTTGATCTTTGAATTTGGTGGGCTTGCCCAATTGAAATGGCATCCCACAATTTTGTATTGTGCCACGGCCAATATCCGCCACAATAAATAAGTATAAATTTTATATTGAGTTTTGTGTCAATTTTCTCTGTATAAATAATGTTGATTTCTGAAAAAAATAAGTAATATCATTTATTCTTAAGAGTCGAAAACAACTACATAACGCGTGCATGCTTGGTGTCTTGACGACTCGATGGAAGATTCAAAACATCTTACCGTAATCATCATTGGAAAGTGGTATGACGCTTAGGACTGGATACACGGTAAGACAGCATTCTGAAAAAGAACAGTCATAATATATAGACTTCTATTGTATTATAGTATTATTTTTTCTATAGAAACCATTGCTCAAATCGTGAAGATGATATTTTAACTGTCCATAGAATTCATTTCACAGATTGGGATTCAATATCTCCCCGTCTAATACAATCATACATTTATCTAAAGTCTTATATCTGAAAATGTTTTATAATACTGAACCAAGGTCATAGTCTAAACACAATGGACAATAATATATACGGCATTAATCTCTAGACAAAACTTATAAAATCCAATTGCCTTAAATCTTTGATGTATGTTGTTTTTCATGGCCTGATATCGTGTCATAACCTCATTGCCTGACGTCACGGCGTCAGGCTGTATAAGGATTGATATTTTCATAATCCGAAACTATGCGATCATACCTAGATAGCTAGATTTTATGCAAGCTGATTTACATTGGAATTCTTTACCTGCATTTTAAAAGAAGTAGTTTTCAGAAAAGAGAATGATATTACTGATGCAAAATACTGCAGTGTTTACTTCCTTTACTCTTTTTGCATTGAACAGATTATTCCATGTGATTCATCGTTTCAACATGTCCGTGCATCCTTTTTTCTGCATTTCTATACTACTGGATCAGTCCATTTACATTCTACGAAAGGGGTGAATCGCTCTTTTCGCGCCAAATGTCACTGCTTTTTTCGCGCCTTTTCCTTGGATTGTTCTATTGTATGAATGGGTGTGCTAGCAAGTTCCATCGAATGAAATAAAGTTTATCCTTTTAACCTCCTTCTAATGCTTCAGAAATTCTCTCTACAAGTTAATGTTTTATCTCATTCTTTTAAACAACATATCGTATAATATATCAGTATGCGGACATACAACACTAAAGAAATGATTTTTCTAATTTGCTTCCCGATCCCGCGGTTGGTTTATTCCATAAATGGACTAGTCCAATAATAATAAACAACGCAGTTCAACAAGTCTTGTCTCCAGATGCATGATCTATTATAGATGCATACAATAAATAAGAAACAAATGCAAATCTGGGAATTTTATTTCCACAAAGGCCTAAGTATTGAATTTACGTATTTCATTCTCAATATATGATAGTGGCACTACCCCCCCCCCCTTTTTTTTAAGAAAAAAAATTAATGAACACACATTACTACTGTTTACTTCAGTGGAGAAAATACACTCCAACAAAATGTGTACTAGTATTTCATTATATCCATCTTTTAAAATGTTGATAATGCGGCATGATTTGGTAACAGATTTTACAATGAAGCTCGAAATCAATTTAGATCGAAGGGCAGATCACTCCACTTGCAGAACCCCCCCCCCCCCCCCCACACACACACACTCAGAATAACAACTCTTTAGTATGCAGTGTAGAGATGATATTCTTCTAAAAGTTAAATAATATCAAGATTTCATTTACACAAGGTTCTCAAAATATAAAGTAAGGAAATATTTTAAACCCACAGTATTTCTCAAATAGTTTATCACTCCGCATGCAGATATTGATTGATTAAGTCAGGCAAGCTTTTTAAAAAGCTGTTACTTGTATCAGGTTAATGACAAGTAAACATTGATGTAACCATCAATTGTCGCCCGGGAAATATATAAAGTAAACAATAGAAATGAGTCTTGATCATCAAACCGCTTTGATATGTGTGAAAAGGCATGCGTCTAATTGATGGCGACGATAGTCGCGAATATTTTTGAAAAATTATAGTCGGATAAAAATCAAACAAAAACGATACAATTTTAACCTTGATCAATTCCTCATTTAAATGTTGGCTGCAAAAAAATATAAATTGAAGTTAGACACATGCATCACTTATATTCAAAAATGTATTACTTTTCAATTTTAGAATATAAAACATGAACTATGCAGAGTACGTTTTATGCGAGAAGTAAAATTCGATGTTCTGAAAACAAGAGGCCCAAGGGCCACAGCGCTCACCTGAGCACATCAGCTAGGAAAAAACACATCAGATCAGAACTGAAAGTTAATTTAAGTTGGGGGGGGGGCTTGAATTTTAACCCCCAAGGGGATCATAATTTGAACGAACTAGAATCTATATTACCTGAGGATGATTCCATACAAATATTACTAATCCTGGCTTTGAAGTACTTGAAAAGAAGATTTTTAAAGATTTTTCCTATATATTCCTATGTAAAACTTTGATTGGCCATTTTGGCCCCGCCCTACCCCCGGGGGTCATGACTTGAACAAACTTGAATCTACTCTACCTGAGGATAATTTCACATGAGTTTCATCTTTCCTGTTTCAATGGTACTTGAGAAGAAGATTTTTAAAGATTTTTCCTATATATTCCTATGTAAAACTTTGATCGGCCATTTTGGCCCCGCCCTACCCCCGGGGTCATGACTTGAACAAACTTGAATCTACACTACCTGAGGATGATTCCACATGAGTTTCATCTTTCCTGGCCCAGTGGTTCTTGAGAAGAAGATTTTTAATGATTTTTTCCTATATATTCCTATGTAAAAATTTGATTGGCCATTTTTGCCCCGCCCTACCCCTGGGGGTCATGACTTGAACAAACTTGAATCTACACTACCTGAGGATGATTCCACATGAGTTTCATCTTTCCTGTTTCAATGGTTCTTGAGAAGAAGATTTTTTAAGATTTTTCCTATATATTTTCTATGTAAAACTTTGATCGGCCATTTTGGCCCCGCCCTACCCCCGGGGGTCATGACTTGAACAAACTAGAATCTACACTACCTGAGGATGATTTCACATGAGTTTCATCTTTCCTGGCCCAGTGGTTCTTGAGAAGAAGATTTTTAATGATTTTTCCTATATATTCCTATGTAAAACTTTGATCGGCCATTTTGGCCCCGCCCTACCCCCGGGGGTCATGACTTGAACAAACTTGAATCTACACTACCTCAGGATGATACCACATAAGTTTCATTTTTCTTGGCCCAGTGGTTCTTGAGAAGAAGATTTATAAAGATTTTTCCTATATATTCCTATGTAAAACTTTGATCGGCCATTTTTGCCCCGCCCTACCCCCGGGGGTCATGACTTGAACAAACTTGAATCTACACTACCTGAAGATGATTCCACATGAGTTTCATCTTTCCTGGCCCAGTGGTTCTTGAGAAGAAGATTTTTAAAGATTTGTTCTATATATTCTTATGTAAAACTTTGATCGGCCATTTTGGCCCCGCCCTTCCCCCGGGGGTCATGACTTGAACAAACTTGAATCTACACTACCTGAGGATGATTCCACATGAGTTTCATCTTTCCTGGCCCAGTGGTTCTTGAGGAGAAGATTTTTTAAAAATGCCAATAATTTTTCTCTAAATCATGATTATCTCCCCTTGGAAAAGGGCGTGGCCCTTCATTTGAACAAACTTGAATCCCCTTCACCCAAGGATACTTTGTGCCAAGTTTAATTGAAATTGGCCCAGTGGTTCTTGAGAAGAAGATGAAAATGTGAAAAGTTTACGACAACGACAACGCCGACAACGACGACGACGACGACAACGCCGACAACGACAACGACAGACAACGGACAAATTGTGATCAGAAAAGCTCACTTGAGCCTTTGGCTCAGGTGAGCTAAAAAGGGATCTGTCGTTTTTTCGATAGTAAATGATAAGCAACTTTATATATTAAATATGTAAAACATATTTATTTTTACAGATTCACTTTATGGAAGTAAATATATTATGTATCTCCTAATTTAGAAAAGGAAAGAACATCCTGATTAACAATCTTTTCAATGTTTAGAAAATCTTTAATTCTGAATAAATTCTCCCACCCCAATCACCATACACCAACACTTAAACTTATATGTATAGAGCAGCCCGGTCCTCCGGGCTGCAATTACATAGAGCAACAGAATGCTGAGGCACTTTACAGGTGTGGTAATCATTAATTCTTATTGTTGTATCTCAGATGCCCTGGTCGTTGAAAAAAGGTAGGAAAGGGCTTTGCAATATTTATAATAATCCTCCTATCTGATCATCAGCATGACAAGAATGACTCTACTTTTTGGGCCATCAATTGTGATACGATTCGTTAATTCAATTCAATTCAATTTATTCACTCAAAAACATGTAAATGGTACATGAGGTACAAAAACATATATAACATATATACATATAATAAAGTGGGTCTAGCAGAAGGTGATAACTAACTAAGGAGAACAGACAATATTATTAATTTTAGAAATAAATGTACATAATTTTTTCAAAGAATCAACATCATTTTGGCACATGACTTCACAAAACTTGATAATATTTGGATTAGAACAAAATTTTTGGTTCAAATAAACTTTCCTCAGTTGGTTTAAAGCACTGCATTCTAAGATATAATGATATTCATCTCCTACAGTGTATCTGGTTACTACTGCATAAGCTACAAACTCTTTCATATCTCTGAGTACCATTCCATCTACCTGTTTCAATTGGAAGGTAGTGATTTATGGTTCTAAACTTAACAAAAGTTTTTCTAAATTTAAATGATAACAGTGTTAAAATTTTTCGCACTCAAAATTGGTTTTATAAATTCTATAATGTAAACTTTTTGAAGATTCTTAAACTTCACTATTCCACATTTGAATATATTGATCTTTCAATCTTTGTTTTACTGTAGCAGTTATTCATTCTACATTATATAAATATTGCTCATACCATATATTTGATAAACCACATCTATCAAAAATCTTTTGTACAAGTGATACCCACGAGTTTTTCATTTCCCCTTTATCATGTTGTTTACGTAAATACATAATCATATACAATTCTATACATTTTTTTTCTTTTCCACTCACAAGTTTTGCCCAATATTTTATCATTCTTGAGTAAATATTTATGTGTAATGGAAACCGTCCAGTTTCTCCATAAATCATGTAACTTGGAATGATACTTTTCAAATTCAATATATATTTGTTATACAAAAAAAAATGTTTTAATTTCATACAACGCAATTTCTATATCATTACATTATGTATTTATCTATCCCAATCAATCACCGCACGTAATAATTGTAAAATAAGTCAAGAATAAGCTTCAGCATTTTCGTTTGTTGTTTTGTTTTTCCCTTATTTTTATCATTCATAAATTGCAATGAGCTTACAACGCACTATGAAAAATTACGCACTTTGAAAAAAATTCAAAGTGCGTTAAATTTTGGACCAAATTAACGCACTTTGAAAAAATAAAATTTCTTTTCAAAGTGCGTTAATATCGACCACATAAACGCACTTTGAAAAAATGTGTATGGCTTGGTCAATATTCTTCCAAATCTTAGGTAACTCTTCGGTGATGAGGTAACTACCGGATGTGAAAGTGAGCGATTTTGATTTTTCTATGCTTTGAAAATTCTTTTCTCTCTTAAATGTTTTACTGTAATTATTTTTTGTCCAGTTTGCCTGCATTTTATGTTAACTAAAATTTATTGAGAGTTTCCAACGTCATACTTGTTATGCAAATACATATATGTGGGTGTAAGATAGGCATCGGTACCGGAAGGGGGGTGTACACACAGATGTTATGCAAAGATATACATATTATAGGCATTGAAAATTGGGTACCTGTAAAGTGCGAAACGAAATAGAAACGGAACGAAATGAAACGAACTGAAACGAAACGAAATCTGCCGAAACGAAACGAAACGAAACCTACCGAAACGAAACGAAATCAAGACGAAACGAAACGAAATCAAAACGAAACCTGTCGAAATGAAACAAACAGAACATATGGTCTATTTTTACTTCATATGAAATTTATATAGTTCAAGCACCACAGGCAATTGTTTCGCTTCAAGCTCATACATAGGCGTCGGAAGGAAATTGAAAAGGGGGGGGGGCTTAACCAACAAAAAAGGTAAACCCTAATTTTCAATGCCTATATAATACATTTCTTCGCAAAAAAGTGGGGGGCTAACCCCCCACCCCAACCCCGCTTCCGACGCCTATGTCATATTTTGTTAATATCTTACTGAATAATTTACCTACTTAAAAAAAAGATATCGTTCGCTTCGAGAGAATTTTTTCTTGTCAGTTAAATCGTTTTAGATGTCTCTGGTCGAGCCTCTTTATTGCAAACCACTCATTTCTTCCTCGAAAATTACCTCGATAGAATAGGACCGTATGTACGTAGAAAGGATACACAAGATTTCGGTTGGAGTTATATGTATAATTGAACGATAAAACTAGACACCTCAGAATGTAATACTAAACACTCTAAGTCACTGGTTTATCCTATGTTTTAAGACATTCGCAATACAAAAGAAAAGTGACTTTAATTTGACCCGTACATAAACGAGCCTTTACATGTAACATCAATTTTGATAGATATGTTGTAATAAGGACTGAAAATAAGAGTAAGATATAAAAATTAGAAAATACTGCACATATTGAAATTATACATGCATAGTACGCTCGTGCATATTTGCAGCTGGCAAACATGTAAATACATTATTAGACTGAGAAGGGAGCCTAATGTATCGGTAATTAAATTTTATATTACTGTAACAAGTGCTTGAACTATATAAATTGTATTTGAAGCAAAAAAATGTCCACATGCAGTTACACATATATAATTATATACATGTACCTTGATTTGGAAAAAAAATAAACATTTTGATAGTTTTGTTTCGTTTCGTTTCGTTTCGTTTCGGCGGGTTTCGTTTTGATTTCGTTTCGTTTCGTCTTGATTTCGTTTCGTTTCGGTAGGTTTCGTTTCGTTTCAGTTCGTTTCGTTTCGTTTCGTTTCTATTTCGTTTCGCACTTTACAGGTACCCGAAAAAGTTTTACAGCAAGGAAAGATAACATTTCTCAACTTCATTAGACAAGGTCAAGGTCACATATGGTCATGATAAATTCTAAAAATTCTTGTCACAGGTAATATACATTTTAATATGAAAACCTTATCCTTCTTTTCTAAGGTAGTGACACAGGCACTTGTTTCGTATACGGGATACCTATGGCACGCCAAATTCACAAAAATGAGATAAACCTAGTTTCACAATTGATAAACTAGGTTTATCGACTGTAAACTATAGTTTACAAACCGTAAACTATAGTTAACGATTCGTTAAGTATAGTTTTCATCTGTAAAACTATATTTAACGGTCGTTAACTATAGTTTACGAATGATAATCTAAGTTTAGTTGTCTGTAATAAAACGTTAACAATAGATTTTGTTGATAAACATAGATTCACGTTTGAAAACTATAGTTTACAATCGTAAACTATAGTTAAGAGTTGTTAATCATAGTTTCACAAATTATGAAACTATATTGATCAGATCATTAACTATAATTAACGGTTTGTAAACTATAGTTTACAAATCGTGAAACTGTATTTATCAGATAATCTATGTTTTGCAATCGCAAATGATTGTTTTCGGTGTTAAGTATAGTTTACGGTTGCGAAACATAGATTATCGCGTTAACTATGGTTTACAGATGTGAAATATAGATTAACGTTGTTAACTTTAGTTTACATTTTGTAAACTATAGTTTACAACCGATAAACCTAGTTTATCGATTGTGAAACTATGATTATCTCATTGATATTTTACATCTGTAAACCATAGTTAACGCGAAAATCTATGTTTCACAACCGTAAATTATACTTAACATCGAAAACAATCATTTGCGATTGCAAAACATAGATTATCTATGGCACGCCAAATCCACAAAAATGAGCAAAACATAGTTTCACAGTCGATAAACTAGGTTTATCGGTTGTAAACTATAGTTTACGGACTGTAAACTATAGTTAACAACGTTAATCTATATTTTACATCTGTAAACCATAGTTAACGCGATAATCTATGTTTCACAACCGTAAACTATACTTAACATCGAAAACAATCATTTGCGATTGCAAAACATAGATTATCTGATAAACACAGTTTCACGATTTGTAAACTATAGTTTACAAACCGTTGACTATAGTTAACGATCTGATAAATATAGTTTCATGATTTGTGAAACTATGATTAACAACTCTTAACTATAGTTTACGATAGTAAACTATAGTTTACAAATGCGAATCTATGTTTATCAACAAAATCTATTGTTAACGCTTTATTCAGACAGATAAACTTATAGCAGATTTCAAAACACCTAAAGGATTACATTGTTTGTGACGAGCTGACGCTTTGCTTGTCGAGAACTTTAAATTCTACGTCACATTCTCGCCACATCAAAGGAAGTAGCCGAGATAGCGTCTCTCCCACGCTAAAGTCGGTCAGCTGCAATACACATCGCCGACGTTTAACGGGTATACAAAAGGGGACAGAAAACAAAAATCTTATTAAACATTTGAAAAAAAGCATTATTCATATTATATGGGTCATTTTCAAAAAATGTCCAAATTCCTGTTATACAAGCTTTTTTTGAAAATTTTGCAATAAAAATCAAATTTTTTTTACCCAATGAATTTAACAACAATCTACAAGTGTAGAAAAAAATTAAGTGCGATTAAAAATTGACTTGAATACTGAAAAAAGTCCTTCAACCTGAGTAAAATTAAAGAGAATTGCTTGTGATTTGGCCGGATGTTTGACTTCAACTCTGATTATTGATGTAGTAAATATAATTAAGCAGTGTAAAATGACCTTTATTGTATTGTACATGTTTAATACTGTCTAAATGCATGCTAAAATGTGATTGCAAAAAAGTAAGAATATGATTTTTTTTAAATTAAGTGTGTGTTATTTTGGCCGTGTCCTTGGAGTTACCAGGACATAAAAGTTATCTGTAACAGTTATCTTTCCTAAAGAAACTCTTCACTATCAGCCTCCTTCTTTTGGTCTTGTTCCCGTCAAAATATCATGAGACACTTTACACAGATCTTTTATACCATAGGCACAATATGTGGTTGAAGGCAAGTTTGATTGCAATAGTAATTTATTTTTGAGTCCTAGGAGTTACTTCGATATTGTGATGATAAATTAATTTGCCATTTCTTTGATGCATTGAGCAAGTTTATAACAAAATACCTATCATCTAGGAGCTGTGCTTTATGTTCATAAGTCAGTTATTGCTTTTATACTTCCAATTATTTATATAATAATTCCCTGGTGTTACTGTCCATTTTGTTACTGCAAGAAAAGTTACTCTAAGGATGTATCTGGTTACTCCATGGACAATTTACATAGAAAATAATTAAAAAGAATGAAAGTTGGAGTCATATGTTTTATTTTCCTCCCTTATTTAAAACTATCCAGTAACTAATTTTGTTTTAAAATGCCAAATTATTTACTAAATGTTTTTACCATTTGAAAATCATATGATTTTGCAGTCTTGGTTATGCAAAGGACAGAATTGGGTAACTCCGCGGACCAATTGAAAAAAAAAAACCCTTTAAATTCCCAATTTTAATACAACATTTGTGTAAAGTTTATTACAATATAAAATAACAGAAATATTTTTATCAAATTGGCATTTATTTTTCATATTATGTTTCCATGAGCTATAAATTAATTCAATAAATAATTTGAGTAACACAAAGGACAATGTTTGGTAACACAATGGATGTAAAAACGATTAAATATTTATGTTATTTATATACTCTTGCATGTTCTTTTGTTTCTGTAGGAAAATATACAACTTTTATTTCTTTTGAATAAATTGAAATATCAAAATTCATTATGTAATGCAATCATATCCCCTTTTATGCTCTTTAAAGTAACCCATGGTAACACCATAGACAAATTCAGTTACTCAAGGGACACAGCAAGGATTAAAGATAGAAAAATGAAACAAGCGTATTGCATATGGAGTGGTAATTGTGTTCATTGTATTGCAGAAAACAAATGTGGTGGGATATTGCAATTCAAGTAACAATAAATAATGAAGTGCTAAAAATATATGATGGTTAAAAATGGTAACACAAAGGAAGTTTTAGGTAACACAAGGGAATGTGAAATGAGGCAGAATATGATTTGTTTTCTTTAGTCTGAGGATTCTAGTTATGTTCTCTTGATGAAGATGATGTAAACAAGACACATTAAAAAGTTGCAATGAAGCCAATAGAATCCAAGACGTAAAAGATAGATTTATATCATTGAATTGAAAATACCTTTAAAGTTATATCAGATACGGAACATTTCTTTGCAAATGCATTTAAAGTCCTTTAATCATGTAAACCCTTAGAAGAAAAAGTCACAAATTGTTCATAACTGTTCTAAACGGATTTCAAAAGATTTTTTTAAGGAGACAATGTACCAGTCATTACCCTAGAATACAGTTTTGCATTTAGTTGAGGATGTTCTTCAGATTTGTCCAACTGAAATCCCTCATGACTGTTCTACATCCTGTAAAAGTTGGTGCTGAAAGAAGTTTTTAACCTTGGATGTACATAAGCTTTTGGAAAGTGGTGGAGAAGATTATATAGTCGAGGCAGCATTGGACAACAACAAGGCCAGATATGGTGGCAGACCACTACATTTCAAGCCACTTTGATGGATTGTTACCCTGAAGAACTGTCAATGAAAGTTTGGCAAACGATCAGTGGATACAAGAGCAAAAAGGGCAGAAAAATATCAATGAAAAAAATGAAAAAGAGTACAGATTAAAAAAAGTCAAGAGTTCCTGATAGGAAATCCGACTAAAGAAACTGAAAAGACTGACACCCTGGAAGAGAAAGAATTGGAGTCAATAATGAACATCAGACTACAGATGAAGAGAAATCAGATCCTTTGGAAGAGAGACTGGATAAAGATACAGAAAAAATGAACTTAAATGTATGCACGGGATTAGACAGAACCTAAAACCATGTTCCTTTTTAACAGGCCAAAAACTGTAAAAGATAAAAGCTGGTATAGCATTGCTAATGTTTTAATAATATTGTCACCATCATATCTTGTAGATGTGTATTATGTAGAGAGCTCATTGTGGAAAGAGGCTAGATGTAGATAAATAAAATGAAAATGTAAAATCCATAAAAAGATTAATGCATTCTATATATTTGAAATCTGGTCATTTACAGATACATGTAAATTTTCTAGTTTCACAATTATTTCTTCATTAAAAATTAGTTCTAGCTGATCTAAGACTCATCTATGTAAACCTTTGAATCTTTTAAAGGTGTCCTTTGTGTTATTTTTTGTCATTGGTGTTACAGCTTCTGCTTGGATATGTAAATACACTTACAAGTACTGATCAATGATTCAAAGTCATGTGATAGTAATTATTTATTATTCGGGCATAACAATTTGATTTCATTTTTCTACTGTCATATATCTTATGATTGGATAGTTATGTCTATGTCGTTACTGTTTTATCCTTGGTGTTACTAGTCAGACTCAAAATGTATAATGAAAGAAATCCCCCGCCAATTTTTTATGTTAAAACCATATACTCATATATTCACCTCTAGGGTAATTTCATTACTATCCTTTTCGGAAGGAAGGAGAACAACTTTATTATTTCTTTCTAAGGATTACACGAAATATCCTTAGTGTAACCTTTATGTCCTTTGTGTTATGCAAATATCCTTGGTGTTACCAACACATTTTTCCTATATTTATTTTCTAAATCTTTATACAATTTCATCGAAACTTGCAACACAATACTGTCGTTTTCTAATACTAAGTTTATTTGCAAAGCAAGTATTTTGTGCTGAGGTAAATGATGTATGCCTTAAGTAAACATGTAAGATATATACAAAAGTTACAACACAATGAGGGTAGCTTGGCGCCATTGGTCAGTGATGTCATAAACGAGGTAAACAAAGTACTTTATGGTGAATCTTTCCAAATACCTATACCTACCTCTGATCAAATACCTACCTCTGATCAAATACCTATACCTACATCTACACCGACATCTGAATTACCATCCCCACTGAGTGCTAATCCACAGACACATATAGTAACCTTTGTTGATGTACAAGCTAGACTTGTTGTCCTACAGAAAGAGACAGAATCGACAAATCAAAAGCTGGACTTCATCACTAGAAAATTGTGTAAACTGGATAAGATCGAGTCCAAAATGGGGGAGCTTGAAAAATCTGTCAGAAGTCTGAAGTACCGGGTGGAAGATGTTGAAGAGAAGAATGGAGACATTGAGAAATCTGTCAAATTCTTATCCGACAAATTCGACAAATATGAGAGTGACAATTCACATCTTACTACATTGTCGAGTCAGATTCAGACAAAACTAAGGGACCATGAAAAACATTTACTTGATATGCAGAAATATGTGAAAGATCTTAAACATTCCCAGGATGTTGCATCTGCTGGAGCCAATAAAACACAAACAGAGTTAAACAGACATGCCAACATGATACAAAACATGGCCCAGAACCTAGATCAAGTGAGAAGGGTCAACAAGCAGACAGATGAGCATATTACTGATCTACAATACCGCTCAATGAAGATGAACCTGATATTCGACAATTTGGGGTACGAAAGTAAAGAAGAAGACCTTTACTACAAATTGAAGTGCTTCCTATCCAATGAAATGGGTATCCATAGGCATATAGAGTTCATTAACATCCACAGATTTGGGCGTCACCGTCGAGGATATAACAGACCTATTGTAGCAAGGTTCTTATATCAAGGTGACCTTGACTTGTGCCTCAAGCAGTCATCACGCCTGCGATCAACTCCATACCGAGTGTATAGGCAATATCCATCAGCCATGGCAGAAAAGAGGCGTTGTCTAAAGCCGATAATGAACAGACTGTGGGAAGAAGGTGACAGAGTAAAACTGGTGCGTGACAGACTGTATGTTAACGGAGAACTATATGAGGGTGACGAGGCCCAGTGGTACGATGAGGAGGAGAACTCCGAACCCGATGTTGAGACCATGGAAAGATAGGATCTTGCGGTCGCGGGACCGATTTCAAAATGCAATGACTTGGACACTATCCGCGGCCTTAATCCGCTCCGGGTACTTTCTTGGAACATTGGCAAAGGACTCAAGAACAAGCAAACAGAAAGTGAATTTATTGATATAGTTAATTCAGCAGATGTGGTTTGTGTTTCTGAAAGTTGGATAACAGAGAATGATTGTAACATAATTTTTGTAGATGGTTATGAATCACTTAAATTTCCTCGGAAGACTGGTAGAGGAGGTGGTTTAGTTATATTTATTAGAAAAGAAATATTTAAATATGTCTGCTTATTAGAAAATATCTCTGATACTATAGTAGTGTTAAAACTAAATCATGTTCAGCTCAATGGTAAACCTATATACCTTATTTTCTGTTATTTTCCTCCCCATGGAAGTGTTTTCTATGAGCGAGAGGAAATTGACTTATTCCAATGCTTATATGATCTTCTTGTTAAATATAGTACTTATGGTCATATATTTATATCGGGTGATTTCAATGCCAGATGCGGTGAAAATGATGATTATATCACCAATGATAATATTAATGAAAATATTACAGATACATTACAACTTTTCTACTTATATACTTCTGACATTTGTAACATTGAAAGAAAAACACAAGATAAATGTATTAACCATTATGGTAGACAATTGTTAACATTATGTAGAAGTGTAGGTTTACGAATAGTTAATGGTAGACATCCCGATGATCTTAGTGGTAGTGTAACATTTTGCAGTACAAATGGAACAAGTGTTATTGATTACCTTCTATGTGAACAAGATATGATACAGAATATTGAAAAATTCAATGTTGGTACATTTAATACTCTCTCTGATCATTCCCCATTACTCTTCCATGTAAAATGTGATAAAAGTAATTTCGGTAACACAAAAGAATGTACAGATATAAGTAGGAATGTTCGGACTGTAAGTAAAATTGTAAAATGGAACGAAGCGAACTGTACTGAAATTACAAACGCTCTCCAACATAATATGTCAGAGTTGATGAACATTGTTAATACACCTATATGTAATCAGAATGAGGTAAATAGTTGTGTTAAATCCTTTTGTGATGTTATTAACAACATTGTGTTACCTCAGTGTGATATACGAACTCCCAGCAGCAATGGAATAAGATATAAGAAAACTGAAGATAAACCATGGTTCAATGATGAGTGTAAATCAAAATATATGGAATATAAGAACGCACTTCATAACTTTAATAAGTGTAAATCTACAGAAAATCACCAATCTTTGATTCACTATAAAACAATTTATAAAAAGTATGAAGATAAATGTAGGAAGTATTATAAGAGATATGAGGGAAATTTATTTGAATATTTAAGGAAGAACAATCCTAAACACTTTTTTAAGCTTTTCTCAAAAGATAAAAAATCATGTACTGATAGGTCAATATCTATTGATGAGTTTGTGGAATACTTTCAAAATTTGATGGATGATGATCATAGAAGTTTTGATGAAAGGGATCAACCGTCAAATAATGATATAACAGGGGATGCTATCTTTGAAGAGTTAGATAGAGAGATATCGGGGGAAGAAGTATATGAAGCAATTAACAAATTAAAGCGCAATAAGAGTTGTGCAGAAGATTGTATGTTGAATGATTTTTTCATTACATGTAAAAGCCATATTGTACCATGTCTAGTTAAACTTTTTAATTCTATATTTAGTACTGGGTATTTTCCAGAATCGTGGGCTCAAGGTTACATAGTCCCTGTATTCAAAAAGGGGGACCCCAATGACCCCAATAATTATAGAGGTATCACATTGACTAGTTGCTTAGGTAAACTTTATACATCTGTCTTAAATAGTCGTCTATTAAAATGGGATTTGGAAAACTCTATATTATCAGATGCTCAGTTTGGTTTTAAACCAGGTTTCTCTACTACTGATGCCATTTTTGTTTTACATACAATGATTACCAGACAATTAAGTCGCAGAGGTGGAAGACTATATTGTTGTTTTATAGACTATAAAAAAGCATTTGATTTTATAGATAGGAGCAGCCTGTGGGTTAAATTAATAAAACAGGGCATTGAAGGAAAACTATTAAAAACAATAAAATCACTATATACCATTGTTAAATCATGTATTAAGTCAAATGGTGTGATGTCTGAATTTTTTGAAAATAGAGTTGGTCTATTACAGGGTGAGGTGTTATCACCAATATTGTTCTCTCTTTTCGTGAATGATTGTGAATTACATTTTATAAGAAACAACTGTCCATCTTTTGAGTTCAATTTACTCAACATGTTCTTGCTTATGTATGCTGATGATATGGTACTAATGGCTGAATCTGCTGATTCACTGCAGAAATTGTTAGACTCTTTACTTTTATATAATCAAGAATGGAAGTTGAAACTTAACACTGAAAAAACAAAAATTGTTGTGTTTAGAAATCAAGGAAATGTAAAGATATCTGAAAAATTTATGTACGAGGATAAAGAACTTGAAATTGTCAATGAATTCAATTACCTAGGTATGCTTTTTAATTATAATGGGAAATTCAATATCACTCAGAAGCATGTTGCCGATCAAGGTCGGAAGGCATTTTTTTGCAATTAACTCAAGAATGAATAATTATTATCTAAACATAGAAACAAAATGTGCAGTTTTTGATACATATGTGAAAAGTGTTTTGTCATATGGAGCTGAAATATGGGGTTTCCACAAGGCTAAAGATGTTGAAAAAATTCATAGTAATTTTTGTAAGAAAGTCTTGGGGGTGAAATTATGTACTCCAAACAATATGGTATATTATGAATTAGGCAGATTACCTTTGTATCTTTTAAGGAAACTTCAAATTTTGAAATATTGGCTTAAACTTAAAAATACAAACAACTGTATATTGAAAGCTTGTTATGAAGAAAGAGTAAGGAATAATGACAAATGGTTTACTGAAATTAAGAATGAATTTGATAAGCTTGGTTTAAGTTATCTCTTGTTTCAAAACTTTGACACTCGTAGAGAATATGTTATTGTTAAGCAAAGATTCCTTGATGTGTATAGTCAAGAAATCCTTCATGGTATTAAGATGTCTACTAAAGGAAAGTTGTATCAACATTTTATAGACCATTTTTGTTTACAGAATTATTTATCAAAACCTATTAAACATGCATACAAAAAATGTATTACAAGCTTTAGACTGTCTAGTCATAAATTACGGGTAGAAGAAGGTAGATATGTTAATGAAAACAGAATGAACAGAAAATGCTTATTATGTGACTTAAATGATGTAGAAGATGAATTCCATTTTATATTGAAATGTCCTATTTATCAAGATCTCAGAATCCAATATATAAAACAGTATTATGTTAAGAAACCTAGTGTCTTTAAATTAATTCAACTGTTAAGTGTACAAAATGTTAAAGAAATGTCTAAATTGGGAAAATTTTTGTTCATTGCTTTACAACGAAGAAAAGATTTATTAAACTGTTCATAGCTCATGATATGTTACTGTAAAAGTGGTTATTTACACTGGTTGTTAAGTACGCGTTTGTGACTGTCAAACATTACGCGTGGGTATAATATACGCGGTGGCTCGAGTTACCGAGAAAAATTTACGCGGACATCAATATCGTAACTACATTTAACATCGGTTTGTTCCCCTTTGAAAATGACAAGAAAGAAAATAATTACAAACAAACTTTAAAAAATATTGTTTACATTGTTTGGTAAATATAACGGCGATGTGTACAGTCAAATGCAGTGAAGTGTGAACAACTGGCCATGGTGTGTGCTTTATTGTAATTATTAACGCAAGCTCAAACTTCAAAGTGAAATCTACTTACCTGTATCTGCGTCTCGAGTTTTGACAGTTAATTTGATAGGTATGATTGTAGTGACTTTGAGTTTATTTAACATTTTGGACTAATCAATTGAAATTAAGAAAGTTACAAACGAATATACAAAGGAAATGAAAATGAGTATCGATGTTATATTGCGTGTCGTTATTTGCTTTAAAATATTTAATATGAAGATGCATTTTTCATCGCACAAGTAAAATGATAATCATCACCGTTTGTGTTATATTTGTCTATACACGTGCGTTCAATACCATGATAGATATAAGACTGATTCAACCCGTCTAACAGTATAAGTAATAATCTAGAAATATTTAAGAAGATTGAAATTTTGTGACCATACGCGCGGGGGTATTTTACGCGGTTTTTTGCTTACCGCGTAAGTAGTGTAAATTTCCCCCACGCGTAAATAACCACTTTTACAGTATGTAAACATTTATTATACAATTGTAAGATCTGTATATATGTATACCTTGTTTGTAATACAACCATTATGTACATGTATCTGTCTGATATGCCGTTTGGCATAAGGAAATAAAGAATTGAGTACTTCGAACACTTACAACTTCCAGCTATACTTTATCTGATAATTTTCTGTTATGAAACTTCAGTTTGATTCAATAGAATAATTTTATCACTATGTTGAGATTGTTATTCTAAAAACCTTAATTTTTTTTTTAATTATGATTTTACTATGACTTTTAACTAAGTAACACCATGGACATTTATTGTTGGGTCCATGTACATATAATGTTTTTTTTAGTATATGTTAATAGAATTCTTTCTGCTTTAATCCGACTTAACTCAATATGAGTTAAGTCCCGTTATGGAGACAAATAGAGATAAAAAGTTCAGGGGAGATAACTCTCACTCAAATGCACTGACTTCATTTAGTCACATCCATTACGCATGTGCATTTGCTCTTCCTTTCCATCTTCCGTCAGCCATTGAAGCTCAGCATCGAGTTTAGTCTCAACAATATTCATCTTCATCTTGTGTTCCTTTGACCATCCAACGTCGGAAATATGAACATAATCAGGGCAAATTGATCCTGGACTAAGGGCCCATCCATATTACCCGATTTGTGAATATTATCATAGCATATCTAAAGTATCAACATCCCCAACGACGATATTAACCACGTGTGCAGCAACCACCGCAGTAGATGAACTCTTGTTTGAGAACATGACCTCAGTGTATTAATACATTGGTGAAATCGAAACCAACTTTTCGTTGTTATTAAAACCAACGTTTACAAATGGTGCCCACATACATTGGACATTACCAATAGCCACCATGCAGTGATCACGTGCCTCTTGGATCCGCCACGACATAGATCGGTGTCACATATCATCGGGTTCGGACTGCAAAATATTCCATCCATCATGGATTCCGTGTAAACAAATGTGTCGGTAAAATTGTTTTAATTTTTAAGTGCAGCGAGGAACTTGGCTGTGAATGAACCTTAAGAAGGACATTTTCTGCGAATTCAACCATAGTGGCATTTATCACTTTGTTAATTTAATTGTTAATATTTACTTGCCATTTAATTGAATTATTTGTGCATCAATCAGCTCATCTCTTGACAGTCTTGTTGTAACACTTGTGCTTGTCTTGATATATGCCATTTATTCAATGTTTATTTATTTATTTTTGCATTGACATCACATCGATCATCACCACCATTGTTTGTGCCTCCATGTTGTACACTGGTTGAGAAATATCTTTGAAGAAAGAGTCACAGGTCTGACAGGGAGTGTGAGAGTTGAGGGTAAGCTATGGCTTATTGAGAAGGGAACCATCTACAGATCACGTTCATATACCATAGATTTGGTAAGATTGTGTTTAGCAAGTTTGTGTATATTGTGATGTCTATTTGTGTTGTAAACAGAATTTCATTTGGAAACGAGGAATTGAAATGTTTATAGTGAAAAGTAAAGTATTTTATGATGATGAATTTGCATAATATAATGCATGAAATGTTATTTTACGATCCTTAAAAGTTACGAGGAAAATGGAATGATTTCCTTGAGCAAAATATTCAGTGTCCAGCGTTTGTAAGTGCATGCTCCTTGGGTGTTCAAAGACGTTTTACTTTAGGAAAAATTTTCATCTATAAACTCCATTGAATTGTCAGTCAGTAGGTAACAAAAATAAATTAATAACTAAATAGATAATATAAGAAATAAATAAAATCTAATTAATGAATTAATAATAATAAAAAATAATAAATAAATAGTGTGGGAAACTACAACATTTCAACAAACTTGTCAGGAAATAGGAATTCCAATTAACGCAGATTAAGATTGAAAGCCCAACCACTTATTCAAAATAAAATAAATTCTAAGGATTCCTTAGACTCTTAGAAACTACCTAAACATTTCAACAAAATTGTCAGGAAATAAAAAATTCCAATTAAATCAGTTTAAAATTGTAGGCCACACATCGTATTATAATAACATAAAATAGATAAACGAATAAATAAGTTTCAAGGATTCCTTAGTGTGTTAGAAACTACATGTACCTAAACACTAACAAACTTGTCAGGAAATAGAAATTTCAATTAATCCAGTTTTCAATCCCTTGTTTTAGATTACCGATAATTGACACACATACAAATGGAAACAAATAGGGAGGATTTAGATGCACGGGATTGACACACGCGCTGTAATGGGATAAAGGGATCGTATGGCATTGTTTACAAAACTTCTCTATTTTGCCATTGTTCAGATGTCACAATACATTTTAATATTTTTCTAAATAGTAAATAACAACTGCAGATAGACAACAATAATCGTATATTATAATACATTTAACCAGGACAGGAACAAAAATAAATTCAGGAAATAAAAAATTCCAATTTAATCAGTTTAAAATTGTAGGCCACATATTGTATTTAACATAAAATAGATAAAACGAATAAATAAGTTTCAACGATTCCTTAGTGTGTTAGAAACTACATGTACCTAAACACTAACAAACTTGTCAGGTAATAGAAATTTCAATTAATTCAGGTTAAAATTAAGGCCCAACCACTAATTTAACATTTCTTGATCTAGTTCAAAAGTTCCACAACCCAAGTGGAAGTTCAAGTTCAAGTTATTCATTCAAACCGTATAAATGGTACATGACGTTCAACAATATATGTACAATATATACAAAAAATAATATACAAGATACACGTGAAATGGCGGAATTAATTTTCGTATGAGTAACAAACATATAGTTATGCCAAAACATATTCATCCCAGAGCACATTTGTAAAAAGTTAAAATTTGTTTAGCTGATTATTGTCAATTTCAATAAGCCCACCTTTCAAATGCAGTATTGTTCAATGCTGTGGCATTTGTCATTCAATTTTCGTTAAACAGTTTTATCAGGAAGTTTTATCAGGAAGTGTGGCATGTAGCTGAAGATTTCACAATGCAGCTTTAGCCCATAATTATGTTCCCCAAACGAAGTTGGGGAACATATTGTTTTTACTCTGTTTCTTATTATTATTATTATTATTATTATTATTCCTGGGAAAATTTTGTACTTGAGTGATCTTGTAAACTACACATCCGACTAAGGTAAAATGTTTTTAGGGTCAATAGACATGTTATGTAGATATGCCGAACAAAGGTCATTTTGCGCGCACGTGCTTGCAAGAGCGCGCACGTGCAACATGTAAAATGACCGATTTAATTGATAAAGGTGCCTAACTTTTTTAATTTTTGATGAAATGCTTTGAAACTCATAATGTAAGGATATATTAGTAATATAGACAAAATGACATGGTCAAAATAGCAAGATCTCACGCGCATGCACGTGCGCTTTGCTCTGATTGGCTGAAACTAAAGTCTCAATATCTTTCTTGTTTTTTGAGGAAATCCTTTGAAATTTTGAACATAGCCATGCATTAGGATATCCTACAACATGATATATAGAAATTATAATGAAAACACGTGCATGCACGTGCGCTGCAATCTGATTGGCTGAAACTTTAAAAAGCTATAACTCCCTTGGTTTTCAACCAAACAGGATGGGATTTGAAACATAGATATATATAATGGACTTCTACAAAAAGGTATGGTCAAGATGCACATGCATACACGTGCGTGTACGTGAGCTGCAATCTGATTGGCTGAAACTTTAAACAGTTATAACTTCCTTGGTTTTCAACCAAACATGATGGGATTTAGAACATAGATATATATAATGGACATCTACTAGAAGGTATGGTCTCCATGCACATGCATACATGTGCGTGTACGAGCGCTGCAATCTGATTGGCTGAAACTTTAAACAGTTTTAACTCCCTTGGTTTTCAACCAAACGGGATGGGATTTAGAACATAGATAGATTTAATGAACTTCTACAAGAAGGTATGGTCACCATGCTCATGTATGCACGTGCGTGCACGTGAAATGGGTAAAATCAAAAATAAACTTGAATGAGCGAATTTTTTAATACTTTTGGATTAAATACTTTAATATTTAGTATATTAAAATATATTTATTATTATTATTATTCTTTTTTTTCTTCTTTGTTCTCCGGTACTTTTTTTGTCCGCGAGTGTTCTCAGAAACTGTTCACCCAACTAAGTTAAAACCTTTTTAGGGTTAATAGGTGTCAAGTGTAGGTGTGCGCAACGAAGGTCATTTTGCGCGCATACGCATGCACGTGCATGCGCGTGAAATGAGTGAAATGACGGATATACTTCTTATAGCCATAACCTTTACATTTTTTGATGAAATGCTTTGAAACTCATTCTATAAGGATATATTAATAGTCTAGAAAATATGACATGGTCAAAAAAGCAGTAACTCGCATGCATGCACGTGCGCTTCGCTCTGATTGGCTGAAACAAAGATCTCAATATCTCTTTTGTTTTTTGACGAAATGCTTTGAAATTTTAAACATAGTCATGCATCAGGATATACTACAATATAATATATAGCAAGTATCATGAAAACACGCGCATGCACGTGCGCTGCAATCTGATTGGTTTAAACTTTAAATGGGTATAACTCCTCTGATTTTCAACCAAACAGGATGGGATTTAGAACATAGATAGATATAGCGGACTCCTACAAAAAGATAAGGTCATCATGCACATGCATGCACGTGAGATGGGTAAAATTAAAAATACACTTGATGAAGCGTATTTTTCAATACTTTTGGATTGAATGCTTTATTATTATATTATATTAATGTATATAGATAGTGTAGACAAGATAATATGGTTATTACGCACATGCATTTACATGTGCACGCGTGCAAATGCTAAAATTTGAATATACTCTGTATACTTCTGGGAAACGTTGTTAAAGTGTAAAATGCATAGAGTTTGTCTTATTTAATGAAGCTTAAAGGGAGTATGACACCAAAAGGGAGTTGGGGAGCGTTTGGGGAACATCTGTAACGGTTCCCGTTACAATTAGCCCTAGTTATGTTCCCCAAACGGAGTTTGGGAACATATTGTTTTTACTCTGTTTCTTATTATTATTATTTTTTTTCTTATTTGTTCTCCGGTACTTTTTTGTCCGCGAGTGTTCTCAGAAACTGTTCACCCAACTGAGCTAAAACCTTTATAGGGTTAATAGGTGTGTAGTGTAGGTGTGCGGAACGAAGGTCATTTTGCGCGCATACGCCTGCACGTGCGTGCGCGTGAAATGAGTGAATTGACTGATATACTTAATATAGCTATTACTTTTACATTTTTTGATAAAATGCTTTGAAACTCATTACATAAAGATATATTAAAAGTGTTAATAATATGACACTGTCAAATTAGGATGAACTCACGCGCATGCACGTGCGCCTTCCTCTGATTGGCTGAAACAAAAATCTCTATATCTCTTTTGTTTTCCGACGAAATGTTTTGAAATTTTTAACATTGTCATGAATTAGGATATCCTACAATATAATATGGAAAAAATTTCATGAAATCACGCGCATGCACGTGCGCTGCAATCTGATTGGCTGAAACTTTAAATGGCTATATCTCCTTTATTTTTTGACGAAATGCTTTGAAATTTAAAACATAGTCATGCATTAGGATATCCTACAATATGATTTAGAAAAAAGTCATGAAATCACGCGCATGCACGTGTGCTGCAATCTGATTGGCTGAAACTTGAAATGGCTATATCTCCTTTGTTTTTTGACGAAATGCTTTGAAATTTAAAACATAGTCATGCATTAGGATATCCTACAATATGATTTAGAAAAAAAAATCATGAAATCACGCGCATGCACGTGTGCTGCAATCTGATTGGCTGAA
Source organism: Saccostrea cuccullata (assembly GCF_032062105.1). NCBI lineage: Eukaryota > Metazoa > Mollusca > Bivalvia > Ostreida > Ostreidae > Saccostrea > Saccostrea cuccullata. The sequence continues at coordinate 370,697 of NW_026933907.1, forward strand.
ACTTGAAATGGCTATAACTCCCTTGGTTTTCAACCAAACAGGATGGGATTTACAACATAGATAGATATAAGGGCCTCCTACAAGAAGGTATGGTCATCATGCACGTGCACGTATGTGCGTGCACTTGGAATGAGTGAAATTGAATGGGTATTTTAATACTTTTGGACTAAATGCTTTAATATAGAGTATATTTAGATAAATAGAAAGTGTAGATAAGACGATATGATCATTACGCACGTGCATTCACATGCACACGCCTGCAATGTTAAACTTAGAATATAATTGGTATCCTTCTGGGAAAACGTTGTTAAAGTCTAAAATGCACAGATGTTGTCTTATTTAATAAGACTTACATGGAATATGGCACCAAAAGGGAGTTGGGGAGCGTTTGGGGAACATCTGTAACGGTTCCCGTTACAATTAGCACTAGTTTAAAAAATTATGTTTATAATATAATAATAAATAAATAGGCAATTATATATAAATAAATAAATAATTAATTGATTTAAAATGCAGCTTTAGCAAAAGCATAATTATACATGTATATATATCTTCCACATTTTGTCAAACCAAGAAACATCTTCATTATTTAAAATACTTCACAGCTACTTGTCAATTAGACCCAACATTCCACGTTCAGTTTTTGCTTAATTTGGCGTGAAGCCTTCTCGTCATTCCATTACTTTAATGCTACAGAAATTTATTTCATTTCTTGGCTTTGACACTAAAACATTTAAGGGTAATACTCTTAGAATTGGGGGGTGCTACACACTTGAATTTATCAGGCTGGTCTGAAGATTATATAAAGATTAAACGGAGATGGAAGTCCATGCATTTCAGATTTTCATTCAATTTTTGTCAGACACAGTCACACTTGACAGTCACACTTGACAACACCTTTTTACTGTTTTTAAATTTATTCTAAGTTTGCAGGCACTTCTGTCATTGTATGGGTTATTGCATCATCTTTAATAGTATTATGCAAAAAATCACACATTCATCAATTTAGATAATGCGAATCGGACTTCGAACAATACAACATCCATATCAGATGGTTTGGTCAACAAGGAATGACCTGGAAAAAGGTCCCACCATTCAAATATTCGAACTCTGGTGTCATAATACAACAACCCACATGTCATAATGATACATTGTGGGTAATAGTATTGGTTCCATGTCCCTTTGCCATCTACAAAAGTTTATGAAATTGACTGTCTTGTTTTCAATTATGTTTAATACCAAGGTTAAAATTTATTGGGTCACAAATGCTGCCAAGAAATTATTTCAGGCCCATGTTGTCACACAAGGTTTGCATTAGGATATATAGCTCATTATATTGGTTCATTGCTACAAGGGGTGGGGGTATAGTCACTACCCCAATATTCAACAGGGCTCATCAATCCAGAGGGTGTTCACCTTTCCCATATAGCACATTCTACCATTATTCTCTATACCATTCAGTGTGACATAATCAAAATAATTTGTCAAAATTTGCAGTGCTACCTACCATTTCCATTTAGTTATTGAGCATTACATATATTATTGATCTTTGCAACTATTGTTCTATTGAACTATTGAACAGTTATTGATCATTACATAATTGATCTTTGCAACTATTGATCTATTGAAAAGTTATTGATCATTACATATTTACATATATTATTGATCTTCGTAAAAAATTTCCCTAGTTCTACGGTATACTGCATATATATCAAGCAGTAATTAATTTTACATAATTGTAATAAGTAGCAGTTTTGTCATGGTGTGGGCAAAATTTGCCGCATGTGGCGGATGTCTTCACATGCTGCGCTTTATTAGCTCCCATGTGAAGACATATGGCCGAATTTTGCTAGAAGCTCGCTGCTGATCCTGTTATCTTCCAGGGCCAGTGGCCAATAATTGAGCTTCCGTCATTGTGCCATTGCTATTGATTCTACGTCATATACTATTGATAAAGTCGACGTAGACCATTGTCTTTGTAATACATTGCTACCTGCTCATTGCAATTCATTTATCATTGAATATCATTGTATATCATTCAATATCATTGCATATTATTGAATAACATTGCATATCAATGCATATCATTGAATATCATTGTACCCATTGTGTAAATACATGTTTACACTTTGCGTACATCATTGATTGAATATCATTGTTTATCATTGAATATCATTGTACCCATTGTGTATTAATTATTCAATATACACTTTGTGTACATCATTGAATTGATACTTAATGTACATCATTGTAGAGATACCTTGTGTACATCATTGTATTCATTGTATTGATGATTGATTTGACTATTGATTATATTGATGATTGATTTTGACTATTGATTGTATTGATGATTGATTTGACTATTAATCAATAAAGCCATGACAAAAACTGCCAACCATTCTTAATCTATTTTGTCGACATAATCCGACTTAACTCAACTCAATATGAGTTAAGTCCCGTTATGGAGACAAATAGAGATAAAAAGTTCAGGGGAGATAACTCTCACTCAAATGCACTGACTTCATTTAGTCACATCCATTACGCATGTGCATTTGCTCTTCCTTTCCATCTTCCGTCAGCCATTGAAGCTCAGCATCCCACCCACCTCTCCCAATTTACAAGATTTTGATGAATTGTTCTCTTGTGCCAACAAAATGTTGCTGCTGTCTTTGATTTCCTTTTTCAGTTAACATCCATTCTCTTGGCTACCAGCAGAAGAATCCGTTACATCCATTCCTTTGGCTACCAGCAGAAGAATCCATTTCATCCATTCCCTTGTCCTCAAGCAGAAGAATCCATTTCCACCGTCCTTGGCTACCAGCGATAGGACCCGTAACCTCACTTCCCTTGGATACCAAAAGGACCTATTAGCGTCATGGCTTTGTTACGTCTCATTGAAATGCAAAGTATATGGTCTTCTTACAGGCTGTTTTTTAATGCTGAATCGAATTTTGCTAGAAGCTCGCTGCTGATCCTGTTATCTTCCAGGGCCAGTGGCCAATAATTGAGCTTCCGTCATTGTGCCATTGCTATTGATTCTACGTCATATACTATTGATAAAGTCGACGTAGACCATTGTCTTTGTAATACATTGCTACCTGCTCATTGCAATTCATTTATCATTGAATATCATTGTATATCATTCAATATCATTGCATATTATTGAATAACATTGCATATCAATGCATATCATTGTACCCATTGTGTAAATACATGTATACACTTTGCGTACATCATTGATTGAATATCATTGTTTATCATTGAATATCATTGTACCCATTGTGTATTAATTATTCAATATACACTTTGTGTACATCATTGAATTGATACTTTATGTACATCATTGTAGAGATACCTTGTGTACATCATTGTATTCATTGTATTGATGATTGATTTGACTATTGATTATATTGATGATTGATTTTGACTATTGATTGTATTGATGATTGATTTGACTATTAATCAATAAAGCCATGACAAAAACTGCCAACCATTCTTAATCTATTTTGTCGACATAACATTGTTTATGCATCTATGATGTTTGAATGCTTAAATAAAACTTTAAAAAGTTTAGACTGCCACATTTATTTTTGCAAAATACTGGTGTTGGAATTTGGACAAATTTTGAAAATGACTCATATGCATTTTAGAGTCCATTATAAATTAAAGGCTGTGAAAATTTAATTTTATAGCATTTACCATTTGTGTATATGGCACGGTATACATGCGATATAATTGATGTACATGATCAATTTAAATTGCTGGATTTTAAGTATTTCGTCCTGGTCATTCTTGGATTGTGTAGTATTTTTAAAATTACTAGTACTGTTGATGTAAAATGATTTTTCTGTGGAAAAGAGAAATATTCCTTTTATGAATCAAACCATGAAGTGAAAGACATGAGAACTACATGTAAGTATACATAGATATTTTTTTTTACATGTATACCCCAAACAACCGTATACCAGTATAATATGTACTTGTACTTTAAGTATCCATACATAAAAGAACATTTCTGTCAAGAAGAGAAGTATGCCTATTCACAATTGTCAATAATTATGTCAAGATACTAAATTTGAACGGGTGCATAGTTTTGCTTTAAAAAAATACACACATGTATAATAGCTCTCTCTCTCTTTCTCTCTCTCTCTCTCTCTCTCTCTCTCTCTCTCTCTCTCTCTCTCTCTCTCTCTCTCTCTCTCTCTCTCTCTCTCTCTCTCTCTCTCCAGGAAACGTTTCAGTGGCTGTATATATGTATTTCACTCTGTTTGATCAGTGATGTTTAAAATATGATCAGGTATTTTCATTAATTTTGCACACTGATTTTTTAATTATCAGCAAGCACACATTAAATCCATTCTGATTGCTCATATACGACATACATGCACTGCTGCAGAATTTTTAAATAATGTGCATTATGTAGAAAAGTACTCAAAAGCACATTTTCGCAATCCTTTATAAAACTGAGATTTCTGTAAGGACATGTAAATACCCATCACAGGGAACACCAAACCGAGCACTACGTACGCAGAGTTTTTGCAAACAGCAACATATCCTCCATATATGGGGGGGGGGGGTAGAATGGAAAAACATGTGCGATTTCAGCAACTGTGGGACAACTTTATCGAATGCTAAGACAACTTTTAATAATTATGCGATTCAATGAATATTTATATTGTACTAACGCAGTGGAACTACAAGAGGCCCATGGGCTACATCGCTTACCTGAGCACTGTGGCTATGAAAATAGCAGAAATCAGCCCAGTATTGAAAGTTTAAATGTATAAGTGGTCCCAATCTAAATTTAAAGGGGATGGGAGTTTATGTGAACAAACTTTAATCTACACTTCTTGAAATTTTCTCCCATAAGTTTCATCATTCTTGGCACTGTGTTTCTTGAGATGACTTTTAAAACATGTCATCAATTGCAAATTTTCACATTTTCTGAATTATCTCATCTAAGTAGTCGCCCTTCATTTGAATAAACTTGAATACCGTTTACCAAAAAATGCCTCGTGGCAAGTTTGGATAGCATTGGCCCAGTGGTTCTAGAGAAGAACTCGAAAATGTGAAAAGTTTAAAGACGGATAAACAGACAACGTCGGGCAAAATGTGATCATAAAGGTCACTTGAGCTTTCAGCACAGTTGAGATAATAAAGACCAATTGATATCATTAACTTTGTTGTGTTACATACAGCACAGACTCAAGTAATTGGCGACCAAATTTGAGAGGGGAGGGGGTATGCTCTCGTTTAAATCCGATTCGATTTTTCCCTTCAAATACACTAGATCTGACGGGCATATAACATAAGGGCCAGCCCTCACCCCACCCTACTTTTTTTTCGTTTCAAACATATTGTTCGAAAGGTTCATTGAAAGGCTTTAGGTTTTAATTAAGATACTTTACAACCGCTTAGGTAAACAGTTTCATGTTATTTATAAACTAAAAATATCAATTCGTGAAAATCATTGTGCACTGTACTTTAGATACATGAGACTGTCACAAAAATTTCAATACCGTAATCCAGTATAATCTCTTGACTTTCACATTATATTGCAAAAATATTGACAAATATGAGAGGAAAAACCTCTTCCCTGCCCAATTCTTAATTTTGAGTTCTTTGAAACTTCCTATTTATAATAATGATAACCATTATTCTACATAGATATTTTCCGTCGTTTAGTAATAATTACCCTGTACATACAACATTCGTTAAAACTTAAAATAAATTGAACTTCAATCGATAAAATATGAAGGTAAATGGACACGTCTTCCCCGGCCTTCCCTCTTTATATTTTCTCTCGAATATACGCATAAAGAGGGTCTCCATTTTTCACCATTATATTTTGTACCAAATTGCAACAATCTCAGCATGCATGACTTGGGTTGATACGCGTAACTAATAAATCCAATGATCAATGAATCATGCACTACTCGACTTTTATACTTGTACGCAAATATAAAAAAAAGTAAACTTTGAGATAATAGAATAAAATAATCGACCAATTTAAATATTCGTAATGGACTGAAAAAATCTTAAAATTTTTAAATTCAAGGTTTAAAAAAACTTTTTTTAAAATTCAAGGTTAAAAAAAACTTTTAACTTTGCAGGTTACATTCAAGAAAACGACATCGGGACTGTCTACTCCATTTTTTGAACCCCGAAAACAAGCTGTATGTTGCAGCTGACCGACTTTAGCGTGGGAGAGACGCGATCTCGGCTACTTCCTTTGATGTGGCGAGAATGTGACGTAGTATTTAAAGTTCTCGACAAGCAAAGCGTCAGCTCGTCACAAACAGTGTAATCCTTTAGGGGTTTTGAAATCTGCTCTAGATTAGCATTCGTAAACTATAGTTAACGACCGTTAAATATAGTTTTACAGATGAAAACTATACTTAACGAATCGTTAACTATAGTTTACGGTTTGTAAACTATAGTTTACAGTCGATAAACCTAGTTTATCAATTGTGAAACTAGGTTTATCTCATTTTTGTGAATTTGGCGTGGATTGGTATCCCCTACTTATATTAACCAAAAGCTACCTAACTCAATTTCAGGCACCCCCGCTTCAAGTTCGTATTTTGTTAATATATTAATCATTAACCTACTTTAAAATGACATTATTAATATACTAAATGGTTAACCTAAAGTGGAAATGTTATTGATAAAATTCAGAGCAGCACTGTATGAAATGATTTGACAAACAAAGAGCTAATAATAAAACTAGCCGGAATATGCACTTGATCACTGCATGCATGTTGATCCTTTTATCACAGTACAAGTACGGATATGCATGCATACATGTATATGTTCACAAATAGGACATGTATATTAAGTGACTTTTATTGGGACGGAACTTTTTTCAAATCTAGCCTGGAAAAGAGCGGAACATTTCTCAGAATAGAGTCTTAGGGAAAAGCTGGAAATCCATGGAATTCCAAGATATTTGGAAATCTATGGAAATCCAAAGAATTCCAGGAAAATAAAATGAAAACTGAAATAATTACAAAAACTTGGTAACATCACAATTTTTCATAGATCAAAATTAGGGCCCCCATACAGAGAGGCATGAAAGATTTTGGGGGAAAAATTTAACATTTCACTAAAAATCATACGATTAAGGTCAAGATCTAGTAAATGAAAGGTGCCTACAGATTTATCAAACTTGAGAAATAAATTCCCTTATTGATGCTTTGCAACTTTAGCTTGGTTAAATAAGGTAAAATTTCGAGGGCATAGTTTTGTAGGTAAACAAGACACATGAAAAACTGTATTTTAAACTGTCATTTTCAATGAAAACTTAAGAAAACCAGTCATAAATGTGGGAGTTTTTTTTATATTCGACAAAGGAAATGTATCCAGATTGCCTACAGTCTCTCAAAAAACGGTAATTATAGTATGTTCATGGCCTCTTAATTCTTAAATCAATATCAAATTTAATATAGGTATCCAGTTTACTTTTCATATGATTTCAAATTGAATGTCATGAAAATACCCTATTTTCTACATAATTCTGCTAAAGTCGTAAAGTACGGGAAAAGGAAAGTTGAAATTGATTATGACGTCATAATGGATCATTAGTCTAAAGTTATTTACTAGATCTTGACCTTAACAGACTCTTAAAAGATACCCATTGATTACGAGATAACGAGAAAATTATTTTTTTTTATCTGGTTAAAAATGAGCCTACCCGGTTTTTTCTTAATTGGTTTGTTTGTTAAATTAAAAAGAAAACTAGTCATGCATTTCATTGATTATTCACACCCACATTCAACGAGAATACCGAGGTGTTCCGAGTGGCTGACCTTAATTTTGTTTGCAAACTGCGTTATCGTGAATATTGTATCCGGCTATCTCCTCACGTTTTGTGGTAAGAATTAAGAAATGGCGCTTCTGAGAACTGGACTTAGGGCTAGGACCCTGTATACTGCCCTTAGAAACAATGCAGCATGCATGTCATCCATTCCACAACCAATAGTGAACCCCGAAGTCAAGTACAACAAGGTATGTGATAAGGCTTAGACATGTCATTTATAGAAACAATAGTGTAAACGACTTACCTGCAATTTGGTCTACTTACTATTCTTATGGAAGAAATATAGAAGACATAAATATTTCACTGTAGAAAGTCATTTCAGAAATCAATATATACATTTATTACACATATGTATAATATAGGTACATATGGATCTGCATATCTGTTTACATGCGTAGTTGAAATGAACTTGAATAGGACAGTCAGTTTAATTAAACTTTTAGAATACTCTGTCCAATACATTCTGTTTGCAATTTGATATGGTTCAGGCACGGATCCAGGGGAGGGAGGGGGGGGGGGTGTTGGTCCACCCCAGTCAACATAAAAAATGTAAAAACCCAGAAATTTCTTGACAAGAAAAAAATAATAATAAAACAAAACAAAAACATTCAAAAAAACAAAAAAAAACAACCCAAAACCAAAAAAACCCAACTTTTTCCCCATACTTGAAAACCCCATTACTAGGGGATGCCACGGTACAATTTAACATGAAGATATACGTGCATGTATTATACATGTATATATATATATAAATCAATTTTTTAGACTTTAAACTTCATCATGTTTAGATGACTCTAGGTTAAGGAAAAAAATGTTCAAGTTAGTTTAATTGTACATACAAGAGTACTTTGATGAAGGAAACAGGGGAGGGTAAAATGGGAATATTGGGTGGACCAGGTCTTAGAGGAGAGGGGGAAAATTAGGAGGGAGAAGAGAAGTTTGCAGGAGGGAGAGATGGAAATAGGTCACCTCTGTCCATTACACCATGTAAAATATAATGGAAATATGATTTTCTTATAAAACTGAAAGAGTCAATAGCTAGCTGTCAGCTTCAGAATTTACCATTTTTGGAAGCAGCGGCAGAAACAGGAATTTTTAATTTGAGAAGAGAGGGGGACAAATTGAAGGTCTGGGTGGTACATGTATATTTATGCCTTGAGGTGCAGGGCAAGGCTCGATCTGGTTGGGTCCCTGTGAGCTATTTCAGGTTCAGGAGTTTAGAGTATGTTCTATAAGCTTTATATTACCATGATTACAAGTGAAATTTCAAACAACCAAAGAAAAAAAAGGATTCATTAATTTTATATGTATTTTAAATCACAAAATCTGCCAGTGGGGACATTTTGTCGTTTCTTTGTTTGGCAGGGACAAAGTTGTTAAAAAATAAATGAATTCAATATTCTTTTTTTGGTATTTTGCAGGGTGTAAAGTTGTTTTAGAATTTTAAAAATATTTTTTTGATTAAATTTCAAGAAAAGAAGTACACAGATTTTATATAGGGAAGTAGATATGTATATATGACACAGTTTCCTGTTTCATACCTTCCTTGTCCTATAGAAATCAAAACTTGTATGTGTATGTTTATAATTGTTTAAATATCTGGCCTTGAATTTTAAACAATTTGAAAGTGTTTTACATGGAAATTTTCTAATAATAAGTATGATACAGGCTACTTTTTAAAAAAATTCATCTGAAATCTATTTTGTGATTTTTAAGGTAATATACAGGAGTAAAGAATATAATGTCTAATCTGTGTTTGTTCATAAACCAATTAGAAAAAAATTACTGAATACTGTAGAATCACATATTTTCGAGGGGTCAAATTTTCATGGTTTAAGGAAAATATATTTGTTCATGAGGATTTGATTTCGTGGTTAAAGAATTGTTCAGTAGTAATAAATGTGAAAAATTGCATTTTGTGGTGCACATAAATTTGTGGGTGTCTTCATACCTTAAAAACCATGAACATTAAACCTCCATGAAAATTAATGATTTCACAGTAATTCTTAAATGAGAAATTAAGAGTTACATACTGGTACTGGTCTGGTTGAGTAACCATGGTAACTTAAAAAGCTCTTAGTTATGTTTTTGCCACACCTTTTCCAAATACTAGATTTTATAAAATCTCTTATATGCCCCTGCAATCAAAGATTTGGGAGAATATAGTTTTTGCCCTGTTTATCCATCTGTCTGTCTGTAACTTTCCTCATAACTTTTGAGTGGGTGGGGTTATGGCTTTCATATTTCAAAGGTGTATTCCTTGTGACATGATCATCTTTGGTTACTATCAAATTGACCTCTTGACCTTGGAGTTTGACCCACTTTAACAAAAAAGTACCAAACTTTAATCTTCGCCGTGACTTTTGAAAAGTTGGTGCTAGGACTTTCATACTTCAAATATGTATTCACTACATGACAAGACCTTTGATATAAATATATTTGACCTTTTGACCTTGACCTTTGAGTTTGACCCACTTAAGAAAATTAACCTTGGTCATAACTTCTGAACAGTAGAACTAGGCCTTTCATATTTCACAAGTGTATTCCTTGTGACAAGACCTTCCATCATTTGACTTTTGACCTTGACCTTTGGAGTTTGACTTGCATGTAAGAAACCCTCAACTCTTGCCATAAGCTGCCATATGGGGGCATCAGTGTTTCACAAACACATCTTGATTATCTTTAAATAATTTCTGCAGAGATAAGTGCATGTACAGTGAAGAACTTTCATATTAAGAGAGGATTTTAGCTGCAGGTATCAGTAATTAAACATAATCTTTCTCTAGGTTTTTGTCAACAATGAATTCATCGACAGCCAATCAGGGAAGACTTTTCCTACTATTAATCCAGCAACAGGGGAGATAATTTGCCAGGTTGCAGAGGGGGATAAGGTAAATTTCTACATATTAATTGTCAGGTACATGCAGTTTTCAATATGCTCTGCATGGACCTTGATTTTTTAAAAATTATTTCAAAATCATCATTTCAGAATGGACAGTGACTTGCAATGCTACAATATATCATCAAGCAATGTCCAGCATGGTTCACTAACCAAGGAGATATTTATGATTTACAAAAAGAACATTAAGCCCTGTCAGTTTCTTAACCAAGTGATATTTTGTAGTTTTTATATCAGCTGTTTGTCACATTTAAGATCTTTTGATGTGCGAGTTATTGATGATTCTCAGTAATATATAACACATCTGCTGTAGATCAGTTTTTAAATATGTTAATGTGACCATTTAAAGACCCCTACATGTTAATAATTTGTTTATGGTTGCTTCATTTTATGGATTTCAAACAGTGTATTTTCATGCAATAAAATTAAAAGTAATATAAAAAAATTCAGAAGAAAAAAAAACTCATTGAATTTAGAAACAAAATATCTAGTTCAGTAGTTGATGATATGTTCCTTCAGCCAACAGAAATTTGCTTTTTAATATGTGCATTATAATAATAAATACATGCATTAATTTTACATAGATATAAAGAAATCAATTAAGACAAGAAATCAGAGACATAATAAAAAAGTGTGACAAATACTGGTGCGCTTCATGAAATATGCCATATGATTTTACACACCAATAACTCACACAAAACTTTAAAAAATTCCTAAACAATTTGCCTGATCAGTTTGCACTTGTCTTTGGGTGTAATTTAATAGCTATGATTTTAAATTATTGTATCACAGTATGAAATGGATAAAGCAGTTTATTATACTTCTGTTAAAATGTTTCCTACATAAAGTTCAGAAGGTAAAATAGCTATCTTTTATAGTTCATGCATACAAAGCTATAACCGGGATAAAAATTTTTACTATCCACCCTTGGAAAATTTTCATGCAATCTTTGCCTCCAATTTTGATTTCCAGCGATAAATCTGCAATCACAAAAACAATGCATGATGATGTCATAATGACTTCAGTAGCATTGTGATCTCTCATCATAATGATACTACAGAGGAAAATTTCAGATTATTCTTGCAGTATATATCTTACTCAAACATTTTTAAAATTCAAACCTCAGAAATTATGTTATATATCAGTATAATAAAACGCTTTATCCACTGTTTGTGAGTGGGATAGCTCTTGATTTTACAAACCCTTCACACAAAACTATTCCCCGAGGGCTGTTGCGGGTTTAATAGCAATGATTTTAAATTATAGCATCACAGTATGAAATGGATATATAGAAATGTATACTGTTTCTTATATATCAAATATGCATAAGTATATATATAATAATTATGTTAATTTTCACCAAAAATGTATATTGAATCCTGAAAACGAGAATAATTAATGCTTGCAAGTGGATCAAGCCAGTTTTTTTTTTGATTGGTTATAAAATTATCTGGTGTCCACAGGAAAGCAGAGGGTCCAGGATTTTAATTTCAGGTCCTTCATCCCCCCTTCCACAATTAAAATTGTTGCTATATGCCACTTAATGTACCTTAATTAAGGTGAAGAGGAACCATGAAGGTATACTAATAGTGAAGTTAACACAGTGTGTCTGGATTGATCAAAATGGGACCATTATGAGTTACAGTTACACATAAGTACATAGTTACATGTAATCCACAATAAAAACTGTTGCCCAAATTCTGCATGGTCATCGAGCATCATTTTTTACAAATTTGGATCTTTTACAATAAATTCCTTGGAATTTTTCTCTTTAATTTCTCTTTTGTGAAGTTAATTGATAAATTGACCATGTCCTCCTCATGTAATGTTCACTTAAAGAGAAAAGGGAATTCTTTTTTGGTTTGTATATGTTTTAATAATTTTTTATGGTCCTTATTGTTTTCAATGCTATATCACGCAGTGAAAGGGGGGGGGGGGGGGCTGGCTATGAATAGAAATGTATAAAAATCTATTATTAGAACATGTTCACAGCTCACCTGTTTTCTATTACATGTATAATTAAATGCACTGCGTGCTGCTGTACTGCACACTATAAAATTTTAGTGGGAATATCTTCATGCACCATTTAAATTTAACCATTTCAAGGTCCTTTTGTATTTTATTTTTGGCAAAACTGCATGTTTGTTTGTGTTTCTGCATGGGGTTTAAATTTAATTACAACACTTCTCATTATTGAAGCCTGTGATTTTTGGCAGTCCCTTAGAAGTCATGTTATTTTACATGTCTTAAAATTATCCCTTTGTATTAAGTTTTCATGTATGGATCAATTTATAAGTTTATACAAATGTTATAATTTAACAAATTAGATCTAACTTGTTTCTTCCAAATGGGGTTTAAAATTTTAATACTTGCATGTGCAAACAAAGCTTTTAGATATGCATAATAACGGAATCAAGGTCTACTGTTTTGTTTGTTTGTTTGTCTATATCATGTTGAGGCTATGACCTTACAAGTATAACTATGAACAGAAAAGCATTGGTAGCTTATGCTTAACATGCTTATTATACTGAATCAATCTCAACTTTACGGGCCTTTCTAACAAGCAAATTGTGTAAAAAGGTTTACATTTCACACCCCCCTTTCCCTCTTCATAAACATTGAAATAAAAGTAAGGAGACAGAGCTTAGCCTTACATCATTTATGAATATGATTTATAACTGCTTATGTAAGTGAAGTAGGTAATTTAAAAAATGTAGTTTGTCAATAAAGGATGCCTGAGTTTGTATTAAATGATTTAATAACTAGATAAGAGAGGTGCAGAGCAGGAAATCGGTGTTTTCCTCACAGATAAAGACACACTGTTGAGTAGCTTTAAACTGATTTTAATTTTAAGATCTATTTGTTTCCTTGTCAAACAATTTATACATATTTGTTGAGGCCCTGGTGTATACAGCTGTTGATGTACTATAGGGAAAGAAATAAGTGATATGATTGAAAACAAACAATGCTTGCAGAATAATTGACTGATGCATGTTTTGTTGTGTATTTATGACTACCATTGTCTGCTTGTAGAAAGATGTGGACATCGCAGTGAAAGCTGCACAGGATGCTTTTAGATTGGGGTCACCATGGCGACGAATGGATGCTGCAGAAAGAGGATATCTTTTGAATAAACTGGCAGACCTCATCGAAAGAGATAGACAGTATATCACTGTAATTGATTTATCTTTCATAAATTATCAGGATTTAACAAAATCCTGGCTACCTTTGTAGTTAATCTTGCACATGTTACATGCTGCAGAACTTCAGATCACTTGTCTAGCAAGTTGTTACGTACTTGAAAAATCATCAATCAGGTACACAAGTTAGATTGTAGATTATGAAGATTCTTTTCTTTTGACTATTGGAAATTTTGTTTATTTACTATACTTTTCCAGCCGAGTGAAAAACTGCATGTTGGATACCAAAGTGTCCGCCCAGCTGTATGAACTCAATGTTAAAGCATTGAAAATTTAAATCCAAATCATTCTACCTGTCCACCCTCAGAGAAAATTACAATATACCAGTATTTTTAAAACTGATTCTATTACAAAAGACTTTAAAAGATTCATACCCCTCCATTTATGGACAACTGTTGGGGAATAAAAGCAGATTTAAGCTTAACAGTTACACTTGACTGCTCAATGTTCCTTGGCTACATACAATTATGTTTAGATATCCATCCCTGCAAATCTCTAAAAGGTTCTCCGTTTTTTCATTTAAGGGTTTTATTCCCAACATTCACTGACAGTAGGGGGTATATTCATTTGGATCTGCATGTCCATCCATCCAACTGTGTAATACATTTTTTCCCTGACAATATCTCAAAAAGCCATCAAGTTTTTGCTGTAAATATTATATCACAGCACCGCTTGACCTGAAGAAAAGCCCTATTTCTTTGAAAATCAAAAAGTCAAAAGTCAAGGCCATGCAAAAATTCACACATTTTGTCTTTTTGTAACACTTTGGTTCCAGAAAATATTTTAAAAAGCTTTTGAGCTTATGAATTTTAATAACATAATTCTTATTTGGGCCATCAAAAAGCCCCTTTTTAATTTTAACATCAAAAGGTCAAAGGTCAAGGTCATAAATTCATATGTTGCAAATAATACATTTTTGATAAAATTTCAGATTTCTTTGAGTCTGTTCAATATGATAAAACTCCTTGTGACCCATATTAAAGGTAACTGTTGATTTTGAAGTGAAAAGACAAGGTCAGAAATTTCATACATTTTGTATGTGTAACACTTTTTTTCCCGTTGATTTCTCAAAAAGCCTTTAAAACTTTTGTTATGAAATTTTTTGATCACATGTTTTTACATGTTTGACTCGATCTAGAAAAGTCAAATTTATTTGAGGCTATAGCTAATTGGTCAAAGGTCAAGGTAAGAAACTCATACTATAGTATTTTAGGTATTGAATTTTTGTGATTTAATTGTCTTTATTTTTTAGTCTCTGGAGACCCTTGACAATGGTAAACCATACCATGTG
The DNA here is from genome assembly GCF_032062105.1 of Saccostrea cuccullata. Classification (NCBI taxonomy): domain Eukaryota; kingdom Metazoa; phylum Mollusca; class Bivalvia; order Ostreida; family Ostreidae; genus Saccostrea; species Saccostrea cuccullata. The sequence continues at coordinate 385,906 of NW_026933907.1, forward strand.
GCATATGCTGCAGATCTCAATCTGGTCATCAAATGTTACCGATACTACGCAGGCTGGGCCGACAAAAACGAGGGAAAAACTGTCCCAGTTGGTTTGTATCAAATTTTTCTGCTGTCTGTCTGTAGTCATCCGTCTGTCCTTGCATTCTTGTATCTGAGGCCTTCAGTCTTTTCCACTTTATTAGGTCACCTGAGTTAACTCAGGTGACCTACTGCTATCTGTTTTCGTCCGTCGTCGTTCGTCGTGCGTCGTTCGTCGTGCGTTAACATTTGAACATTTTCAGCTTCTTCTCTGAAACCACTCAACCAATTTCATCCAATTTTAGCATATAGCATCTATGGGTGAAGAGAAACAAAAATTGTGAATTTCATGGTCCCTGCCCCCCTTGGGCCTGGGGGGTGGGGCCAAAACCACTAAAATTAGTGCAATCTTTAAAAACCTTCTTCTTTACTACTAGACATCAAGCAGTCAAACTGTTGGCATGATTGCTATCAGCATTGAGTCCTCTACCAAAATTGTGAAATTAATGGCCCCAGGGTCAGGGGTTCTGGTGCTAGGGCGGGGCTATATTGATTATATATTGAAAATGCATTATTTCTTTGAAAATCTTCTTCTCTGCTCCTGAGTATCAAATAAACTAACGAAGTACATAGTTATAATGAGCAAGAGTGCCTCTACCTAAATTGTGATTTTTAGGGCCCCAGGGTCAGGGGTTCTGGTGTTAGAGCGGGGCTCCATTGATTATATAGTGAGAATGCATTAATTCTTTGAAAATCTTCTTCTCTGCTCCTGAGTATCAAATAAACTAACAAAGTACATAGTTATGATGAGCAAGAGTGCCTCTTTTAAAATTGTGAATTTTAGGGCCCCAGGGTCAGGGGTTCTGGTGTTAGGGCGGGGCTCCATTGATTACATAGTGAAAATGCTTTAATTCTTTGACAATCTTCTTCTCTGCTTTTGGGTATCATTTGAAATAACTAAGTACATAGCTATGATAAGTAAGAGTGCTTCTTATAAAATTGTGAATTTTATGGCCCCAGGGTCAGTGGTTCTGGTGTTGGGTAGGGCACTATTTATTATATAGTGAAAAATGCATTAATTCTTTGAAAATCTTTTTCTGTGCTCCTAGGTATTAAGTAAACTAACTAAGAACATAGCTATGATGAGCAAGAATGCTTCTACCAAAATTGTGAATTTCATGACCCCAGGGTCAGGGGTTCTGGTGTTAGGGTGGTGCTCTATAATGATTATATAGTGGAAATACATTAATTCTTTGAAAATCTTCTTCTCTGCCCCTGTGTAATAAGCAAATGAACTACCTATATAGTTATGATGTACAAGGCTCTTCTTCTAGAATTGTGAATTTCCAGGCCCCTGGGTCAGGGATTTTTGACTTATATACTGAAAATGAATTGTTTGAAATCTGCTCCTTGGTATTAATCAAACATTTTTGATAAGCAAGGGTGCCTTTTCAAAAATTGTGCAATGTGTGGACCTAGGGTCAGGGGTTCATGTGTGATAGAGGCACTTCTGATTATTGCTGAATATTACTGATTAGTTGATTTGCATGTTTTGTTCCCCTACCCTGCCTATGGGTATTAAGTAACCAAACTAAGCAACTGGGTATCAAGGAGGCTTGGGAGTCAACAAATTAAAAACAAATTAACCACCAGATATAACTTAAATTTTTAGATATGATATCTTTAGCTGTCAACTATCATTTGACAAAAAAATTTCATACATATCAGTTTTAAAATTTGATTATTTTGGTATATCTTTATATGGAGATCTTCTCCTAAAGGAGATCGAAATAGTCTAACAATGGCAACGACCACCCAGCCCCTTTAAGTAACCAAACTAAGCAATTACTAAGTTTAGTTTTATGATTAGCAATGGTGCCAGCCTCTTTCAAAATTAAGAATGCCATAGCATCTACCTTAAAACATGAACCAAATTCAATCGTTTGAAAGTTGTTGCATTATTCTCAGGTGACTATTAAGGCCCATGGGCCTCTTGTGTTTGTTTATCTCCTAGTCCTTGCAAACTCTTATGAGTAAAATTTATAATTATTTTTCAGCTGGTGATTACTTTGCCTATACCAGACATGAACCTGTAGGGGTTTGTGGACAGATTATTCCAGTAGGTTAAATTCTTCTTTTGATGGAGACATTTAAAGCTTTTTGTACTATGTTTATTTGAATTTAAATGGCAGCCTTAATGTATGGGAAACAGAAAAATGAAACTGTATGCCATGCATAAACACAGAATTATGATGTTTAAATTGTGTAAAATTGGATTTTAATAAATTTACAAGGATAAGTGATAGTTTTATGGTTGCTTGATTTTATCAGAATACATCATTTTATAAATTTGACTAAAATTGCATCAATTTCAATTTTTTTTTCTTTTATGTTTTAAAATACAAACCGAAAAGAGAATTTTATATGAAGAAGAAACAGGCAAAAATCCAGTGTACTTAAATGTACATTTGTGTTTTTAATCTTTCTGAACAGTTTAAGATAAAAATCTTTATTGAATGAGTAGTTTAAACCTGATTTTCATTGACTGTCTTAGTTCAGTATAATGTTGTTTTCTTTAGTGGAACTTCCCACTGTTGATGCAGGCCTGGAAGCTTGGCCCAGCCCTGGCCTGCGGTAATGTAGTGGTGATGAAGGTCGCAGAACAGACACCCCTGTCAGCTCTATATATAGCTCACCTGGCCAGAGAGGTAGGTGTCGGTAAGGGACTCAGCAGTTATACATGTATGTATTTCTTATCAATTGTATATGATATACTATGTGGATTTGGGAGAGAGAGTGTATTTACTTTATCCATGTCAATCAGACTATAACTTTAAGTATTATACCAGGTATGCACTTGAATAGTCTGATTCACTAGAAAAACATGATGCTTAAAAAATTCTGATGCAAAATATATCCTTTTGTTTTTTTAAAATTGTTCTATTTAAAAATAAGGATTAAAACAAAAGGCCTACAAAAATAAAAATTATATTTAAAACATTGATTTATGAAGTGTTTTTGTTTTGGGTTTAGGCTGGATTTCCCCCTGGTGTTCTTAACATTATTCCTGGTTACGGTCCTACAGCAGGGGGTGCCATTGCCAGTCACATGGGTGTGGACAAGTTGGCCTTTACTGGCTCCACAGAGGTAAGCTGTCCTATTGTAGACTGTATATTATGAAAACATGTAGTCAGGAACAGAAAGTTGCTTTTGACTGATGATAAAGTACATTGCCCTCGGTTTTCTAACTATGACAGTAGTAGCTCTGTACATATAACACACTGTATTGATTGAATTGACAGGTTGGACAGATAGTGGCTCAGGCAGCAGCACAATCTAACCTGAAGAGAGTCACCCTGGAGCTCGGGGGGAAGAGTCCCAACATTGTCATGGCTGATGCTGATTGTAAGTAAAAAGCATTCAAAGGGAAACAACTCTGATAACAAAAAGTTTTAAAAGACATACTGATCATGACACATCAATCTATAGCCTCTTACAGCTAAAAAGTTAACCACTAGAAAGTTTGACAGTCATAAGACATTTTTAAAAATCCTTTGTCAAATGAAGACTTAATCGACTGAGTTATAATTTTCTGAAGACTTCCACTTCTTATTTGTGACTTTTAAAGTAGTACATGATAAAGCTGATACAACTTGAAATATTTCCTTTTCAGTGGATATGGCAGTAGAGATGTCCCACTTTGCTCTGTACTTCAACCAAGGACAGTGTTGCTGTGCTGGTTCCCGCACCTTTGTGGAGGAGAAAATCTACGATGAATTTGTAGCTAAGAGTGCCGAGAGAGCAAAAAAGAGGACTGTAGGGGACCCATTTGATGCGTCTAATGAGCAGGGACCACAGGTAGCCCATACAAATACATGTAGTACAGTATACTCCCAATATATCAGGGGTTAAAGAGGTAAATGAGTTATTTAGGAAGAGTACTGTTAGTAAAAGTCTTCATCTCAAAAGCAATTTTATAGATTCATAATCTTTCAATATTTAGTCAGTGTGCAGCACCTTCATGTATGTCATTGTACATCAAGGTTGTGTTCAATGATAAGTCAATAGTCCAGATTCAAGTTTCTTCTTGTAATATCTTGATTCTAAGGTTTTGCCACAGCAGATTGAGAAGAACAAAGTTTTTATGTAAAGAAAACATAAACTTGGCAAATTTAACGTGTCTACATTTTGTAACTTTGACATAATGTCTCTTAACTGTAATTTAAAGTGAATGGAATCATGAATTATTATTTATGTTGAGGTCCACAAATGAAGTTTCTTCCTTCTCAGGAAGATGAAGACAACAGGTGAGCATTGTGACCTATGGGCCTTTCGTTTTATTTCTTAGGTGGACAAGGAGCAGACAGAGAAGATCATGTCATACATCAAGAGCGGAAAAGACCAGGGAGCAAAGCTTGTGGCAGGGGGCAACAGAAAGGGGGACAAGGGGTACTACATTGAGCCCACAGTATTCGCTGATGTACAGGATGACATGAAAATTGCCCAGGAAGAGGTTTATACACTCAATTTATGTTCAGATATTGCATGGAATATAAAATGATTGATATACTGACAAACAGTGAAGTGGCAGGTCGAATAAAGATTAAAAAAATATTTACAGATTTTTGGTCCAGTGCAATCAATTCTGAAGTTTAAATCCATGGATGAGCTGATTGAGCGATGTCACAAGACAATCTATGGTCTGGCTGCTGCAGTCCACACCACTGATCTGGAGAAGGCACTCTATGTGGCCAATACAGTGAGGGCAGGGACTGTCTGGTAGGTAGTCTCAAAGATTCCAGGGATCTGGGTTAGGAGGGGGATGCTCTCTTACCTATTTCCCAGCTCTTGAACTGATGTAACATTCAAATTTAGGGTAAAGATGTTCACATTTATGTCAGTAATTCAGTTTGTTGCAGGTTTTCTTTCAAATAAATCAGTGGCAATATATATATATATATATACATATAAATATCATGTCAAATTTTGATTTTGTTTTTGTGTTAGGGTAAACTGTTTTGATGTGTTTGATGCCTCCATGCCTTTTGGAGGTTATAAGATGTCTGGTAATGGCCGCGAACTTGGGGAATATGGACTAGAGGCCTACACAGAAGTCAAATCTGTAAGTTGTCATGGTTACCATTCATCAAATCACAATGCTTTTGAGAATGTTGATTTCTGGCATAATAGAAATAGGATTGTGTATTTAGATTATAAACTATTCCTCTTACTTATATGTGATGAATAAAATTCCAAGAAAAGTAATATGTCTTTGTAGTCTACATGTAGCCATCACTTGCTTAAACTTAATTGAAATTTAATATTATTTCAGGTTGTAATAAAAATTCCACAGAAGAATTCTTAAACATCAAAGTAACTAAAGAAAAAATGAACTTATCAAATGAAATGAAGTTGTACATCATATACTGATGATGCAGTAGCTGAGAATTCATTTTTTTTATTGTTGATTTTGGGGGTATTAAGTACCTAACAACACTATGCGTTATCCGTAAGCTTAATACCGGTATTATGCTTTGATATTTAGAAGTATTTAGTATTGTGCATTGTTGATGCTTTATATAATTTTATGTGTACATGTATTTAATGTTATAATTATGAAAAGAATATCATGTTCTGTACTGTATCTACTTATTAAAAAAACTTATTCAGTGTTAGGTGAAAGACATGTTTGTCATTTCTGAGTATAATAATTCAGAACTTGGAGGGGTTATTAACATTTATTATTTATTACAAAAATCTGAAAATACTTGTTATTCCTTTTTTGACTATTCTTTTGATTGTATATGCAAAATCTATTTGATATTTATAATCTTTATATGATGTTTACATTAGGGGTTATAGAAATTTATATTTTAAAATGACATTGATTAATTCACAACATTATTATAGAGCTTTAATTTTACTTTTTCAGTGCATTCATCGCTTATATGATGTACAATCTTAAAATGTTTTTGTTACATGAAAAATAATCAAATAAATTTTTTTTCTAGACTTTTTGTTGTTATTTTACATACAGTGTACTTAACTTTGCAATGTAGTGAAATAATACATAGTAGTTGACCTTCCCACAACAAAATATACAGCAATCATCATTATGGATGGTAAGCAGCTAGAAAACAAAGTTCTGTAAACAAAACAAGAAATGTGGCATCCTCAAGATCTTTTTTTAAGGCATTTCAACAATAGTTTTCACTTTTGAGGGTTTCCATGAGTAATTGAAATAAAAGCTCTGATGAACATTGTCCAAAAGATATACAATTTTGTAACACATTTTGACCATAAGATGTATTTTTCATTTATATTTAGAACATTTTACTAAGCTTTAATACATGTACATATAAGGGTCAGTCCAAATCAAATTAGAAAACGCTGCACAACCTTCTCATTTCTCCTTTGGAGTGGTATTATTCCTGTTAGATACCTATGTAAATCGCATGCCTATATTACTAAAATTTAGTAACATGAAACGTACAAAATTGCTAGGATGCGCCCGTCAGGAATTTCTTTGTTTCATGTAACACCATCAGAAAGTTTATTCCTTTGTCTTTTTCGCTGGTTTGAGTCAGGAATCAGGTGTTTGGTGCCGATTATTCGCTGCCTCAGCTGCGCAGTTTTCCCTGCCGTCAAATGTAGTACGATCTGGTTCTATTATAAACCAGTCATGTGGTACTGTCTGCTTTGATCAAGTGTGATCAGCTGCAATTAGAAATAATAAACGAAAAATAAATATAACTTTACAGAAATTTGATTCAAGTAGCTCAACATAATTGAATGAAAGCCCTTTGAAATGTTATCACAGTTTTATCTACTCAGCACAGGAGCAAATGTTTTTCTGTTAACAGTACATATAGATTAGATGAATTACGTAATTTTTCAACTTAATTATTTCTTTTTCTTTTCCTTGAAAAAAATGTGACATTTGAAATGTTTTTCTGGATAGGTTTGTGATTTTACCAGTAACCAGTAACCTTGGTGATGTACTTTTGCCATGAAGTTAGCAGAGGATTGGAAATACATGTATATTTTTTCCATCACTTCAAAATAGGAAGTAAATGTTTTATTGGTCAGCAATAGATATTTCAATACTACTGAGAGTTTTTTTTAATTCAAAAAAAGTTGTTATCATTTAGCTATGAAAGTGATGAGAGCAATGTTTTTAAAGAAAAAAAAATTAAAAGTGTTATCTGTTTACTTCAAACAAATACAAGAGAAACCTAATAAAACTAAGTTTGAGTATCCGCTTTCAGTGTAAAGAAATATAAAATGAATGTATGAGCAACATTTGGCTTACAAGCCAATAATTATTTTAAAAACACAAATACATATTTACATGTACCTACTTCGAGAATATAAATGTGTTCGAAATAATGTACATAAAATACGATGTATTAAAAAAATTCATTAGATCAATTTTGGTGAAACGATCAACCTAATGTTATAGATATTTAACAACATTGTTACTATATCAACATATAAATTACCCCGCATAATTTTTCATTTTAATGATAAAAGAAGATGGGAGAATAAGGAGCGGACGAAGTGCCTATAGTGCGACAAATATGAGATGAAAAATTAAATCTCATTTATATCCATATTTTCTATAATATTTCAACAAACACTAAAGTATACTTAATGTAAAATCTCTATAATTTACAAAAATCTCTCAAAAACTGATATTATTTGCTTATGAAAAAAGCATACGCACACGCAAGATGACAAAAAGGGTCATTTTCTCATATTTTAACAAAATGTTTCAACATGAGTGGGTCTTTGCTCCATTTCTTTGAAAGAAAATCCTAAAAGTTTGCTATAAAATATAAATTGTTTGGTTTACAAAAACATGGAGCAAAGACCCACTATACCTTAAAAGTACACTTTTATGACATATAACATTCGCATCCATCGTCTCAAGCCACGGTCCGGAGTCCGCATATATAGCTCTCTCCTACCCGTGGCTGCATGATCACAAAAAGTGTCGTAATCTTGAATATTTACGCCTCTCTATTGTCATATTTAGTCAATGGCAAGTTTTGTTTCCATCGCAATCGAAATCAACAACTGACGTCAACATTAAACAAGAAATATTTCCTATACTGCGATTGGATATTGAAGGGTCGCGATAAAGTTCATCATCCGACTATGCTTTACTGGCTGCATTTCATTTCCGGAATTTTTGGTAATTATCAACTTTTCATTTCCATCATTTTTTAGTTTTCATTTCCGACATTTTTTTTTTTGTTTTCATTTCCGACATTTTTCAAATACATATGTAGTACCTATAGTAATAGATTTGATAACTTTACTTATGAACAATTCAAAGGATTAAATCATAAATAAATCATTGAAATCCAATTTTGTAAATCTATCAGTGACTTGGACATAAGTATGGTGCTGTCACTGATGTTTAATTTAGAGCACATTAAATGTAGTGACAAAGTTTTATGCTCATTGAAAACTTTTACTTAGACTTTGCGCTACATATATGCATATATGTAAAGTTATTTTTTTTTTAATTTTGTATCAATATTCTGGTATAAAAACTTTAAAAATTCCATTTTCTTTTACTTAAAAAACATTGATTTGCCGCACAGGTAAATTCCGGAAATGAAAAGAAAATTATGTCGGAAATGAAAACAAAAAATGTCGGAAATGAAATTTAAAAATGTCGGAAATGCTATGCATATTTCCGGAAATGAAATGCAGCGGCCTTACTCGCATTGGTCAATATCTTAATGAGCTACGAAGAATTCTCTCCTCGTTCAACCACGGCCAGATGGGAGAGGAGCGTACATTTTGGCCGTGGTTTGCGACGATGATTCGCATCTTTCCAAGAAATACTTCAAGTCCATTAAGTTAAGGGCCATATCAGCCATCTAGCGTAGTGGTTAGTGCGTTAGTCTCAAAGCAGTATCATACTCCTGATTTTTATTGCTAGAGTTCGAATCCCACGAATTCCATCTTATATTTAAAAATAATCTTTTCCAAGATTTTCTTTTCTCTCGGAAAAGGTTTGTTTCTTATAATTTCATAAATTTCAATAATGAGAACTTAATTTAAATACTCAATTCACAAATTGAATATGATTTCTTAATATCTAAAGCTATTGGCATTATGCACACCTTGTTCTCCCATCTTCTTTAATACCAATATGTGTGGCACGCCAAATTCACAAAAATGAGCTAAACATAGTTTCACAGTCGATAAACTAGGTTTATCGGTTGTAAACTATAGTTTACAGTCGATAAACCTAGTTTATCATTTGTGATACTGTGTAAACTAGGTTTATCGACTGTAAACTATAGTTTACAAACCGTGAACTATAGTTAACAATTCGTAACTATAGTTTTCATCTGTAAAACTATATTTAACGTTAGTTAACTATAGTTTACGAATGCTAATCTAAGTTTATCGGTCTGTAATAAAAATAATAGATTTTGTTGATAAACATAGATTCACGTCTGTAAACTATAATTACAATTACAATCGTAAACTATAGTTAATCATAATTTCACAAATCTGAAACTAAATTTACCAGATCATCAACTATAGTTAAGAGTTGTAAACCATAGTTTACAAATCGTGAAACTGTATTTATCAGATAATCTATGTTTTGCATATCTATAGTTTACGATTCTGAAACATTAATAACCGCGTTAACTATGGTTTACAGATGTAAAATATAGATTAATGTTGTTAACTATATAGTTTACAGTCCGTAAACTATAGTTTACAACCGACAAATCTAGTTTATCGACTGTGAAATTATGCTAAGCTCATTTTTGTGAATTTGGCGTGCCATACTTAACAACAGTTGACGATCCTGATATAGTTTCACGATTTGTGAAACTATAACCTTAACCTTAAACCTTAAATATAGTTCACGATTGTAAATTTTAGTTTACAGAAGTGAATTTATGTTTATCAACAAAATCTGTTGTTAACGTTTTATTACAGACAGATAAACTTAGATTAGCATTTGAAGACTATAGTTAACAACTGTTAAATATAGTTTTACAGATGAAAACTATAGGTAACGAATTGTTAACTATAGTTCACGGTTTGTAAACTACCGGGATTAAGTTTACAGTCTATAAACCTAGTTTATCAACTGTGAAACTATGTTTAGCTCATTTTTATGATTTTGGCGTGCCATAAATATGTTGAGTAGTTTAATTTAAGCTAGCATTAGTATACGTACTGATGTTGAAGGGACAGTGTATATAATTGTACTTAAGCTATGTAATCAATACAAGACGCCAACAGTATATACGATCAAACCGAACATTTTCATATTTAGGTTTTCTAGAAATATTTGCACAGTTTTTCAATGCTTTTCAAAGTAAAATTTTAATTTTCATACTTAAATTATTAATTAAGTTAATATTTTTTTCTTGTGGTGAACTACTCAAAGAAAAAGGGTAGAGTGTCGCCGTACCCTGTAGATCCTAGAATGCAATATTTCTTCCTAAAATACATATATGCACATCTTATAAAAGATATGTTAGCTTGTTTACACTACACAAATATTTTTGAAGTTGCTTTCTAAAATATATCTCATTAAATTCTGATTGACAATATCTAGCTGGTAGATTTTGGAGAACACTAAGTCTTCCAACAATACATGGGGAATGCATGGGAACTTATTGCATCCCGTTATAAGCAGATCCATTGTTGTATTCATATGATAAGTAGAAATTATTCTTTTTCGACACAAAAAGAAGACATCTCTTGCAATAGCCTTCAATTTAAAATGCGTTTTATCTATTTAAAATTTGATTTTCATTCCTACATTGGCTCCGTATATTACTTTTAACTCAAATTAAAAGATACTAAAGAGTTCTCACTTCTGACACATCTGTTTTATTTTTGGATACTTTACCAGAAAAAGGTGTCATTGATAACCTATAAGGAAAGCTTTATGATAAACGTGATGACCTCAACTTTTTCTATCACTCTTCCCTCACTCATGTAGCAATATACCTTATTACATGTATTAAAGGACTCTGTGTCTCAGTTTGATTCGATATCCATGCAAAAGCATGTTGTATGCACAAACAATTCCTAAAACAACGCCATGCATGCAGCTCTTGATGAAGCAAGGATATCAACAGTCCTGTTTTAAGGTCAACATTTTGCAAATCTAACAAATTAATATAATGAAATACAATATATCAGTAAGTCGAATGTTGATAAATAGTTTCAAATAAATGGTTAGGACATTATTTACACACTAAGTTGTTTAGGGTTTGTTTTACCGATCATGACAAGGAGCACCGAGCGGGTTTGAACGGTTGACTGCTAGGGGATGCTCACTCCTTTTATAGAAAACTGATTCCCCCTCTCATGCTTTTACTTGTCTGTATCGTTTTAATGGACTTTTGAGCTCGATTACTGTTAGTTATCTTCATATATTTTCATAACTTAATTAATAACATATGATCTTAAATTGATCCAACTGAAAAAATACAACACTGGTTGTTCATTAACAACAGAATACCTAAGCTTGGATACATTTCATTCCTTGAATCTAACAAATTATTTTATACCTTTTTCAATTATGAGATACATTCATAATTGAATATTATACCGTATTTTAAGGTCACGGGAAGTATCAAATAAAGTTTTTAAGCCGTCTTTGAAACGGTTTTGTGACAGAAAACTGCAAAAAAAACCAAACAAACATACTAAACCAGCATGACTGCCTTTGTAGGGAATACTTAGTATTACCAACATGACTACCTTTGTAGAGAATACCTAGTTACCTGTGTTCAAACACTCTTTCCACCAAGACTAACTTTGTCGGCGTATAGAGACATATTGCTTCCAGTACGATTGATAGCTTTGAGGTAGTTCTCGTTGATTTGAAGCATTTGTTCACTGAGCGTCATGCTTCCCTCTTCAATCTCCGACGAAGGTTTTAAGAAAGTGTCAAAGCTACCGGCAAAGTTAGAGGTATCAGTTTGCTGGTGTTGCAAAGAAAAATCTGGTGACGTCAGAGCGTCAGCAACACCCTGGTTGTTAGGTTGCACATTTGCCTTTGCTGTAGAGAACGGAAAATACAGTATAAAACTTTTTATTAATGTCCCTGGGAATAAAAATTTTATATTTACCTGCACAGATTATAAGAAAGGAAAATTTACTTGGACTTTTTTGGTTCCTTATGCAAGTATAGTGTCTTCGTAAAAAGAAAAGTATGAATCCAGTTGCCATGGAAACTAACAGAAGTGACAGCGATGTGGAAATGGCAAGAAGATGGTCCTTCAACAGACTTGTTGGAACCAAATCATTTCTGAGAGGACTTTTACTTGATGATGACACTGTGAATTAAAAAAGCTTTAGTGGATAAGTTACACGCATAAGCTTTCTCTCAAAATCAATTCTACGAATACGGTATGAAACGTTTGAAATTTATATTCAATGAAGGATTTGTTTACCTTGTTTTGAGTGATCAGTTACTTTAATTGTACAAGAAGATTGTTCACATCCACCCAAACACAAATTATTTGCATTGTAACAAATACATTGTCCTAGACCCATCACGCGGTCAACAGGGCGAAGCTACAAACAACATTTAAAATTGATAGAACTCTTGCCGAACGTATCAAATATAAACATTGTATATTATTGCAAATGGACAATGTATATTGTGGAGAGAATGATACCTTTTTTCGTTTTTTATAATTTAGTAATCAATCACTAACCGATATAGTTATTCTGTCACCAATGGGCTCCTTAAAACTGCTATAATTCTGAAAACGAACGAACAATAGTGAATAACCAATTCTATTTTTATGACAAGTGAAATAATGCTTAATCATTTGTGAAATTAAAGCTATATACTCACCCATTGAAGTTGGTGTAATGTCTCAAAATTGCCATCCTGAAAAAAGAATAAATACATAATGGAAAGAGAAGTGTCAGAGATGATTTATTTTTGTTGAAAATAATCAACTATAAGGGGCACGGACTCTTACAGACTTGGGATTCTTGGAGTACATGGGGGTGCCAAAAGAAATGTATTATACACCTCAGATTGAAACCTTATAATGTTTTATTTATGTAAAGGTTGTATTTGTTAAATATACTAAATTTGTTTATCTGCTTATTGTATACTAGTATTAGATAAATTGTTCTGGTCACGAAGGACATTCATATACAAGGACGTGTTATCAATTAACACTATTTATTTCCACTCACAGTCGACTTGATGTATCCTGGTGAATTTGCAATGAAAAACACAACAGAGACACTGAGGAATCTGTTTTATATTTGAATGTTTACTGACTATAAACGATAATTTTTTTAAAATCATGTTCAATTAATTTATAATATAATCCCTAAGACCCACCAATAAAGAAATTCTACTGGAATTTTCCCACAGATGGGAACTGTTTTGTGATAAGTGCACGACTGTGACGTCAAATATCGTCATCTTAAACCGCTTTGGAGGCAGAGAAAACACGGCCGTGATCATGACATCATCTGAGTGACACGTCATTGGTGTCGTCCAATCTGCAGGTGAGTTTTTATCTGGAAAAAATTTAAAGATTTTTAAGCATACAAATCGTCTATAATCTTGATAATTTTTCAATTATTTGTGTATTTTATTATCTTGTAGAAAGTTATAAAATAAAATCGTAAACCTTAGGACGATTCATGTAGACAAACTACCTGCAGCCTTTCCAATTTTCATTCTGAGACGAGCAGCCAGCATATCATCGTTAGTGTCAAACTTTATATCGGCTACTGGAAGAGAAACTATTCGGAAATCGTAGATGGAAGACTCAAATACTGGATGGTAGGTTATTTCAAACTTGGTCTACAGAACAAAGTTATGATTTTAACACAAACATATTTTAAGAAACTCATCCAGATAGAACCAAGATGCACTGAGGAAATACATGAATTAATTGAAATGATTTAGAAATTTAGAAACATGCATGTAATTTAAGTAAGTGTTTTATTTTACTTTCTCAGACTGTTCAAATTAAGTTGATAGTCATATTTGGCATTTAGTTAATAGCATTCAACATGTTTACTACTGGGAGACTTGATGTGACAATTTTATGAACAATGGTAGCTTTCTATCATTTACAATCCCCAGCAGTGCATTCTTGTTCAGGGTAAATCGACCACTTTGTGGGGAATAACATTGATCAACATTGTGGTCGTCCAGGGCAAGTTAGAGTAATTAAAGAGATCTCTTTGATCCGGACATAATACACTATAGTGAGAGAGACTTCTTTATCATTAAATTTTCATATGTACATATTTTAATTTCATGATTTGAAAGTTGCTCAATTAAATTTACAATTAACAAACAGGGAAATAAGATGAACTATAAGCTCCAAGCTTGGTTGAAAGATTTCAAAGAGAAGAAATCAAACTTTGAGAAAAGGACAAAAAGCTCATTTGAGAGTTTGATTGTTGTTAGTTTTATTAAATAAAGCTGTTATACATGTAGTCGATTGTTAATTCTAACCTGTTTTAAAGTAAATGTAAATTTCACTAGTAGTTGAGGAACATAACAATTTTTTAATACTTAAATACTGAAATTCAAAATGCCTAACTCTCTTGAGATGGAATGCTTTTGCTAGCTTAATGTCATGTTCTAAATTTTGAATTTACCGGGTGGGAGTAAATACAAAATTTAGAACATGACAGACATTAATATATAACATCTCCAAAGCCATTAAACCTTCTGAGGTTTGATTCATGCAGCAATATTGCTGAAAACATTCAATTTACACTTTCTTGAATATTGAATTTGTTTATTTAAAATTTGAAAAAAAAATAGTCAAATTTCTTTTTTAAATTAATCATGAAAACAAAAAATGTAGGACTTTAATTTTCTAGATAATGTATAAATATCACCTCAGCCCCATTATTAAAAGAATGTTTTTAACACCAATTATGTATCTATTTCAAGCGTGATTTTATGTGATCTTGGACAACTTTATCGTTCGAGCTAACACAAAAATATGTCTCTTTGAGATCATTTTAAAAAGTATCAGTGTTATTGGACAAAGTACGACATAACCTACGTTATAGTGAGTAGCGTTTAGAGGCCTGCTGAGCCGTATGACGACACACTGACGTAGTCCGCTGGCCAGTCCATCCACTCCATGGATTGTCAGGAAAAAACCCTTCACGTCCCAAATGCTGCCTGTGTTTAAATTAGCCGTCAAAATTAATTTAATATTCAGCTGAGATGTACAATATAAATTAATTTACACGAATAATTGATGTAAATAATCAAAGACTAAATCTTGACGAAAGGGTAACATTTTTAAAAGTTCATCAAATAAAAAATATATATATTGTTTTGATACATAACCTCGAATTAACACTTTTTAAAGTTCAAATTTAACACTAAAACCAGTGTTATTAAACTATAACAGTCGACTTTCTCACTGTATTGAATAAAATTCTTTACTAAACAAGCATCAATTTGAAAAATACTGGGGTAAAAGTTATGAAATTCAAAAGGATTTATAGCATAACACACAAAAAAAAAGATTTTCTAAAACAATTTGCTCAATTTTTCGACGAAGAATCAGATGTAGCAGTATCCAAAAAGTGATTATATAATAATCGATTAATATATTGTTAGAAAAAACAAAATAAAGTGCTTTAAATAAGATTAATTCATCCGTTTTCTAATCGTGATATTACATTGATAAACGATTACTGCTACTTGTTTCTACTTCTCCCTTCACCCACTCTGAAAAAAGTTCGACGTCACATTTGACCTGACTTAGCGAAGATTTAACTGGACTTGTTAACATGACGAACCTATTCCAATTTTTCATTAAGTTCATAGGAACACATTTTCAATAACAAATCACGTAAAAATAATTTAAAAAGAAACACTGACAAAAAATGAATAGAAAATGCCTTTTTAATAGATTCCACTTCACACTTACTGTCAGGGGGCGGTTGCCAGTTAAGGATCAGTGTTTGTTCTGTCATATTCAGAGAACTCCGGAGTTTAGAGGGTCTACCAGGCGACAGAAGATTTACATTGCTTCCAAACAGTTCAGGAAATGACTTTCTTAAGTCCGAAAGCAAACAATCTGAAAAATACTCCTGTGGTATATTAAGCTAAAGCAATGGATATTTATGAAGATATATTTTTGGAATGGTAAATAAATATAAGATTATTCAGTTTGTATAAAAACATCTGTCAGCAGATTGTTTTTGCTAATAAGGTCATGGCATTGACCATAGATTTTGCCAAATATGAACGAATCCCTTAATATCTTTGAATCGCCAACTTTATTGCCAATAGCAGGTCTACGATTTAAGTGTAAAAGTCGACGTTAATGTTATCCATTTTATGTACAGTTAAATCGCTAAAAAATGCATTCAATATTTGAAGTTAACGTTACCTCTCATTCCAAGATATCCAGAACATTCTGATTTCTGAAAATAAATTAAACGTGAATATTCATACACAGAAAAAATAAACTAAAAGCAACATTTTTCAATGAGAAAGAGAAATTAAAATTACCTGTGTTTTACAATCAATATTCACAAAACAGAGAGTTTCAATTAATTTACTATTAAGTAAAATCCAAAAGGCTAGAGCTCTTTTACATTGTTGCATGATCTGAAACTTCAGTGCAATCATCACAGTTAACTTCACTTCTTTGTGTGCACAGTTTAAGTCAAACATTACGCCAGATGTGCAAACCCATTCTGGTGACAGAATTGCAGGCAATAAAAGCTCGGAGCGGCACCTGGAGTGGTATGTACCCAGACTTGGAAACGGAGGAAGGTTATTAAAGCAATTAAACCATGCTTTCACTGATATAAGGTACTTATATCCACGATCACATGACTTAGAGAGACTACTGTACAATCACACGAGCATAAAAAATATTGATCTCATTTTAAAACGTACACGGAAGGTGCCCTAAGAGCTCACAAAAAACGTTGACTGGAAGTATCCCTTGATTTCCACATCTGTTGAACACTGAACGTTTTATGATTGACAATGAGTGTGACAGAATAGCCAGGATTATTCTCCCACTTCCTCAACATCCTCATTAATTCTGTCCATTATCAGTTCAATCCGATACAAACCCCAGCACGAGGAGCGCTGTAGACCATCAGAGCTTCTTCATAAACAGATGACAACGTAGAATTCCAATATTTGACCTGATCTGACCTGCAAACATTGCTATCTGATATACCTGAAGAGCACACACACCTATCCCAGGGTTCATATTTAAATCTTAATACTCTTTTGACCTATTTAACAAGACATGGTTGGCAAAGATTTGTCCTATACAAACAGTTAAATTTAGTTTGTTTTCTTCAAAGAAAGTGTACCTTTTACATTACATGTATTTAAAATTTAATGTAACCGTAATAATATAAAAATAATGTCAATAATTCAAATGTTTTACAAAGATACCTACATTTTGTCAACATGAAATTTTGAAGAAATTCTTTGTAAAACCTTCAGATCTGTATTGTGGCAGACATATACACTGTATCACATGTACAAGATGGCAAATGCACACTAGTATGGATCGATCTTAAGTTGTACACAATATTCTTTTTTTTTATATTAATGCCAAGTTGAATATAGAGATTATTTAAATATTTGTAAACTGACTTCAAAACAATGCATTTTCTATTTATTTCATATTCTCTACGTATTACAGTATCGTGGACTGCATGGGCTAAGTTAAGCAGATGTAAGATGTCAAAGCCAGTGTATTGTGAGATTATAATTGTAAAATGGTTTTTAATAACTGTGTCAGTTTTATTCCTTGCCAGGATATACTAGTATAATACATTGTGAATATATTTTTGAATTCGATATTGTCATAACACATTGTCAACACGCATATAAATAAGATACAACAGTTTATCAAAATAAAAAAAAGTATGAGAAATCATTTACTGCCTGTGTTCTCTGGCAAAATTTCATTAGTTGTGTCCATCCCTGGAACCAAACTGTTTGCCTTGGACCGTATGGCCCCATGCAGGCAAACGGTTTACCTGCTGGGTCCGACAAAACGCATGTTGACCTCGAACACAGTCAATAAATGTATTCCACTGTTGAAAATGTAATAAAGATGTTAACGACGTTCGATCCTGATATCTAAAGTCTTAAACTTTTTTTGCCAAGTATATTTTTAGTTTCTACATACATAGCTGAATTAAAATTCAAATCAAAAAATGGGGGTCAATACGCTTCTTTTGGCGCTACAGTACATTTAATATGACCTCTTTGCAGTAAAATTTGTGTCTTAATTAAAAATTAAATTTTGGACGTTTTCCCTCCAATATTTTTATCCGATTACAGCATGAAATAAAATGAACTCTAAGTTTGTTTAAAAAAAAGACACTTAAAAATTGTGACTAAGAAAAAGTTTCAAATTGCTTCGCGTAATCAATTATTTGACCTTTCTGCACTAATAAAAAGTGATTTTTCTGGCATTGAAAATTCAATAATCAAGAAAATTATTTTAAAGTCTTAAACTTTTTCTGATTTTAAGCAAATAGGTCAAATTTATCTTGAATATATAGAAAAGGACATCAAAAGTGGGGGTATAATGATGTAAATTTTTAGATATTACAGTGTACTAAAAAAGTGTCAATTTTACGTTAAAATTGGCTCAATTTTTTCCCGGATTTTCAGAATATATTAACTATATTTGTCACACATTGTTGATAGAATTCATAAGAAATGATTTAATAGATATTTCAGAACCAGCATAATACATTTCAGTGCAAAAAACAGCTTTTTGTGCAACCAGGATGGTAAAATAGGAATCCAAAATTAACAGTACTGTTATAGTTCAAAATGGAAAAACTGATCATTTTCGTTTAAAAAACCTTCCGCCACAAAATATACTAGTAGTCCCTACCTTAATTCTACTTGAATGGAATTTAATCGCGGTTTTTTCATTGAATATAGTTAAATTTGCACTGTAGAATTCAGATTTAATGTTAGAACTTAAAAATGATGCAGAATTTTATAAATAAAGGACCTGACCAAATTACGCTCAAAATCTCAGGATCGAACGTCCTTAAGCTCTGGTCCCTTTTACTGGTCCTTAGTACGTCTTGGTCTCATTAATGCTCTCTAACCTAAAGTTAAGAAATACCTATAATAAATATACTACATGCATACTAGGTTGATAATCTGATTTTGAAAAAATATCCATTTTTGTATATATATATCTATAAACAAATTCCAGAGCAATCTTTACATCATTATTTCTGTAATAAAAAAATGAAATTATTTAACTAAAAATTAAATGTTTTGTTTTCCCTTGAGTCCTTGATATTTATGTGATTTATTGTAATAATGGAGCGTAGCAATCCTCTTTTATTTATCTAATGGACTAATCAGCTGTTTAATATAGTAATCAAATGTGTACATATGTTGTGTATGTGAAACAGCTGTTAACCTCAGTGATCCTTCATATACAATAAAATTACAATGCTTGTTTTCAGAGTTATAGTCTTACAAATCTCTGTGAAAGGTATGTAGTATTTGTTCTTTTAAAAAAATTGACATCATTTCTTTCACAAAAAATCTTCTTTAGGTTGCCAGCATTTACATTCGTGCTTTGCATAATGACAAAGACGGAAAAATTGGTTGCAAAAGTTTTGAATCTAATCATAAAACATGGTTGAACTTTATCATGCATCCTGATTGTTATACAGATTTGAAATTCAGAGGACATTTTCAGTTTTCATTACATTGATGTTAGGCGAAATTTTTGATTGATATTTCTGAAAGGATTATATGCAAGCATGAATGAGAGTTGAATTTTCTCAGAGTTCGTTAAAACAATTTATTTTTCACTGATACATGTACATGTTATTCGCATTCAAATTTCAAAATTCTTTAATTTATATTTTTTTTATATTCTTTAATTCTTTAATAATTTCTTATGAAATCTACATCTCTGCTCGGAATTCTGGTTGAATTAGTAAACAAATACATATTTAGCAGAAATTTACCATTTTTAGCAGCTTTTCTATTATTAAGATCCATTACTTATGTAATATTCCACTATCACTTACATCTTTTCAGTACACAAAGATAATATAATCGGAGCACGACCAATTTGAAAACGTGGCAGGTTAACGACTAATATTTACATTTCCAATAAATTTCCCCTATGATTCTTTACAAAAAAATGCAGTTCATTTAAGAAATGAATTTAATTTTTGAAGATTCATGAGGTTATGAACTACGACACTTCACGCCGGCATATTTCATGAAGCGCGCTAGCCGTTCAACTGTCATTTTTAAAACAAAACAGTGTGCACTATATTTTTTGACTTTTTGACGTTAAGAGTGGTATTATGACGTAACAATGGAGATATTCATGCTTATTCGTGATACATACCTAATGTAGTTCATGAGAAAATATACTGCATTTTATCTTGTAAAGAATCATAGGGGAAATTTATTGGAAATGTAAATATTTTCTGATGAACTACGTTAAGTATGTACCACGAATAAGCATGAATATCTCCATTGTTACGTCATAATACAGGTACCGCTCTTGACGTCAAAAAATATAGTGCACGCAGTTTTGCTTTAAAAATGACAGTTGAATGGCGTAAATTTATGACAAGTCATCAGAAAAAAAAAATGTAAATATAAGAAATGAATTTAATTTTTGAAGATTTATGAGGTATATGAACTACAACGCTTCACGCTGGCATATTTTTCATGAAGCTTCATGAAATATGCCGGCGTGAAGCGTCGTAGTTCATAATCTCACGAATCTTCAAAATTTAAATTCATTTCTTAAATAAACTTTAAACAACTTTGTATAACGTCAGCATTTCTCAATATCAATGTTTGTTATAAGGATCTCGTTTGAGGGAAAAAAAACTACCATTGGGTCGTATTTTGATTGAAATGTTGCACATATCAATAATACGGCTATTGTGTTTAACTTATTTTGACTATGGTTAGCTCCTTTAAGAAAATTAAGAGGAAAGTGATCGTAATTGGACAGCAGAGAATGCTTATTTATGCTGGGCATCTGATCCTACGTCTGGTGTCGGTCTCTTAGTCCTGTTCACGATCTGTATTGTTTATATGATTAATTAAAGAGAAAGTTCGAATCTTTAAAATGTAAAAAGTCCTACCTGGTTTAGGCCTGTTCAAAGGTATAGTAAAATTATTTTTACTACGGATTAATGAAATGGAGCACTGTTTGCATTGTTCACATTTCTTACAACTGTTGTACTTGTAATCCATGTATGTTTATTACTTTAATACTTAGTTTCAAGTAGTCAATAAGTCTGTTTTATTCAAGAACCCCGGTATGGTTTAATAAGGACTTTTAAAAGAGCTCGGTTCACTTAATGCATAAAATGGCCCTGTAGATTGACACCTGGTTTTCCAATTGAAGCTTTCAAATAAAATAAAGACTTAGTGCTTACATTCCCTATCAACAATTTTTTCCTTAAAGTCCGGGTCTTGGAGAACTGGCTTTATGAAACTGTAATGTTCTTGAATTTCAAGGTAAACAGTTAAAATTGAGTACATTCAGTTAAGAAAAATAAATTCAGCGCACTCTCTGATCTAAAAAATAAAGCATGTCTTTTAATCCCCAGAAACAATTATATCATTTAGTAGTTGCTGATTTTAGATCAGAGGTTGCGCTCTACGTTAAATATCGAAAAATAGCTTTAAAAATTGGCCGTTTTTGAAGACTTTTTCATAATATGAGGAAATTGACGCATTTTTTGACGTCATAATGCATTCACCAGCCAGAAAATTACACCAATGTTGATAGATACGCAGACATCCAAGATCTAAGTGATATTCAGTGCATGTTTAATTAAAACAATGCAGTTTCAGTTTTTCAGAAATTCACAGGGCCAAATAAGGCAAAAGTGAACCTTGTTCTTTTATTACATTGACTTTTAGTTTCATTGCTATGAAATAATATTCAAATGAATTGGTATGTTATTGTTTTTGTTCAGATGGCGACAGGTGCTGCCCTCTACCTTACGGTCCTGTCATTAACACTTGTTGTCATGGTAACACGCGGGGACTGTGATTCTGAGACTCAGTGCGTTCAGAGAACACGTGACAGATTGATCCTGTGTTATACGTCCTGTAAAACCATGCCCCGGAGCAAGCTGACCTGTCTGAAAACATGTTACCAAGACTCCATCAAACGATTGGAAAAGTGTATAATGGACAGTAAATCATCTAGATAAGTAGTAAAGTGTTTATTACTGCTAGCCCTTGCTGCACAAACATTATGTCACTTGCTGTTCACTCGTTAAATATTTATTATTGCAATCTTTTGATTAAAAACAGAGATGCTTTGGTATAAACAATAGATATTTTGATTTTAAGCACAATATTGTATTAATGGCTATTCAGTTTATTTTCATTCGAAACTTTTTTGTTGATATTGCATGATTCTGGATTGTTACTTTAGAAAAAAATATAAAATAAACCTTCTTCAAAGAAAAAATTACTTTTTAAAATGTTAAGCGAAAGTGTGAAGCTGAAAACATTAATTTTATTATTGACATTTAATATCCAAGTCAAGTACAAGAAAGCTGTATATAATTTATACATGTTAAGTGTATATCTGAAATTCAATCATATATTTAAAAGAAGACTTTAAAAGATTAGTCTTTGTTTTGATTTATTTTTGATTTTTATTTAAAAAGGTATAAGTTGTGGCTAGTGTTTTTGTCCTTAGTTCCCTTTCTAAGGAAGAAATTCTCCAAAAGCATATCAGTTTTGAATATTTTAATATCCCGAAGAACCAAAATGAATTTGAACTACTATATACCAGGTATATATCTATTATTGGATTCCGAAACTAAATCAAATTAAAAGAATCCTTACAAACAAAGATACCTTGCGGGTTCCAGTAAATGTTCAACCAAGCCTCTTTCTTTACTTCTCACTAAGTAGTGAAGTAAGAACTTCAAGAGTACTGTGCAACAATGTGTTCCAGAAGCGGGGTGAATCAGACGTGGATACTCAAAAATTCCAAGGAACTCTTGGACATTTTGAAATCGCAAGATTTTATCAAAATCAACAACCCAAAAACTTACGACTTTTCAACATTATACACAAACAATCCCCAGGATAAATTAAAGTTCAGGCTTTTAGATATCATTGACAGCTGCTTTTTCAATAAAAATGGAACTCGAAAATTTTCTTACCTGGTCATTGGTCAATTGCAAAATTACTTTGTTAAAAAACACTCTGATTACACACACAAGTATTCTAAAGTTGACATAAAAAAGATGCTTGAGTTTCTGATGGACAATATCTATGTTATTTTTAAAGACCAGGTCTTGGAATTGCAATGGTATTGAATGCGCCTCGTTATTAGCAGACCTATTTTTGTATTCATATGAAGTAGAATTTGTGCAAAATCTTATTTGTGAAAAGAAAAAAAAAACACTTGCCGTGACCTTCAACTCAACATTTAGATATATCAACGTATTGACAATTAACAATTGTTATTTCCATTCCTATGTCGATACGATATATTCTGGTGAGCATGAGATAAAAGATGTCACAGAGTATGAGATATCCGTTTCATACTTGGATATTTTACTTGAAAAAGACGTTAACGGTAATCTAACAACAAAGCTCTATGATAAACGTGATGACTTTAACTTTTCTATTGTCAACTTCCCTTACCTATATAGCAATATACCTTCATCACCTGCATACGGAGTTTATATATCTCAGTTGATTCGATACGCAAGAGCATGCTCTACGTATGAACAATTTCTAAAACGAGGTAAAGTATTGACAAACAAGTTGATGAAACAAGAATATCAGCAGTCTCTTTTAAAGTCATCATTTCGTAAGTACTTTGGTCGATACAATGACTTTGTCAGCAAATACAATTTATCATTGAGTCAAATGCTGACTGACGTTTTTCATACCAATTGTTAGTCCATTATTTATACACTGAATTGACGACGGATTTTTCCGTTATTTCCCGATCATGACAAGGAGCACACGGCGGGTGTGACCGGTCGGCAGGGGATACTCACTCCCCTATGGCACCTGATCCATCTCTAGTGTTTTGGAGGTTCGTGTTTGCTCTGCTTCTATTTTGTATTGTTTTATGGACTTTGATATTGAATACTGGTCGTTATCTCCACATCCTTCATTTAAAGGGGATGGGGGTCGCAGCTATTTGCAGACTATCTTAACCTCCTTTAAAAGAAGAGCTCCATAGAAAGATATACAGAAATGATCAAATTTTAAAACTAAAATGTATGAAATTTTGCGTCAAATGATAGTTGACAGCTTAAGATAGCATATCTAAAAATTAAGTTGAATCTGATGGTTAAATTTGTTGACCCCCTAGCCTCCTTAAAAAGACCAATGGACCTTGACATTCTCCAGAGTATTACCAGTCAATGAGTCTCAAGTTTTCGCAAAACTTCATGTGCTTTAAGAGTCAAAAACTTTACGGTAATGTTTGTTTGTGTCACAGAATATTCATATTAAAAAGATGCTTGAGTTTCTGATTAACAATAAATTTATGATTTTTGGAGACCAGATCTTCCAACAATCTATTGGAAGAAACACGCACGCTAACTCTCGATTCCCGCCTACATTTTGGAACCAATTAATTCAATATGAATAGCAATTTGGCCATAAAATCTTTGTTTAATACAAAGAACAGTTCAATGCTAATTGATAAATCATCTTAATACCAGCGCTAAACAGTAAATTATCCATAATTCCAGCTCTTGAAAAAGGGGGGTAGACGATATTTTCCATTGAAATCGGAGTTTCAAGCATCACCGTATTTTTAAATAGTCTAGGATATGATTAAATGTTCCTTATATCTTTTCTTATGTTTTAGGCAAATAAATAAAACATAAATATTTCAATAAGATATAATGTTTCAGTTCTATATCGCTTTGAACTTGGTGGAAAATAAGCAATTTTATCGTTTTTTTTCAATAAACATATGTCCCCCCCCGTGTCACATAAAAAGCTTTGGCATGAATTTGTGAAATACCATTCCATATTACCTGTACAAAGGAATTTTTGTGACACGGGGGGGAAAGATGTTTTAAAAATATTTTCCGTTTTCCATTGATTTCTATAGTGAAAAACAAGTTTTACCAAAATTTTAGAGTCATCTCTCTTTGTTTTCCCAAATAAGTAATGTTTTATGAAAATCCATATAATTATCTATAAAAAATATTAAAAATTCATCGAATATGTTAACTTTTGAAAATTGACTTGGAGGTCGGCGGGAGAACAATACTATCGTTCGCAGTTCTTCCAGTGGTTACCAAATGCGCCCCGTAATTAACAGACCTATTTCTTAAATTCATTTTGAATGTTAAAAGAATTTTTAAATATGTTATGCCAAAGTATAAAATAGCATACTCTAAGCGAGGTTTTCATAAAAGCGTATAGTTATTCCTTACATAAAAATTATTTTTTCCTAAACAATTCCATACAATATGCATGCAACAATAATGAGATATTTTATTTACATCCCACAAATCATATAATTAAAAGAAACAAATGAAAAATATACAGCTTAAAAAAAGTAATAAAACTGCAATGTCTTAAAAGAGTCGAAGAGACGTTACTTGAATTTATAAGTTTTGCAGTCATTGCATTCTTGTTTTAACTGGTTTAGAATTGTATATGTCAGGAATATCCACTTTGTCTCATTCGTTTAATATATTGCTTGTTGATTTCCTTAAAATCTTGCATATGCACATTAATGTCACCTTGTTGGTCCAGGATATTACACGATTTGAAAAAAAAGCCCAAATAAACTTAGGACAGAAATTCCATTAGCCTCTGGGCATTTTTAATTCGTTTATAAAGAACGACGCAAAATATTCTTTCGTATTCAACAGCATTCAAAGGAAAAATTATTTCAATATTGAGAGGAATTTTCTGAAATGGTAAGTTAGATATTAGAAGCATAAAAAATCTTATCAATTTCATGAATTTTATCAATTTTATCTATTCAATTATGAGTTTCCATGGCAAACTCAGATATTATTTTAATATTATTCAAAAAAAAATTTGTATATCAAATATAATGTTTTTGCTATTTACCCCAAATAAATTTAGGACAGAAACTCCATTAGCCTCTGGGCATTTTTAATTCGTTTATAAAGAACGACGCAAAATATTCTTTCGTATTCAACAGCATTCAAAGGAAAAATTATTTCAATATTGAGAGGAATTTTCTGAAATGGTAAGTTAGATATTAGAAGCATAAAAAATCTTATCAATTTCATGAATTTTATCAATTTTATCTATTCAATTATGAGTTTCCATGGCAAACTCAGATATTATTTTATTATTATTCAAAAAAAATTTGTATATCAAATATAATGTTTTTGCTATTTACTCATTTGAAAAATAATAGCATCTATTTGTGTATACAAAATAGATGCCTTTATTTTACGAGAAAAGTATATTTGAAGGGACCTATAAACTAGTTTATAGGTCCCAAGTATTTGTTATTTGAACGTTGGCCTTTAGGGGTCGGGTTCGGTTGACACATCAAGTGTAGTATATAAAAGGTCGGGTTTGATCATCACATTTCTTTCTCCTGAACCTTTCGAAGGTAAAGACGCATAACAATTGCTTGCAATAAAATACATTAAATTTTGGTTTGTAACTTTAAAATTTGTACGATTTTTCATTTATACATTGTTCTCAACCATTTTAACGCTGTTATTACTATTGATGCGCATTAATTATGACGGATGAGATTGGATTCAAACATTTTACAAAGCAGACGACGCGCACGCGGTTATACTAAAAAATCGTTTACTTATACCTTTGTATTGTTTTACAATGATGTAATGTTGGTTATTAACATTAATAACTCTCTTTTTGTTTCATACTGCTTCGAAACCCGGCAAAAGGAAACTAGAATAGGCCCTATGCATGTGAACAACAATAAGGTAGCTCGGTCGGAGCTTCTCGTGGACATGGACCCAAATACAAGACTACAAGTCAAAGAAAGGCATTGAAAATTATCTTCAAATCGTTTGGAAAACCAGACATTGAAATAAGTATAATCACAGATTAACAGTCCGGTATATCAGATATTCAGGTATGTGATGTAAACAGTTGCAACGTTTTGTTTGATTGTAGGAATAGATTGGTAAGTCTTTTAAATCCAAGGAATATTAGGCATTACATAAAGCATGGCTAAGAACTATTTGGCTTAAGGCATTATCTAAAATATGGCTCAGAACAATTAGGCATTATGATTGATTTCACTGATATAGAGACGTCACCATTGCCGGTGAAGGGCTGCAAATTTAGGCCTATGCTTGTCACTCATGGCCATTGAGCAGGGAGGGATCTTTATCGTGCCACACCTGCTGCGACACGGGGCCTCGGTTTATACGGTCTCATCCGAAGGACCGCCCCATTTAGTCTCCTTTTACGACAAGCAAGGGGGTACTGAGGACCTATTCTAACCCGGATCCCCACGGGGCATTATGATAATATGGCTGAAAACTACTAGGCATGACGTACAACATGGCTCAACCTGGCTCAGAACTATTATTAGGCATTACTTACAACATGGCTCAGAATTATTAGGCATTACTTACAGCATGACTCAGAACTGTTAGTAGGGGTGGGGCGATATACCGATACACCGATACATATCGATATTTTCCTCTAAGATACGGTTTACGATACAAGCATTCAAATATCGGTACGAAACGATACACGAATGACCTATCCAAAAATTGAAAATGAAAGTACCTGTCCTTGAAAATGGCGGCCTGTACGAAGCGAA
This sequence comes from Saccostrea cuccullata, assembly GCF_032062105.1. Classification (NCBI taxonomy): domain Eukaryota; kingdom Metazoa; phylum Mollusca; class Bivalvia; order Ostreida; family Ostreidae; genus Saccostrea; species Saccostrea cuccullata. The sequence continues at coordinate 413,747 of NW_026933907.1, forward strand.
GAGATGGTGTTGATATTGAAAACACACCTTAGAACTAATAAGCCTTTGATTAGGGGTAATACGTTTTCACTTTTAAGCAGCCGCGGAAGATTGGACAAGAAAAGTTCAGTGTGCAAAGCGTGCTATACACAGAAAAGGATCGTTTCCAGACCAATTGATATTATTAATTGTTAGTCCATTCATACTTTTTTTTGTAATTTCAACTTGGCTACAGACTTTCAGCAATTAATAATGTAAATGTGATGTTTTAAATGAATTTTTAGTCAGTGTTCATTGATAAACTACACAACTATTTGTAAACAACTTGTTAATAGAAATTTGGTAATATATACAATTGTCCTTTACTATTGTTTTTGTAAAGTTTTAGTCAATGAAGTTGATGAACTTCAAGTATTAATTTCATAGCACACATGATTTGACATAAAATAATTATTTGAGTTAATGTCAAGACAAAAAAAATAAATAAAATACTTATTATTTTGAATACTTCAATAGTTTTATAATTTATCATGTGTTAATGTCAAGAAAAAAAATGAAATAAAATACTATTTTTAATAGTTTTATGATTTATCATAATATCGAGATATGTATCGTATCGTGCCAATATATCGAGATATGTATCGTATCGCAAGATCTGTGTATCGTCCCACCCCTAACTGTTAGGCATTTCAACATGGCTCAAAACTATTAGGCATTAATGCCTACATTTTTCAGGCTGACATAGTATATATCTCAAGTTTGTGATGAATGTAAATAAAAAGGAGAATGAAGTACATATCTTTTTCCAGAGTAGTTTTGTGATAGATATTTAACTGCACCTAATTTTCCTAGAGTTTAGTTCTTTGTATTCATGAAATATTATTATCTAATGTTGTGAAAGCCCCTGATATTTATAAGGCAAGTGATAATATCAATTGCATATCATAAATTTTATAGATTTACACTGAAATTGGGCATCTTACTCATGATAGTTGACTTCAAGAAGAAAAGAGATCTAAATTTGGGGTCGAGGAGCAATGATCCTCTGGAAAATGCCTTTCTCAAGTCTGTATTTGTTGGAGATTCTATTTTCTAGTTATTCAATTGGAAACAAAATGATCATTGAAATATAGTAATACAAAGGTGAAAATGAGAAAGGGGGGGCATCTTCATTGTTAAACAACATAATGTATCAATTCATATTAATTCTTGAATGAAAAGGAAAATACAAATTACTTATATGTAACCATAAACCATCCATTGCCTAAGACTGGAATTACTAGGATAGTTTTGTTTTGATCCAATAAAGTGGAAATGAAAGGTTGGAAATTGCAATATGTAATCCAAGAAATGTCAAGAATGTTTTGTAATCATTTATAAATGAATATATTTTGGTTTTTAATAATTAAAGCAAAAAAGGAATAGTCAAATCTCATTTTCTTAAACGTTTGGGATTAGGAAAAGCTTTCAGTAGAGATATTGGATATTTGAGATGTAGGTAGACATGACCTTCCAGATCAGTTCAGGTTACTTAAGATAACAGTGTTAGAAATACCAAGTTAAATTGCATTACTTCTAGAATCCAAGTTAACTTATAATAAATGCAACAGAATGTATGTTGCAAATAAACTTATTTAAACTATTTCAAATTTGGTTATATTTACACACAAGAAGTGACACAATTAAGCAAGTTCCTTAAATCCCTAACAATGTATCAATTAATTTTCAAAAGAGTTCTCACAGAAAGTTTATATGTTTTTGGATTTTTATACAGATTGCTCAACCTTGAATGTGCATTTGACTTCATTTTTAAGATGTTTGGGCTATTAAAGTTCCTCACAGGGTGCTTTTATTTTGTAACTCTGTTCTTATTATGCGGACTTTAAAACTTAGGACTGGGCATTGTCCCTTGGGCTTCACATTTAAAACGAATTTCACTTGGTGTATGTTTTTTAATCAAAATGCTATTAAGAAGGATCAAGCACATATTGATAGCAGTACATGTAATACGTGTATTCAGGCTCATTGCATATAAAAAATAAATAAATAAATAAAATAAAATATTTCCATTTGATGTAATTAATAATCAAACATCTATACCTTTAAGAATTTTAGACTTTGCTTTGCATTTTGGGCTACACAGTGGAAGAATGTGGTCATATAGAGCGGTAGAGCTCAGATGCACATACATGTATCACAGGCATTAATAATATTTATTGAAAGAATCTATGTAAGAGGGAAGGGACTTAGTCAATTAGCACATAAATAAGATTAGTCAAGTTACACAAGTATTGCAAGCATGGGTAATGAAATTGCAGCCAAAAAATCCTAGTTTGAAAATGGCATCTATAAGGTGCCAAATATCTTCCTGGCAGCTTAACTGGTAAGTATGATATACAAATTGGAATACTAGTAAATTTGTTACAAGTTTCAGCTAATGTATCTTTTGTAGGAATATCATTAAACAAGACCAGTATGCTTCCAAAATGATAGTATTGTTTTTTACAGGCATTTGTAACCATCACTAAATAGTGTTGTACCTTCTTGTAATTGAATATGATAAGAATTTCAAATTGCTCTGCTTCAATTGGCTAATTAGAGAGTGAATGAGTCGTCTTCGGAGATATAAAATTTGGTTTTTTCAAACAGCAGGACATGGCTTTCCTAGCAATTTTTAAACAGGAATTATGATATAGGTAGTTCTCTAGAGTGAAACTCCCCCTATTTGGTTTTAAAAAAACCCAGATCTTTAATTTTGATTAACTACAACCATTTACATCTAACTTGCCTTGAATAATGGAGAAACGAAAAATTATGGTGGTAAAGAGCATTGCAAGGTTGCTCAGACATTTAGAAGGAATTAATAGACAGGTAAGTTTCTACAAGACAAAGCTTTATTAGGCATTGAGGAACTAGGTGAGATACATCACATTTAGTAAGATTTGATTGCCTTATGTGTTGTAAAACCTTTTCTAAATTAAGGGAAATTCAAAATACTTTAGTCTAAGTCTGCTGAAGGATATGCACATCTAGGAATCAAGATGTGTGCAAGGATCTAGCTGGGAAGGGGGGTCTTGGCAGTATTGGTCGTGGTCCAGTTGACTTGCTTTGCTTCCCCCCAATGTGTGGGGTGACTGCAAGCTGTGCCAACTTGCAGCCATGCAGTCTTCACGAAAACTTTTCAAACTAACTGGCCAGTCGGACCAGTGAACCTTCAAAATGTACTGGCCCACGAAAATTTTTACTGGCCCCTTAATGAAAAAATAAAATAAATACATTTTTATAACTGTAAATAAATACATGTTTACGCACTTCAACTTTTGAAATGCGGCCATTTTTCGTCCTTTGTCGCGTTTAGGTAAGTTGTTCGTAGGAAATTCGCACATTTTACGTACTACTTAATAGTTACTAGCTAGTTCCTGTTGTTACGTAATGCATCCAGGTTATAACAATACGATTCAACAACGCATGTTTATTTTTCTTATTTTATATATTATTAAAATTTAAGCAAGTAAGTCAGTAAAAATATATATTGACTGTGTATGATTTTTAAAATCAACAAGCCCATCGGACTTCTTGAATTTTGATTTTCACTGACCCGACATCAAAATTCACTGGCCTCGGTCTTCGGACCAGTGAGTTTTCGTGAAGACTGGCCATGTGGCGTCTGCGCACACCAAGTCAACTGATAACTGAATGTTTGTGTGAAACTTAATTGTAATAAACTGTCACCTTGTTGAAATGCTAATGCTAGTGTAAACTAAGCTAATAAGCTTACTCTTGGTGACATTAATATATACTTTAGAACTGTACTACATCGTACAGGTTTGAAATATGAAAAATGTTGATATTTGAAGTTTGAGATGTTTGATCTATGAAGTTTGAGATATTAATGATATATGATATACAAGATTTGATAAAATAAGTTGATATGCTTGATATTTGGAATTTGAGATATGACTTATTGATTGATTGATTGATTGATTGATTTGAACAGTTTGTATGTGTGCTGACCCTCCGCGGTTAAACCGGGACGGTTAGAAAAAAGAAACACACATTGTTGATGTTTGAATTTGGTGGGTTCGCCCAATTGAAATGGCGTCCCACAATTTTGTACTGTGCCACGGCCAATACTCGCCACAATAAATAAATATAAAATCTATATTGAGTTTTGTGTCATTTTTCTCTGTATAAATAATAGCATCTATTTGTGTATACAAAATAGTATACAATTAATTACCCCATGTGAGGTCAACATGGTGAAATAAGGACCCGAGACCTGGCCCACGAGGTGACCTGATCTGACTGACGCCGCGTAGCGGCCGAGGTCAGGGCAGGTCATCGAGTGGGCCAGGTCGAGGGTCCTTATTTCACCATGTTGAACTCACAAGGGGTAATTAATTGTTTTATTATACAGATATATTGAAAAGTATGAATCTCTAACCGTTATCAATTCTTTCTTTGATCGGGATCGGGATTCGCTACAGACCGGATAGCGAAGTTGTTTACATTGACGTCTGCAAGTCGTGTAAGTTTTTGAATCATGATTTACTGATTAAAACAATATTTAGTTCATAGCGACATACATTGTCATAACTTACGATTACTTTTCCTCTACTCAGTCAAAATCTAACACAGAATTCAACTCTTTTAAGAGCCGCCTCTACATTCCATTGAACTGAATTGTAACGATATATTGAAACGATATATAGTAACGATAATTTGACCGTATTCTGTATGGTGATGCAAAACAGACCATGCACAATTTTAAAAACATGTTTTTTTTTTTCGAATAGTTATTATTTTATGCATTAACTTCACTCAAAAACGAATTTTTGATTAAGCGGTCATTTTTAGCGGTCATTAAAAATAATGACCAGGTCATTATATCCCACGTGCAATGATTCCTAGGTCAGTATTGCTGTAAACAGTACCATTTGGAGTCATTGTTGTGTTTTAAAGTTTTCTTACCAGCCAATCAAATTCGAGCATTATCAATAGAGGTATATTAAATGCCTTTATTTTACGAGAAAAGTATATTTGAAGGGACCTATAAACTAGTTTATAGGTCCCAAGTATTTGTTATTTGAACGTTGGCCTTTAGGGGTCGGGTTCGGTTGACACATCAAGTGTAGTATATAAAACGTCGGGTTTGATCTTCACATTCCTTTCTTCTGAACCTTTCGAAGGTAAAGACGCATAACAATTGCTTGCAATAAAATACATGAAATTTTGTTTTTTAACTTTAAAAACCCGCCCTCCCACTACCTTATTTTTAGAATGTTCCATTTTCTCTAAGTAAAGAAGGATATTCTGCTGCTTGGTTTTTTGCTTTATTTATGCAGTGAAACAGCTTTGATCTGCTTGCCGAGATGAATACCTATACCCATAGAAAAAATATCCTGGTGATGTCTAAGGAGAAGTTATAAAGTGAAGAATCTACCACATGATGCCCACATCAAGTCCATTGCCAGCCTCAAGGATTGTGCTAAACATGTGCTAAAGTGTCTCTGTGCATTATCCGTACCGAATAGTGTTGCAAAATTGTGAAACTTTCTATCGTTTATAAAACCAAATTGGTAGCATATAGTTGGTCATAGGATTGATATTTTAAACTAAAAGAAACTGTCGTGGCACTTTTTCAAGGAGAAGTCATTAGTGTGAAGCGTCTGCGCACACCAAGTCAACTGATAACTGAATGTTTGTGTGAAACTTGTAATAAACTGTCACCTTGTTGAAATGCTAATGCTAGTGTAAACTAAGCTAATAAGCTTACTCTTGGTGACAGTAATATATACTTTAGAACTGTACTACATCGTACAGGTTTGAAATATGAAAAATGTTGATATTTGAAGTTTGAGATGTTTGATCTATGAAGTTTGAGATATTAATGATATATGATATACAAGATTTGATAAAATAAGTTGATATGCTTGATATTTGGAATTTGAGATATGACTTATTGATTGATTGAATGATTGATTGATTGATTTGAACAGTTTGTATGTGTGCTGACCCTCCGCGGTTAAACCGGGACGGTTAGAAAAAAGAAACACACATTGTTGATGTTTGAATTTGGTGGGTTCGCCCAATTGAAATGGCGTCCCACAATTTTGTACTGTGCCACGGCCAATACTCGCCACAATAAATAAATATAAAATCTATATTGAGTTTTGTGTCATTTTTCTCTGTATAAATAATATAAATATTTCATTAAAAGTCACTGATTAGGTTTCTGCGTTAATAACAAGTAATCATATATAAATGTGAGACATTATACTGAAGAATCATAATTATGACGCAGATATGAAGGAAAACTGAAACACATGCATCAAATTCCAGGTATTTTTTATCAATTGAGAAAAAATAGAGTCACATTTTGGAGCTCTCTTTAATGAAATAGGTTCCAAACGTTATTTCCTTGGCATGAATTCCAAATTAGGAGACTTATTATCTCTAGGAGAAAATGAAACCCAACAATCATTATAAGAAATATGGGAGTCGAACCACCTTGATGCGATGGCATATTTCACAAAATTACTCTTACTAAAGAAATTTTATTTCAACATACACTGTAATGTGAATTAGATTAAACGAAGTCAAATCTTGAGCAAAGTTTTGAAATGTATGCAGCTAAAGATGGACGGTATCATTATAAATAAAATCTTGAAAAAAGTACTTTTTTGTCAGAAAAATTTTTTTCAAAAAAAATTTTGTCTTCGTTTTTATTTCGTTACTATGAACACTTTTCTTAGCTTTTTGCGATATATTTTTTTCCACACGTATTGTATGTTTCGTCACTTTCATCCGAAAAGCAATTTTTACCGAAGGCGGTGCATTCCAAGATTTGATGAGCAATTAAGGAAATGAAATTACTGAGAGTATTTAATAGTATATTTAAATGAAAACACAGTACAGGCATATCTTTATTAATGCGTATCAGCATATCCATGAAACTGAAATGTGTAGTAACGAACAGTAATAATCCAAAAAATTCTAATTAATCAATGCAAATTGAGAGAAAAACAAACACCGGTTATTAAAAATAAGATACATTAGGATCTAGTTCCATTGATTTGTAATAATGCATTCTTTATTAGTAACGCCCTCTGTGAGCCTTTTAGGTAGATCTGGTAAAACAGAGTAATCCGTAAACTTTATTTATATACTGAAAATGGCTAAACAGAAAAGCATTAAATACGTCAGTCAACATTTGACCTCACCTTACATACCTGCACTATTTCCTCCCACTTTTCGTGGTTTTGTAGTAAACATGTAAGAAACATTAAAAGTTTTTTAGGTACATGTATGAATATATACTGACACGCAAAAGAAACACAACAAGCAGTAATCTACAAATGTTTGATTTTTTTATCTTATGATTTTCAAAAGCGAATAAAGTAAGGCTAAACTCACTTTTCAGAATGAAAATGTTAATTGTTTATCCGTTTACTTTACTAAGTAAAATATGACTGTTCAAACAGCCCCCTCCCAGCCATTCAAGTAAAACGTGCAAGACTGCCCTAAACAACAAATGCAGCTTAATTTCTACGATACAATAGATATACAATAGATTCATTAATATCGAGATCTGAGGCGAAAGAACTATTCTTTGGCATTTTTAAATGCCCGTTTTTCGGATGATTTGGTCGAATTTTCTCTAACTTAGACCAGTTTAGCCACCCTTGGACTTCCGGTACAAGGACTGTCCTTAATGCATATGATACGTTAGACCCTGTTAAGGCGTAATGTAGTGAAATTTCGCATCAGCAACTCTCCATCACCTTTACATTGAAATTTTCCAGCTAGAGCAATGGAAATGCGTACATAAGCCATTTTCAAGTAGCCTAAGCATCGTTACAGGAAGGATATGGAGATAACGAACAGTATACAATCTCAAAGTCCATAAAACAATACAAAATAAGAGCAGAGCAAACACGGACCCAAGAAACATCAGAGGTGGGATCAGGTGCCATGGAGGAGTGAGCATCCCCTGCCGACCGGTCACACCCGCCGTGTGCTCCTTGTCATGATCAGGAAATAACGAGAAAAATCCGTCGACAATTTAGTGTATAAATAATGGACTAACAATTGGTATGAAAAATTTCAGTCAGCATTTGACTCAATGATAAACTGTATTTGCTGACAAGGTCATTGTATCGACCATAGAACTTACGAAATGATGACTTTAAACGAGACTGCTGATATTCTTGTTTCGTCAACTTGCTTGTCAATAATTTACCTCGTTTTAGAAATTGTTTATACGTAGAGCATGCTCTTGCGTATCGAATCAACTGACTCAGAGATATATATACTCCGTATGCAGGTGATGAAGGTATATTGCTGCATAAGTAAGGGAAGTTGACGATAGAAAAGTTAAAGTCATCACGTTTATCATATAGCTTGGTTGTTAGATTACCATTAGTGTCTTTTTCAAGTAAAATATCCAAGTATGATACAGAAATGTCGGATTCTGTGGTATCTTTTATCTCAAGCTCACCAGGATATATCGTATCGACGTAGGAATGGAAATTACTATTATTAATTGACAATACGTCGTCGATATATCTAAATGTCGAGTTGAAGGCCACAGCAAGTGTTTTCTTCTTTTCACGCATAAGATTTTGCATAAATTCTGCTTTATATGAATATAAAAATAGGTCTGCTAATAACGGTGTGCAATTGGTACCAATCGGAATTCCAATAGACTGTTGGAAAACATGGTCTCCAAAAACCACAAAGATATTTTCAATCAGAAACTCAAGCATCTTCTTGATGTCAACTTCAGAATATTTATGTGTGCAATCAGAATCTGTTTTAACAAAATAATTATGCAAATGACCAATGACGAGGTAAGTAAATTTACGAGTTCCATTTTTATTGAAGAAGCAGCTGTCAATGATATCAAAAAGCCTGGATTTTAATTTGTCGTGGGGAATTGTTGTGCATGAAGTTGAAAAGTCGTAAGTTTTTAAGCTGTTGATTTTTGTAAAGTCTTGTGATTTCAAAGTGTCCAAAAGTTCTTTAGAATTTTTTAGTATCCACATCTGATTCACACCACTTCTTGAATATATAGTTGCACAGTACTCTTGAAGTTTTTCCTTCACTATTGTCAATATCTTAGTGAGGAGTAACGAAAGAGGCTTGGTTGAACATTTACTGGAACCTGCAACGTATCTTTGTTTGTAAGGATTCTTATGAAGTTTTGTAATCCAATATACTAATGGTAGTTCAAATTCATTTTGGCTCTGTGTAATATTATAAATATTTAAAGCTGGCATATACATGTAATTTTGAAGAATTTCTTCCTTAGAAAGGAAAGTATGAGTATAAGTAGGATTACCACTTGAAGAATTAAATCCAAGTTCTTCTAGAATGCAATTTATATAATGAGCCTTACAAACGAAGACAATGTTGTTACCTGCTTTGTCGGCAGGAACCAGTACGTACTGATCGTATAATCTATCTAACTCCTTTTTCACTTCTGGTTTATTGGGAAACGAAAGGAGAGTTAATTTTTTGAAATATTCCTGCATTACTTATGATGAACAGTAAAAAACCGTTAAAACTCCATAATATTGCCAAATGTTTTGTTAAACATGCAATTTTTGATTTCTGTTAAGCAGACTCAATCTTGACTTCCGGTTATGGTATGGAAATCGTTCAACCGTTAAATTACCGATGTTTACCAAATTGAAGATATTCATAATTTATTTTAAGGTACAAATTTCTTTACTTTACATAATTATTTCCCCCTAAAGTAGGGTGTTGTGTTTCTTTTGCGTGTCAATATACGAGGGCCGTTCAAAAATTACGCGGACTGTGCTATTATTTACTCTTACAGACGTTATATAGTTATGAAATTTCACAGAAATATATATCTAAAAGAGTCCAATGAATTTTGGGCAAAATTTCTATATTTTATGCATATTATGTATCTTAAAGATTCCAATAAATTTTGGGTAAAAAATTTCTGTATTTTAAAAAAAAAAATTCTACTAAAATTATCGGTATGTTGATATCGCTGATGGAGAGGTACGGAGCACGACAAAAAATTTGAGGCAAAAGCATGCGGAATCCAAAATTTATCTCATAAATTTTCTATAATTCGCGATATTTTTCGAAAATTTTCTCCATTGTTTCTTTAAATTGTTCTATTATTATGCATTTAGATTTCTGACGTGATATTTGAGGTACTAACAGAAATATAGTGATTTTTCTCTGATGCGATTCCCGTGATAACGACCGTGAAAATTACGTCTCCTGAATTGACGGCGCATCACACTTTTGTTAAATTATGTGTAATGCTCGAGATATCGCCAACATAGATCCAAAATATGCATAATAAAACATGTAGTAAAATAAAGTATTCGTGACATTCGTCCACAAAAAGCAAACTGAAATTTTAGACCGTAAGACCTCTGTAAAAAGGCTGTACGGGAGGACGGGAAGAAGATTATCGACGAAAACTTTATCCGGACTGTAAAGAACGTGATTGAGAGTCACCAATATCACACAATATCTCATGAATACCTGCAGTTTTTGGTTTTAAAACAAAAAAAGAATATTCTTTACTTGTTTAATAGATTTTAAGCTTGACAAGAAATGGTGTTTGGATGTTGAGTAGATAAGATAACTCAAACTGTACAGATACCCTTGGGAAAACGTTGAGAAAATGAAAGCTCAATAACATATTTTTTATAATGCCTGCATGTGACATCAAAGATTTTGCAGCTCCGTGACTGAATGATATGTCCTGAAAAATCACCCAAAAAATTAAATTCATACCAATTTACATTTTGATATGAAATTTTGAAGACCATATAAGTAAAGATCCTTTTATATTATGTGTGACATTTTGCCCGATTATGTCGTCAAATATTTTTTCTGTGCAACAGTATATAGATACTCACTATCGTAAATGTCACATCATAAAGTTTGTAAATTATAGAATTAAAAAAAATATCAAGAAAAGCAAAGAAGTTTTAACTACAATCTTCCATTTTTTATGTTGCATAATCATTAAAATGCCCAGTTTATGCCCAGTGGACCATGATATTACTGTGAATGCAGGAAGAACAATTGCTTTTCAAACAATAATGTTATGTGTAATCCTACAGAAATTAAGGTCTCTACAATTAAATCTGATATGAACGGAAACTTCATCATTGCAAATATGATAGAGGAAAATATATAGATATATTTTTCTTTGGTTAATCATATTGACCAAATGAGATAACCAACAATTCTACACAGATATTAGCAATACAATATACAGAACAAGAAAGTTGGTGAATATTGTCGTTAACCTGGTCAATCTGTTTTAGCAAGTGCATACGGATTCTGAATTTTTCATTTTGGAGACCTAATGGAAGTAAACAACGGCATCTGTATACTAAAAAAGCTTAGTTCTTTGACCTACTCTCAGATTTTTCTCAGTAGCACATTCATATTTGGAATATGATTGATGCTGTAGATATGCAATAAGGTTTCACAGAGTTTGACACATCTGTTTCATGCTTAGAAATTTTACTCGAAAAAGACGTTTTTGGTAATCTAACAACAAAGCTATATGAAAAACGTGACGACTTTAACTTTTCTATCATCAACTTCCCTTACGTATGCAGCAATATACCTTCATCACCTGCATACGGCGTTTATATATCTCAGTTGATTCGATACGCAAGTACATGCTCTACGTATGAACAATTCCTAAAACGAGGTAAATTATTGAAAAACAAGTTGATGAAACAAGAATATCAGTAGTCTCATTTAAAGTCATTATTAAGTTGTCGATACAATGACCTTTTCAGCAAATACAATTTATCGTTGAGTCAAATGCTGCCTGACGTTTTTCATATTAATTGTTAGTCCATTATTTATACAGTGAATTGACGACGAATTTTTCCGTTATTTCCCGATCATGACAAGGAGCACACGGCAGGTGTGACCGGTCGGCAGGGGATGCTCATTCCTCCATGGCACCTGATCCCACCTATGATGTTTTAGAGGTCAGTGTTTGCTCTGCTCCTATTTCGTAATATGGACTTTGATATTGAATACTGTTCGTTATCTCCATATCCTTCATTTCAGAGATTTGATTTTCATCTTGGATTAAAAAAAGATGATTTCTGTAAAAACCCACTAGTTCTCCGAAATCCTCTCATATTAATTGCAGTGGCCTAATCATATTATGTAATATGATTAGTGGTTTCATGTAGATGTGCAATAAGGTTTCTATATTTTAATTTTCACCGTAGGGACCAGATTCGTTGGTAAAAAGTCATATTATCAACAAAAACACAATTCCTTCAACATATTATGCAATTAATTAATTAGCTCTAAGCAGATAATTCGTGAAAAAGAAAATAAAGATTAATTCTTAATGAAATACTTGAGATCAGAAAAAATACGCCTTATGAGGCTTTTATGAAAGAAAATTGACAGTAAACATATACCTACCCCGAAATACACGTGGGTTTCACATATTGACTAACAGCCTGTACACCATCCAGGAAGTTGCATCATGCGCACCTAAAAAGAGTTCCGTTGAATTCAGTGGAATAATTCTGCTAAATTAAGCTATGATATTCCTAATACTTGAGTCCAAATTTAATACTGTAGGCCTAAAAAGATGCCGAAAATGAAAAAATAAAAAGAAATTGTCTCTTTATTTATATACATGTAGAAATATAATCGAGTTCATTTTGATTGGCTATTTTCTTGCGTAACACCTTTAACCTTATTCTTGTTTTTAATTATCATTTTTATTTTATATTTAGATACGATTTTTTATCTTCGCCGTCTTGGTAACAGTCGTGTGCAGTCAGTGTAATGACTTCGCCACTCAATACCAATGTCTTATGAGAAGTAACAGTGTGTTGTGGGCATGTAAAAGCAGATGTTACGGTTTCGGATGTACCAGAACACAGTGTGAGCTGAGGTGCCAAGAAAACGCCTACAGACGTTTAACATTCTGTATTACATTGGAATAAAAACTATTCAACTTGACACGATTCCTCTTCATTTCATGTTAACCCTGTATATCACTTAAAATTTTGTAGGATTAATGCATTCTGACTGATTAAAAAGAATCTTGTGTTGGTGTATATTTAAACGTTGCATTAGAAATAAATTAATAGATTTATTAACAAATAAGATAATACAAACTTTATGTAAAAAAAGGGATGGTATTTAACAACCAAAATTTCTTATTATAAATGTAGAAATAAACTGAAAAAATTTAGCTATATGAAACCTCCGTTTTGATTCAATGATGTTCAATAATTTCATATATTAGAACTATTTTTTTTTTTCATAAAAGTGTACGTGTATATAGATGTATGAGTGCGAACAGACTGAACAATTTCTTAACATTTCAGACATTTGATATAAGGATCATTCAAAGCAAAAATATTTATACCAGTCCCTGCATCCATTTTCGGCATTTGTTTGTATTTTTTTAAAGCACGTGTCCTGAATACAAGTCACTATAAAATTCGTGTACAGTTGATCCAAGGGAATGCAGATATTTGAAACTAAAAAATTGGATACAATGTTTTTTACGTCTTTATATTAATGTCCACCTGGTGGTTTTATTAATTAACAAGGAGAAAGCTGAAAATTAAAAAAAAACTTTAGGGCAATGATCTATCGGTCTTATGTACATGTAAGATTGGATTTCAAGGTTGTATAAATTATGAAAACTTGATCGCGCGTATGTACATGTGTACAAAGCCTTTTGTCGTATATAATACCCTCTGAACTGTTTGACATCCGAAAAGCATATTGACATTTAAAAAACAAATACACAACTTAATCTTAGGTGATTTGGAATTGCATATAATGACGCAGATTTCTTTCTGAATTTCTCCAATATCATATTGATTATTCTACCCTTAAAATGCTTCATGTGAATTGTTATGTCTACTTAAAAGAGTTTCTCTACAAAACGCTAGGGTTTTGATTTATTGGGCGTTGTTAACTGTTACTATTGATCACATTAAGTACAAGCCCTTGGACATCTGGAGCTGGATTTAAAGTGAAATATTTGAAAGGAAGAGGCCTTACTTTTTCATCATGCCAATCTTCTGTGTACTCTCATAGTCTACTCGTTTATTATGCTCATTTAACGGACAAAATGCCGAATAAGAATGAACCTTTTTTCTGGTATTGAATCGGAAGGAGTTTATTTAAATGCGAGTGAAAGCTTTAAAGTAATCGAATTTGTTTAATTCAACACTTGCGATAAACACTCAACAATGTTGATACTACATTGATGAATGCTTTCAACACAAATATTATGCTATTGATAATTTTTAGTTTTGAGATTGTGAATCTGGAAAAATGACGTCTCTGAGCAAATAAAATTACGAAATGAAAAGAAGACCCGTCAAACGGTAACATAGAACTGAACAAATACCCACCGATAAAAAATTTGCTTGCAAGGAAATAAATGTTTCTGGGCCTCTTTTGCACTTGAAATTTTCCTCGTTGCGGCGTGAAATAGACCCACTGGATCAATAGCCCAGATTCTGTGAGTGGAGTTGTCAAGCAATAGAAGACCATGGTGGAAGCATGCGGACACGTCCGACCCGCCGAGGACAGCTAGTGATCCTCCACCCAGCGATGAAAGTCAAGAAACAAAACAAAGTTGTGGAGAGACAACTGGAGAATACACTCCATTTTATTGAACAGAAATGTCATTTCCAAGCGGAGAAGCTAGATAAATCTATCAAAAGTGTACAAAGACAGCTAGAAAATATTGAGAGTGACAGGAGAAAGGGCGGAATTCCGGGTAGATCACTGGACGATATGTATGGACGGTTTGCAATTACACCCGAATCGGCGCAAAAACGCCGAAGGCGCCGCGCTGTGTCTTGTGAAATAGGAACTCCAAAACGAAAGCATCACTGTTCACATTTCCCTTGCGAAATGCCACAAACCTACCATTCTATAGGATTCAGATTTCAACCTGAAGATACTGAATGGAAACCATGGAAAAAAATAAGGAATGACTTAAGTGACGAAACACAAATTGTCCTTGAAAATTCAGCTCTTATGAATACTGGCATATCTCGTCTTAGAGCCGAGAGACGAGCCGATATGTTAAAATTAGAGATGGAGAAGAGGAGAAGAAAAATGGAAGAAGGGAGACCCCCAGCGTGGGAGACAAACTACGGAAAACCGACGCCCATCCGAAGGTTAAAGTACCCGGTCCGCCTTGAACCCTTGGACTAACCTTCTCTAAGGCCGATGTCCGTCATTTCCTCGAGTAAGAATGTTGTGTTTCTAACTGAAATAGGATTAAATCAAACTCTAATGACTCGAGACTGTTTACTGTCATATTGTGCCAAAATAAAGACTTACACGAAACGACCGTGAACAGGTATTGATTAAGTAATAATAAGTACCTGCCTTGTATAGAGAGGAAAGGTATTGATCCCTTCATTATGTTGGCCGATCCTGTAATTAAGAAATTGGCCGGGTTTAAAATTGATTGTAATCAATTGTCAAAAAGATTGCATAATGCCTAATGAAACTAATGTTGGGATGGAGAATAAGCAAATACTTTATATGACGCATAATAAGAGACAATTTTTTAAAGAAGTTTCTGAGATTTTGACAATTGTTATAAACTGTTCACTTTATTCAATGAGCCTTGATACGCAAACCCATTCCAAGGAACATCGTCTTTCTTGTTATAGTTGACCACATTGTTTTCGATGTAGTGTACACATTTGAGCATTCTTTCTTCATGTAATTCTTGAAATTAAAACACTTGAAGTAGAATGTGCATGTTTATTTGAGACACATTTTAAGGTGATAATGCTTACATTTGTATAATAATTCTCATAATTATGAGAAAATAAACATAAAACAATAATAACAACGTTTCCTTTAGACATACAATGTATATCGATGTTTAAGATGCGATTGACAATTTCTATGCTTTATCTTTTAAAAAAAATCTTCAAGATAATATCGATTATTTTTGAAAGAATTGATAAAGTACAAAAAAAAATAATTTGGAATGCCTGTGGATCAGTCTGTGATTGTCAATCTATTCCAGATTTATGGAAGCTTTGAATAGTGCTGTTTCTCATCAACGACGACCCTCGTCAAAGCACGTGGAATTCCTTATGCCATTTATTATAAAATTTTCATTTCATAAAATGTCATTCCTCTATGTTTTATTGATATTTAACTCCTAATGAAGAAAGTCGTTTTCATTAAATTATCCAATATATTTTGAGGATGTGACGTTGACACATGGTTTAAGTGTTCGTTTTCGATTTATTTGTAAAAGATAATTTAGAGGACCCCTGAGATTTTCAATTACTGAATTGCCATATGTTTCCTCAAGCAGAAAATTTAAACGAGCATATAAGGTATGTTTTTAATTTTATCTAAAGAATAGTTTTTGATGAGAAACTCAAGTTTAATATAAAACATGCTTGAATTCTCTCTCTCTCTCTCTCTCTCTCTCTCTCTTTGTGAGAATATGACCGTCTGTAATGTTTCTTCATACATCTGGTTTATGTGGGTGGTGAATTGTCATATTGAAAAAGTAAAAAGTCTAATTTGTAGAGTTCCTGTAATTTACCGATAGTTGATTCTTTCACATGATCGAAAGCTTCTATTAGCGCTTGCCTTCTCTGAAGTCTCTTTTCATTTGAGCTCAGTTTGTATTTTGTCACATACTCCAACATTATTTTAATAATTTTATCTGTGTTTATCTTCTTATCTATATATCTTGAAAACTCTTGTCTCGGAAATGGTACTTTTGATTTCAATTTTCCTTGAATTTGCAGTGTATTCCAAATTTTTGATAGATATTGTATGAAATCTGGACATAGTTTCCGATTTTAATGTTATGTATGTGTTTAAAAGACTAATCACTGACTTGTTGTCGATTTTATTGTGGATTAATTTTATCAATTTGTTTCGTGTTTCGTATGAAATGTTTATGTTATCCAACACATACTCAATATCAGCAGACAAAGAATCAGTTTTGCTCACAATATCGTATCTGACATCACATGCATGACACAGTAAATAAACTGGCGCCCAGTGTCTATTTATTTGATAGCCTCCGTATGCTTTGCTGATTACGTAATCAAGGAATTCTGTAAATGTTACATTATACCCGCATGACAAACTTCTCTTCCCGCTTTTCTTTGAAATTTCACGAGCTTCTTTAACAAGACCGAAGAGGTAGAACTTGTCCACATACGCTGAATACAATCTGGAGTAAGGATTCCTTGAGACAATCAAGGTCACTGAGTTCGACTGTTTGGTCTTAATTAGTGCAGATGTACTTAGTTTCCTATTTCCAATTACATGAACATGACTCCGACTTATTTCAAATATTTCATCAACCGACTGAACTCTGTCTTTTTCGAGAACAAGGAAAATTTCTGTCATGAAAGAACTTCCAGCCTTTGGCACTTTGCAGTAGGATAAATTAGCTTCTTTATTTCCATAAAAATTTTCAGACACTTGACGAAAGTCAAAGTTATACCTATTAATGTCCGCCAATTTGCATGTTGATCTTAAATGTTGAACTCTTTTTTGCATTCGTTGTTCCCTTAACTGTGTTGGAGACATCTGAACATATTTTGATTTATCCACATGATATTTTTGATTAAGGATATTAAAGGAATTCCATACTTTTCCAACTACAAAGAAAAAAATATTATAATTAATAACATATAAGTAAACTAATGATTCTACAATTTCCGCATATTTTTTTTAGTAAACTGACTACACTAAACCCTATTAAACATTAATGTTGTTCTAACTGTGGAAAAAGAAGCAAGAAACAGGATATTGTGTCCATTCGGTTTAAGGAGGAGAAAAAAAAGAACGAGGAGGATCCAGATGATAAAACAAACTTGATCTTCTATACCGTACAGCGGGTATTCTTGGCGGGTGTAAAATTTGGCGTTTTGCCTGCTAAAAGGTATGCCAATGATTTTGGCGTAATTTATTCTAGTGGACACAGGGTTTCATCTCTTTGCAAATGAAGACTAAGAAGACTAAGTTAACTGTTAACTGACTATTTTAGCGATTAAAATTTTAGCTGGCTGCCATCAGAACGCCAAAATAAGCCAAAATTAGCAACCCGCTAAAATTACCCGATACGGTAATGAGAAACCAATGCTGAATGCATATACATGTACAAAAAAGTTAAATGTATTCACATTCTAGACGTATATTGATAAAAAAAACTGAAAAATAAAAATGATAATGAGTGTAGTGAAATACTTAACACTTTCATTACTATCAGGGCAAATGAGGTACACTATAAGCAATATTTTGCAAGAAGGATTAAGTTAAATAGCTGTTATTTTTCCATAAATTATTCAAAATTAAAATCCAAGTATTATATATGGCACGCCAAATTCACAAAAATGAGATAAACCTAGTTTCACATTTGATAAACTAGGTTTATCGACTGTAAACTATAGTTTACAAACCGTAAACTATAGTTAACGATTCGTTAAGTATAGTTTTCATCTGTAAAACTATATCTAACGGTTGTTAACTATAGTTTACTAATGATAATCTAAGTTTATCTGTCTGTAATAAGCGTTAACAATAGATTTTGTTGATAAACATAGATTCACGTTTGTATATATATGTAAACTATAGTTAAGAGTTGTTAATCATAGTTTCACAAATCGTGAAACTATATTTATCAGATCGTGAACTATAGTTAACGGTTTGTAAACTATAGTTTACAAATCGTGAAACTGTATTTATCAGATAATCTATGTTTTGCAATCGCAAATGATTGTTTTCAGTGTTATGTATAGTTTACGGTTGTGAAACTTATCGCGTTAACTATGGTTTACGGATGTAAAATATAGATTAATGTTGTTAACTATAGTTTACAGTCCGTAAACTATAGTTTACAAACGATAAACCTAGTTTATCGACTGTGAAACTATGTTTAGCTCATTTTTGTTAATTTTGCGTGCCATAATTATATACATCTCTAATTATAACTGAAGGTATCTGGATAAATGGACTCATTAATATAAAGAACCAAAAGCTCATCTTTTCAATCTTTTAAAACACATTCCAGATACTTATATTCAATTTAATATAATTTTAGAAATGAGATAAAGATGAGACTGTGAAATCTGGATACATTTTTAGTCTAATTATGACATTTTAGTCTAATATGGGAGAACATGATATACTACATTTTTTTTCTGGCTTTCCCTATCATTTCATTGAAATTAACAGTATAACTTTTTTTTCCTACCGTTAACCTTTAAAAAGTGTCCCGGTACTTGTATAACTTATTTAACCTTAGTATAAAGCATAGTTAAAAAAAATATTTCTCAAATTTGAGATGTTAGTGTGCTAACAAGTCTTTTTTCTATGCATTCGGAAAATTAATTTTATTCAAATTTGAAATAACGTAGAAATTTCTAATTTTTAAGAGATATCTCTTTAACAATAGATTTTTTAAAAAAAATTTTAAGACTTTGGACATTTTGTAAACACTTTGCAACGCAGTTGGGTGATAAAGCAACGCGCTTGTGTGTGCGTGGTGGGTGGGATCATTTCATCCATTAATTCTGGTTAAAATACCCTCAGTTTTGTTAATGAGGGAACAAGTATTGATTTAATTTGTATTATGATTTGAATTCTTAGCGAATATGATTTACTTTTAAAAATGAAACACCTAGATTATAACAATAAATATGACAAACACCCTAATATAACACTCTAGCTATTGTGTGATGATAAAATTGCCCATTTTGCTTTTAACTTTTGAATCTGAATATAAAAGACAAGTAACCAGTATACAAACTTCTTTATGCATTTCTTAGTGACAATTGTACATGTTAGCATTTTTAATGTTTGTTAATATGTTCTTACCAAATATAGTTGATCTAAAAGCAAAAAGAATAAGACAACTTCCACAAAAGATAGAGACACAACAGCAGACTTTATAGGCCTTGATCCTCATTTGTGACAACTGCAAGGTGTAAGTATTGAAATATTAACATTTCGTCTTATCATTATCTTTCGTACTTATCTATGGTCAGAACAGAAAGAGATAAAACAGAGATCCAGTTCTTTAAATCTTTAATCAATATCACAACGTAAACAATTGAATTTCTCTCACCTCAGATTTTACTATGGAAAGCGATCGATACTTTCTTAAAGTCATCAGTCATAACCTCGACCATAAAAAAAAAAAAAACTTTAATCAACATTTCGATTGTTTTATATTTTGATTACATTCAAACAAGCATGCTGAAAACGATTCAAGTTTGTATTAAAATATGTATCTGTTCTTCTCTAGCATTGTCATTTTTAATCAGTACCATTTAGACATTAAAAGTCTAGTTCAGGCAGTCCCAAGTACAAATCTATATGAAGTGATTTATGTCAATAAACCTTCATTAATAACATTTTCATGCACAATAGTTGACGGAAAATGAAGAACAAGATCATGTAACAGTATTTTGTTTAAATCTCGTTATCTAGTCAATGTTTAGTTTATTTTGATTAAAAAGTTAGGAAAGAGAATGCAGAAAATCTGCAAGAAAGACAAGATTAAATGGAAGACTGAATATTCTTTTAATAAAATTATTAATCAAATAAGTTGTTGCCTTTATCGTCTATAGACAATAAACATCCAAATATGAACGTGGCAGTCTCTTTGGTGTCTTTTATTTCAGGCTAACTGGTATGAAATATATGGAGATAATGAAATTTAAAGCATTCGAGCCCCAAAGTCCATTCACTAATACAGCAGAGCAAACACGGACCTCCAAAACATTAGAGGTGGGTTCAGGTGTCATGGAGGAGTGAGCATCCCCTGCAGACAGAAGGTCACACCTGCCGCTTGTTTCTTGTCCTGATCGGGAATAAAAAAAAAAATAACGGATAAGTTAATGATAAATTGTATATGCATATTCTGTCAAGGTCATTGCATCGACCATAGAACTTACAAAATGATATCTTTAAACGGGACTGCTGATATTCTTGTTTCAGCAATTTGTCTGTCAATAATTTTTTTCGGTTTAGAAATTGTTAAGAAACGTAGAGCATGTTCTTGCGTATCGAATCAACTGAGAGATATCAACCCCGTATGCAGGTGACAAGGGTGTATTGCTGCATAAGTGAGGGAAGTTGACGATTGAAATGTTAAACTCATCACGTTTATTATAAACTTTGTTGTTAGATTACCATTAACGTTATCCAAATATGAAACAGATGCGTCATTCTTTGGTATCTTTTACTCAAGCTCACCAGGCTATATCAGTACAATGAAAATTACGATAGGCCTTATTATATCGTCGATATATCTAATTATCGAGTTAAAGGTCATTTGTGTTTTCTTTTTTTGCATGTGTTTTTGCAAGTGTTTTCTTTCTTTCATGTAAAAGATTTTGAACAAATTCCTCTTCATATGAATAGAAAAATAGGTCTGATTATAACAGGGTGCAATTGGTAACCTTGGGAATGAATTCCAATAGACTGTTGGAAGACCAGGTCTCAAATCCCAGCATACATATTGTTTATCAAAAACTCGAGCATCTTTTTTATATCAACTTCAAAGTACTTGTGTGTACAATGAAATTTTTTTAACAAAATAATTTTGCAAATGACCGATGACAAGATAAGTAATTTTACAGAGTTCCATTTTTATTGAAAAAGCACCTGTACATGATGTCAAAAAGCGTGTTATATATAGAATCGAATGGAAGTCACTCTTGTAAATTGATATTACCGGTACGTCGTCGATATATCTCCATGTCGAGTTGAAGGCCAAAGCAAGTTTTTTTCCTTAATTTCATGTACGTGTTATGTAGAAGTTTCTAAATAAATTCTGCTTCACAAGATTTTAAGAACAGGTTGCTTAATAAAGGAGTGCAGTTAGGCCCATCGGAATTGGAATAGTCTTTTGGAGGAGCTCGTCTCCGAAGACTACATAAATGTTGTCGAGGTACATGTACTCTGGGATCCTTTTAACTAATATCGAATGTTGCATATTTTGTATACATTCAGGGTGATTTTTTCTTGATAACCAATCACAAAATACGAATATATCCAACATCTATTTTTGATGAAGAAACAGTTTTGATGATATCAAGATATTAAGTTTTTATTAGTAATTTACCTTGAGGAATGGTTGTATAAAGTATAGAAGTAGATATGTAATTCGTTTGTTGTAATTACTTTTAAAAAATAACGATATTAAAGTTTCTGTAATTTCTTTTGAGAAGAGGTCACATCTGTATAACTTCACTTCAACAAGAGGCCCTTATAGGTCACCTGAGCATCATGCAACAACTTTCAATTTTTTTTATGATTGAATTTGGTTCATGTTTTAAGCCAGATGCTATGGTATTCACAATTTTGAAAGAGGCACCATTGATTATCATAACTATACACTTAGCGATTGCTTAGTTTGTTTACTTGTTTACTTAATACCCATAAGCAGGGTAGAGGAACAAAAATGTATGTCAACTAATCAGTAATATTCAGCAATAATCAGGAGTTCCCTTACCACACATGAACCCCTGACCCTAGGTCTACACATTGCACAATTTTTGAAAAGGCACACTTGCTTATCAAAAATGTTCAATTAACACCAAGGAGCAGATTTCAAACAATTCATTTTCAGTATATAGAAGTAGAGCCCCCCCCCCCCGTCTTTGGTATCCCTGACCCAGGGGCCTTGAAATTCACAATTCTGAAAGAAGAGCCCTTGCACATCATAACTATATAAATAGTTCATCTGCTTATTACCCAGGAGTAGAGAAAAAAGATTTTCATAGATGTAATGTATTATCACCATAAAATCATGATAGAGCCACACCCTAACACCATAATCCCTGGCCCTGGGGCCATAGAATTCAAAATTTTGGTAGAAGCATTCTTACTCATCATAACTATGTCCTTAATTAGTTTATTTAATACCTAGGAGTGAAGAAGAAGCTTTTCAAAGAATAAATGCATTTTCACTATACAATTAATAGAGCCACACCCGAACCCTGACTCTGGGGCCATAAAATTCATAATTTTAGTAAAGGCACTCTTGCTCATCATAACTATGTACTTAGTTAGTTTATTTGATACTCAGGAACAGAGAAGAAGATTTTCAAAGAAATAATGCATTTTCACTATATAATCAATAGAGCCCCACCCTAACACCAGAACCCCTGACTCTGGGGCCATAAAATTCACAATTTTGGTAGAGGCACTCTTGCTCATTATAACTATGTCCTTAGTTAGTTTATTTAATACTCAGGAACAGAGAAGAATATTTTCAATGAAATAATGCATTTTCACTATATAATCAATAGAGCCCACCCTAACACCAGAACCCCTGACCCTGGGGCCATAAAATTCACAATTTTGGTAGAGGCACTCTTTCTCATTATAACTATGCACTTAGTTTATTTAATACTCAGGAACAGAGGAGAAGATTTTCAAAGAAATAATGCATTTTCACTATATAATCAATAGAGCCCCGCCCTAACACCAGAACCCCTGACTCTGGGGCCATAAAATTCACAATTTTGGTAGAGGCACTCTTGCTCACCATAACTATGTACTTAATTAGTTTATTTAATACTTAGGAACAGAGAAGAAGATTTTCAATGAAATAATGCATTTTCACTATATAATCAATAGAGCCCCACCCTAACACCAGAACCCCTGACCCTGGGGCCATGAATTTCAAAATTTTGGTAGAGGACTCATTGCTGATTACAAACATACAAACAGTTTGACTGCTTGATGTCCAGAAGTAAAGAAGAAGATTTTTAAAGATTGCACTAATTTTAGTGCTTTTTGCCCCAGGCCCCAGGGGGGCAGGGACCATGAAATTCACAATTTTTGTTCCCCTTCACCCGTAAATGTTATACGCCAAATTTGGTTGAAATTGGTTCAGTGGTTTCAGAGAAGAAGCTGAAAATGTTCAAATGTTAACGCACGACGGACGACGGACGAAAACGGATAGCAATAGGTCACCTGAGTTTACTCAGGTGACCTAAAAATATGATGAGGCACAGCAGTACATCTTAAATTGGCAAATGTAAGCTACAACATATTTATGAATGACGATTAGATAACAGCTTCTTATATGACAATATTTTGTTGTTTTCATAATAAAACAATCGTTATATCTCGAAGGAGGATTCATTCGATTTTCCTAGCATAGCAGACAAATTGTTAGCTTAAACCTCTTTCCTAATTCAAATTAAGGACTAAATAATTATTATATTTTCATATTAACGGTGCGCGAGATTTAGCTGCTTGAACATCGTTCTTATTTACCACTGTTTTTGTACTTAATACACACTTTTTATTTCTTATCTCTATATCCACTGAAACACTTTTCCTAAATCTAAATAAAATAAGAAAATAACGAACAGAAATCAAACCAAACTCGAGTCCATTGAAACAAAATGCATTGGGAGAGCAGAGCAAACAATTAAAGACTTCTAAAAATATTGGTATCATGGAGGAATAAGCATACCCTGTCGAATAGTCACATCAGTCATGAGTTTCTTGTCATGTTAGTATACTAAATTATTTATTACTACTAAAGTCTTATGATTGGCGAGACCGGTTGACATTTAATGCTTACTTTTCCTAGACACATAGTCCCATCTCTCGTTTCACAGCATCTATGCTTTTTTTCCCTGTTTATAATTTTTGTTGTTAAATTACTGTGATTAATCAACGTTCGGTACTGAATATTGTCAAATAACCACAATGATGTTCGCGATGATCATCTCCCGGCGAAATTAAACCCATATTGAATGCTATTATTATGTAGAAACATTTCAATGTTTATACGAAATTTAAATTAATTTCTTGCAACATGAAATTTAAAGTTAACCATCGCCATTGGTATTTTTTAAAATCGTGAAAATTTAACACCGTGGAACAAAAACGTCTTACAGTATTTGATTACATACCTCTTACCTGTGTATTGAAATCTTTCCCTAGAACTATATCTTTGAGGCACACGTAATAAGAGCGATAACTCATCTATTTTTAAACAGAAACGCAAGGCTATTTATAATTGAAAATCAGGGTTATTAAATCTGTAGATACAGCTGGCGGGTGTGACCGGTCGGCAAGGGATGCTCAGTCCTTCATGGCACTTGATCCCACCTCTGATTTTTGGAGGCCCATGTTTGCTCTGCTCCTTTTTTGCAATGTTTAGTCAAATTTTGAGCTCGAATACTGTTCTTTGTCTTCTTAAACTTCATTTTCATCCAAAAAATATTGCCGGTGTAAAGACGAATAATGACCCCCATCGAATAATGACCGGGGGTCATTTTTCGACAGCGAAAAATGACCCCCGGTCATTATTCGACGTAGAAAAATGACCCTTTTGCCCGTAGAAAAAATGTCACTTCCCTAAAAATTTGCAGAACCCACGTGAAGAAAAATGACCAGGTAGAAAAATGACCCCCTTTAGATTAAAGCTAAAATTTTTAGGGGGCCAAAAAAAAAAATGGATAAAGGGGCATATTGGCCAAAATGCTCACCTGAGCTTATTGGGAATAAACTGATGATATGTTGATCTCATAACATTATACAATTACAGCTATATTTTAAGGTAAATGCAATGATTCAGAATCTAAAGGAGTAAAAGATTTATCAAGCCTTAAGGGTTAGGTAAACATTGTTTTTTGATGGTGGAAATCATCGAACTGACAGAAAAAATCAGCAGTATTATATATTATTATATCCTCTGCTTGAAAAGCGGGAGGGTATATAGTGATTTGGATGTCCGTCCGTCCGTCCGTCTGTTACGCTTTGAGGTATCCATCTCTTATCCGCAAATCCTCATTATGTAAGGTTAAGGTTTTTGCGGACAAACAAACCGCCAGATAGACAGACGGACATACAGACGAACACGATAAAACTATATACCCCCGAATCTTCGACTACGGGGACATAAAAAGAAATGGTCTTCAATTAACTTTTCATATTAATATACATTATAAAGAAGACGTTACAACAATGAAAATGTTTGTTCTGATTTTCATATTAAGTTCTCTGAAAAATATACTCAGAACTGAGTAAAAGGGTGGAGTAAAACAAGAATTAAGGCAGAACCTATGTCGGAAAAGTCTTTGTCACAATTGCAAGATTTTCAAACTTTTCAAAATGATAAATTAGTACTTGCTTATCAATCAGTTAAGATATCATGATATGTTTCCTTGTTTTTTAATCTAGAACAGGCTGTGAAACTTGGTAGGGTATTTACATACTGCGATTTCACATTTTCAAATATTTTTAGGGGTACTTGTCATAAAGGGAATATGAAAAATCACAAAAATACTTCTTCAAACATCGTCGTTTATAAAAAAATTTTAACTGAATAATATTAAACAATATCTTATCAAGAATAATTTCTTTTTTATTCAATTAACATAAAAGATAAGTCCACCATTAAAAAAATAGTCAAATGAATTATTTTTAGTCAATTATTCACCCTATATTTGTAAATATTTTTTAGACGTCTTTGTCACAATGTTTTCAATCTTCAATATGATGAAGAACATAGCCAAATGATTACAAAAAATGATTAAAATATAAACCTTTCAACTCATTTTCTTGACCTTTTTGCACTTACACGGAATTTAATAATCAAATGACTGTTTGGGGTTACTTTCAGATTAAATATTTATCAGAAATTGTACTTTTTCTTTAAAAAGATCATATTTAATACAAAAATTGTAATCAAACACCAAAAATATGAATAGGTAACAAATAATTGTTAAAAGGAATGCACATCATTTCATTATAGATATCACAAAAAAGTACACACGATCAAACGATCTACAACACGTGCATCTTTGACTTAGACACATTTCATCAAGATATTACGCTATATACATGTAGCTGGCAACTAAAGATTTCTTACGATTTATACATTCCTTCAAAATGGTTACATACCATTCAAATTATTACGAAAGTTGTATGTACATTGTAATTTCATTACACTAGATAGTCTTGGGTTTGTCAACTTCAGGTCTAGATCTAGTAAATAAAAGGTGCCTACATATTTTCTCTTATTCCAGAAATATATTGCCATTAAGCATTATAAACCAAAAAATATATGAATTGAATCAAGATTATGTTGGCATGATTGAATTCTGTGAATTTCAGAATGCAGTATTTTCTACCATTTTTATTGAAGCTGTCTACGGGAAAAAGTGGCATTGAATTAATTATGACGTCTTAATGGGTTAGCACAGGTTTAACACATTTACAAGTTATGATGTCATACGAAGTAGGTTCTACGTTAAAAGAAATGTAATGAATACTGTGTGCTAAATCAAAAGTTTATGTCTACATGTATAGTTTTTGCATTAGAATGACTGTGTATTTTATACTAGCCCATATTTTACAGAGCATATTTTTAGGTATTATACTTACCCCACCCCCTTTCTTATTTATCAGGAAGTCGATATTGAACAAGAGCAAAAAAACACCCTACCTTTATTTTTCTATAAGAAAGGAATTAAAAATAAGCTAAAAATAATCTACTATTCTACTAATTTTTAATTGTTACTTTGCCACAATACTTTCAAGTATACCTCCACCAACATTTAAAGTATGCTTTAATCATGGCGAAGTAAATTATGATATGATAGTACTTGTGTGAAGGCTTAACTTCATTTCAATATTTTATCTAGAGCCTCTTTCAGAATTATTGAAAGGTATAGAGTTTTATTTATATTTCTTCTTTTCATTTATTATTATTTTTTTTGTTTTGATTTTACGTAATGTTCTTTTTTTTGGGGGGGGGGGATAAAAATTTCTTCCTCTTTCATTGTCAAATAGGATTTGCCAAACTTAAACAAACTAAAAGTTAAAATGACGGAATTTTAATTTTTCCTATTAAAGAGTATTTAAACCTGATTTTTGCATGGTTTGATTTCTAAAAACAAGTGGAATATCATTCTTTAAGCGAACATTATAAGGAGGAATATTAAAAAGAAATTTTATTTACTTGACAATTAAAGAATCTCTTTTCAAACACAATTTTAGCATTGAAAGACTACGTGAATCTCTTAATTATTTCATACGACTTTTTGTATTTTTCTGGTTACAGAAAATGTAAAAATTAGTTTCGCTGTAAAAAAGATATCAAAGAGTGTATATTTTGTATCACTTTAAAGGGGGTCATTTTTCAATGGGGGTCATTATTTTATAGGACTAACATATAAAATAATGACCCCCTAGGACCCTTTTTCTACAAAAAATGATTTTTTTCTACGGGTGGGGGTCATTTTTTGTCGTTGAAAAATGACCCCCCGGTCATTATTCGATGGGGGTCATTATTCGTCTTTACACCGGCACAGAATCCCTGTACGCGCACTTCCCTTTAATTTGTTCATTTGAGTAAACACTCAATATGATATGAAACATACTAAAAAGTATATATTACTCGTCTTCAGCTTGTTTAACTACTTGTGCATGTATTTGTTTTATAATTTTGTTTTATATAAAACAGAAGACGTGATTTTCAGATTGTAAGGTTGTACTTCACAAAATCTAACACTAGTGAGTGTTTTAAAATGTTATATGTTTCAAGACCTTCCCGCACACTCCCTCGGAGGGACGAACACCATAGGGTCACTTAGTCCGACACTGATATCAAATAACCTGAAAAAGAGGATAAATGCATCATTTTTTGATGAAATTTAAGACAGAAATTGAGAGAGATACAAGAAAAAGAGAGTTCACATACATATTCAGAACGAAACCGGATTCATTATTAATCTCTCCGTTAGATACAGGAATGCAATCTGGGTATGTGACGTCACCAAAGAATTTAGTTCCATCTTGATATTGTCCAGCAAAATTCAAGATAGCCACATTTTCTCCGGGAATACCAGCAGCCCCAATGGTGGCCTCGCCGGTGAAGTTTGCCTCACGGGGTACCCCATAAGGTCGAAAGGTTTTAGTTATAGCTGTCACATTGCAAAGTCTTGTTTTCAGATTCAGTCGGTATTCCTTTCCCTAAAACATTGTCGACAAAATTTATAAAACTTCTGTATGGCAGAGATGACAATAATGGGCAAATGAAGAGTGAGGAATTCATTTTAACTTGACATACATCCATTAAGTCATTTTAACTTGACATACATCTATTTGATAAGCATTAAATCTGTGCAATTTGATAGATTCAATAAGAAAAAAATATGACTGTAGTAATGATTGAAAATGTTAATTCAAAATGGAAAATTCAGTTCTTTGAAACTGGGTTTTTATGAACGTTAAGTTTAGAGGTGACATACCACATTGTGAAGATAAAGGATGTCATAATAGTCAGCTTGTCTCCCTTGTATTTCCTCTTCGACGATCCGCCAACGAGAAGAGGGTTCGTCATAACTGATACGGCCTCTTCTAAAGTAATTTTCCTTTCTATCAACCTGGATGAAAACAGTTATAGATGAAAAGCTTGTTATTCTTTAAGAATACCGGGTATAATAAAAAATATATTATAATCTTAAAGAATTACAATGTATGTAAAAGAACCAACCGTTATGATTCTCCCTTCCCACTGCTTTGGCGAATCTGAAACCAAAGCTATTGTTTTATAGCTGTATACTTGTATTTGAATTTTATTTTAATTCACTCGCTACGTAACTGAAAATGTGCAATCACAGATTAAAAAAAGAAATAAAAAAAAAACGGTGTAAATATGTACTAAATAAGATCTTTTCTGATCCAATGTACGTTTTCCGAGGACCGTCCTGCTGATAAGAAGATATAGTGCACTTTTGAGAACGATCACTGTCCGTTTTCTTCATATTTCACTTTTGAACTTTACATATGTTTTATGACTATGAAAAAATTAATTGATCTGAAAAATTTATATTACATTTTCTCATGATTTTAGTCTTACCACATGGTCTTGGAAGTTGTGCAGAAACAACGCACAGAAGAACGTTGATAGCAACAAGGCGAAGCATGGTGGAAAGACGACGCATGGCGACCTATACTTTTATATATGTGTTACGACAGTTCATACTTAAATAGAACAATATAAAAGGTTATAGGTTATCAAGTCTTGTTAAGCACGTGTAAATTGTCTCTAAAAATATTTATTATAAAACTTTGAATTCATAAAGAGTAGGGAATTATATTTCTTTAATAAAATGTTTTCAACAGTTTCGTTCTTCGTTTTCTTTTTGGTAGTATGCTGTTATATTTCTTGAAAAAGGTAAGGAATGAAATAGTTACATGTATTAAGAAATTAATGTAATATTTTTTTCCTTTGATCGATGTATCAAAGAAAAATTTGGACGGAAAACTTCATCAATGCGCGTAGCGCATTATGATTTTAATTTAATAAAATGAAAAACTTTCTTTCACCTTTCTATTAAACTTACGCATCAAAAACAGTGTGCACGAATACATGACAACAACGTTACCGTTGCTGAAATTCAAAATGGCTCATACGAATAAACGTTCTCGAATATTGTCGTGCCATTACCAACATTCTCTGATATAATTTACAGTTCTTTATCACAAAAAACTTACCTGTTGTGTTATTCCAATCGGTATATTTTCCCCGGTAAGTTATCTAAGTTCGTATATGTAAAGGGAAGCTACTCAAATAACAGTTCTAACGTTAGGTCACAGAAATTTTGGATTTCATTTGCACATCTTTTCATCTGAATTTCAAACCGAACGTATCAATACGTATCACAACCTGTCAATGCTATAAAACCTGAAAGAGTCTGCTGCCGACTGTTTAAGATGAAAAGAATCTGTACTCATTCATGCGATGTCGTTTTTCTCGATCATTCGTTTCCCAAGATTTAACAGATTAACGGTTTTCCTCTCTTTGTTAGCATAAAAAACGTTTCTTCAGAATTCTATTGTTCAAAGCAGATATCTCAAGGCCAATCATTTAACAAATTTCCTTCTTTCCCAAAACTGTATCGTTGTTATGCAGACGATTTGATTTGTTTAGCAAAGGGGGATAATTAAAAAAGAAACGAAAATAGAAAATAAGTCAGTCCTCGAAATTCAGGAAAATATTTATTAAAGTAAAAGTATTTAATTATTCCTTCAAGAAGTAACCTGGAAGCGGGAAATATACATGTAGAGACTGCCAAAGTAGTTCCGGCTGCTTAGTGCAAGCGAACACTAGATTTTATTGATGCAGGTATCAAAAGAATTTTTAAACCAATCAGAATCAAGTATTTTATAGAAATTAAATGATTCTATTATCGACAGAATGGATGGAAGGTCTGGTTTTTGCGTGGAAGTATGTGGAGGACAATAAGACTAAGAGGGCCATTGGCATAACGAGAGCAGAGAGAAGGAGACGGATGGGGGGTATATGCAGAGAGGCGGAATTAGCAGCTATGTGGCTGTAGAGAGAAGAGCAGAGAAGTGGAAAGACAATAAACAGTAGTGAGATAGACAGCAGTGATTTCAATAAACAGTATAGAGATAAACAGTAAAATAGAACAGCAATGATGTAGATCCAAGAAGTTCCAGGCTGGGACCTGATCACCCCAGTCGGCGTACCTCTGGAGGCTGTATAGTGGACAACGGCGAAAAAACAGACGATGAAGGAGGATCCATCTGAGAATGGAACCACGCATCTTCCCATCAAAAGATGTATACAAGTAAAAATGTGCAAATATTCAAATATAAATATTATACAGGACTAATGGTTGTTTTATTTTTACGACTTTTGTAATGTTTACTACCTTTATTTTTAAAACCCATTCAGAAAACATGCTATGTATAAAGTTCCTATTTAAGAAATGAATGTAATATTTTTTTCTTTGATCGATGTATCAAAGAAAAAATTTGGACGGAAAACTTCATCATTGCGCTTTGATGAAAAAGTTTTCCGTCCAAATTTTTTCTTTGATACTTCGATCAAAGAAAAAATATTACATTCATTTCTTATCATTTAATTATTATTTTAAATTATTAAAATGAAAGTTTCTTTCACCTTAATATTAAATTTACGCATCAAATCAGTGCGCACGAATACATTACCACAACGTTAACGTTGCAGAAAATTCAAAATGGCTCTAACCATGCTAAAGAAAAAAACGTTCCCAAATATTGTCGTGCGATTACCAACATTCTCTGAAATAATATACAGTTCTTTAACACAAAAAACGTACCTGTTGTGTTATCCCTCTGGGTATATTTTCCCCGGTAAGTTATCTAAGTTCGTATATGTAAAGGGAAGCTACTCAAATATCCTAACAGTTCTAGGTCACAGAAATTTTGGATTCCATTTGCGCATCTTTTCATCTGAATTTCAAACCGAACGTATAAATACGTATCACTGCTGGTAAAGTGCGAATCGGGAAAATCTTGGTTTCTGACACCAGCTACTATTGGTTTACATCAATGAGGCAGTTTATATCAACTAAACGATCAGAAATGATAGAATATTTAATTAAGACGTAATTATTAATGTTCAGTATGATTTTATGCCGTAGAATTGCTTGTTAGTTGAATACATGTAAGGAGCAATCCAGTAACTGCTTCAGATTACACCCGTTCAATGTATTTCAATTGATCTATTCATATTTTCTTTTTTACAAGTTAAACACGATATACACTGCGCTATGTGTGTTAAAAGTGATGTGAATATATATTGTATGAATCATTTATGATTTCCGATGCCTTTAATGTTCCACAGGATTAAAACTTTTGATGCAATATAAAGTTTTCTGATATACAGCGCGAATATGGTTGCTGTATGTGCGACTTTCGGCACCTGTAATTGCTACGTTGGCTTCTGTTCGGTTTTATAAGTCGCGACGTTTTACTGCTGTATCATTGCTTTCCTAGTAAAGCATCTAAAGACTTTATTTTCGACACATTAGATAGTGCAACGTCCTTGAATACGTCCCAAAAATATATACCTCCAGTCCTTGACTAGTTGTTTCATAAATAAAGCTTCTATCAAATATTTGATGTGTATTGCATATACCCCCCCCCCCCCAACATTAATTGTTCGATGATAAAAATTAAAGGATAAAAAATGCAGAAATCACTCTGGTTAGTATATATTGGATATCATTCTTTAAAAATAACCTTTTTCACTAAAATATGTAATATGTTCATCAAAGCTTTAGATATCCCATAGTTCAATTTTAATAATTCCACTTTCATCTTGTTAGTAATCTTCAATTGACTACCTAGATTTTAAGGGTTACTAACTTTCGATGTAGAAGAAACGAAAAAAAGACCTTGTCCCCCCCTTTTTTATTCACCCCCTGAATAATTT
This sequence comes from Saccostrea cuccullata, assembly GCF_032062105.1. NCBI lineage: Eukaryota > Metazoa > Mollusca > Bivalvia > Ostreida > Ostreidae > Saccostrea > Saccostrea cuccullata. Next base: position 447,018 of record NW_026933907.1, read on the forward strand.
TTTTAACCTTTGACTTGGAAATATGGCATGGACAGACATTAAGTATACCCGATATTCAACTTGTATGGAATATTTTAATATTTCAACAAAATATTCTCATATTTGAGTGACATGAATAGACCTATCTATTTATTAAACAAGCAGACCCGTGACTTTTTTAAAATGTATATATGGAAGAAGAATGAGAGTTGCAGGTGATTGACAAGCCAACAAAAATAAACAGTCCAGTCTCGGAAGTATGGTGGCATATTTCTGCCCCCTATATGCAAGATAAATTATGTTAACATGCAAAAAAATTATGTTAACATGCAAGATAATTATGTCAACTTGCAAGCTAATTATGTTTACATGCAAGTTACCAATCTTATAAGAAAATATGAATTAAATATGGGCAAATTTACTTACTAACGCCTGTATCTGACATTTTAGATGCAAGATGCTACATATAATTATGTAGACATGCGAATTATTTATGTCAACATGCAAGATAATTATGTCAACATGCAACTAATTTATGTCAGCATGCAAAATAATTATGTCAACTTGCAAGTAAATTATGTTAACAGGCAAGATATATATGTTAACATGTGAGATAATTATGTAGACATGCAAGATATTTATGTTCACATGCAAGATAATTATATTGACATGCTACTTAGTTAATATGTCAACATGCGACTTAGTTATGCCAACATGCGAGTTATATTTTTACATACAAGATATTTATGTCAACATGCAAGATAATAAATTGCATATCAACTTTCATGTCTTGCATATTGACATAATTATCTTGAATGTTGACATAAATAAGTCGCATGTTGACATAATTATCTTGCATGTAAACATAAATAAGTCGCATGTTGAAATAATTATCTTGCATGTTGACATAAATAAGTCGCATGTTGACATAATTATCTTGCATGTAAACATAAATAAGTCGCATGTTGACTTAATTATCTTGCATGTTCACATAAATAAGTTGCATGTCTACATAATTATGTTGCATCTTGCATCCACAATGTCAGATACAGGCGCTAGTAAGTAATTTTCCCATATTTAATTTATATTTTCTTATAAGATTGGTAACTTGCATGTCAACATAATTAACTTGCATGTTGACATAAATATTTTGCATGTCTACATAATTATGTTGCATGTTAACATAATTTATCTTGCATGTAAGGGGCAGAAATATGCCACCATACGGAAGAACAAATCTCCAGAACTGTAGTATGCTTTTATGTTTTAATCCTTGACTATCAAGACCAATAAAACCATAAAGCTACATACAGTTCTGGAGCTAGGAAAAACAGTCTATTTCTTGGTGTGTGGGAGACCTTTCCTCAAATACCGGTATTCCATTTTCCCCAACGGCTGGATTTGCCATAGTTCAACCTTACGGTTAGCTGTAGAACTGTACATAGCTCTCTGAAAAAAAAATATTGACAGACGGGTGAGCTGCAGTGCCACCAACTGGAATAAAAGTGTATGTTTTTTGTGCATAAAAAATGCACTGTTTCTCGGCTTCAAACTATCATATTCTCGAACTATTTCTAATTGGATGTCCCAAATACAAGTAAATTCCTTTACAATATCCACTTACTATTTTGACAACTATTGTAAATAGCCCTCCTTGGCATGAAATTGAGACCATCGAATTTTGCATTTTTACTTCCATTTTTAAGATGACAACAGAAAAATCATTCAACGCGATTTGCAACGCGATTCGTGAAAAAGTCAACTATAAGAGTTGTTGCTAGAGGTCTTAGGATTATGTTTTTAAGCTTATGTGTAGTTGAGATAAGAATCTGGAGGAATTAATTTAGCACCAAGCACAGCTTTTGTGCGCAATAATTTTTCTTTCAACAGATTTTTGTATGGGTGGCATTTTGGTCGTCTATCTCATTTTTTTTTTCAGACCAGCGATTTACAGGAACGCTGCTACTTTACGATTGCTAAAAAAGGGAGGGGGGAGCATGACTGCATAAAAAAACCATGAACATGAATCAAATCAAAAGCAAAAGACTATTTTCAGAAAAAAGTACACCCCAACTTGCATACTACGGACCTGAGATGTTACTGGATAAGTTTAGACTACATGTATATGCAACTCATTTCTAAAGATATATCGTGTTTTGAATTTACATATACTGCAAGGAAAATATTTCCATTATGCATTCGTTTGATCGCTTGATCACAACATTCGTATATGTATAACTGGTGCAGTTGTGGATTATTTGGTGTCATCGTCTTGCTCATTCACACCATATCACTCTATTTAAAAGTAACAGAATAATTGAACCAAAAGCACAATATCCGTAAAAAGAATTGATGGAACACTATGTATTGATTCAATCAATATTTAAAAATTACTATAAACTATAAAAAACAATTATTCTTTTCATGTAAATTTGAATAATTTCATACTATTAACGTTAAGTAACATAAACCAACAGTCTCAGAGACGTAAACTAATTGTCGCATTTACACAAATCAAAAGTCGCCTGTGTCAAAATTTAACAGAAACCAATTGTAGCACCTATAAAATGAATTTGCTTGTTATTGGCAAATCCCATGAAAATAATTCATCTAAATCACATTGTTTGTGTCTATGGCATAGAAAAACGTTGGATTAAAGTTAAATTTATCAAATTAACTGTCCAATTAGTCCTGTAGTACTTTATGTACTTTTCGAATGCGAGTACGTGAAAAACACGATGCAAACAGTCATTTACAAGTAATATTTCGATATTGAACACTTTTCGGGTATAAAAGCAATCCAATCGCTTAATTATTTTATCAATTTGCTTTCTAGAAAGTGATTTTTTATTGTATTTTATCAAAAAATATGTATTAAACTAGATAATTCACAGGTACCAATAGTAGCTGGTGTCCGAAACCAAGATTTTCTCGATTCGCACTTTACCAACAGTGCGTATCACAACCTGTCAATGCTGTAAAACCTGAAAGAGTCTGCTGCCGACTGTTTAAGATGAAAAGAATCTGTACTCATTCATGCAGTGTCCTTTTCTCGATCATTCGTTTCCCACGATTTAAACGGTTTTCTTCGCTTTGGTAGCATAATAAAACATTTTTTTCAGAGTTCTATTGCTTAATACCAGCTATCTCAAAGTCAGACATTTAAGAAAAGTATGCCGATTTTCTTCCCTTCTTTCCCATAACTGTATTGTCGTCATGCAGCCGATTTGATTTGTTTAGCAAAGGGGGATAATTCAAAATGAAACAAAAGTAGAAAATAAGTCATGAACGTAACGGACAGGTTTCGAAATTCAGGAAAATATTTATTAAAGTAAAAGTATTTAATTATTCCTTCAAAAAGTAATCTGGAAGCGGTAAATATATAATATGTAAAGACTGCCAAAGTAGTTCCGGCTGCTTAGTGCAAGCGCACTCTAGATTCTATTGATGCAGTTATCAAAAGAATTTTTTATCCAATCAGAATCAAGTATTTCATAGAAAATAAATGATTGAACAGTCAAGGAATACATTTTTAAGAAAAACAAGGTTTATGTCTCTTTATTTATAAAATTGTTAACAGTTAAAAAAAAAAACACTGTGCGCCCGGCGGCAACAAAGTTCGAAAAAGCTATTTTTAGCATGTATGTCACAGACAAGGTCACAAGGTCATTGACCTTAGTATCATTTGAAAGAGCTTGCATACCAAATACGAAGTCTCTATTCTATATCTCACGGTTCAAAAGATATGGCGAAGGTTAAAGTTGACGACAGACAGACAGACAGGATTAAAACAATATACGCCCCGATCTATCGATCCGGGCGCATAACAAATGAAAAGCTCGTGTAACAAGCTTCAAATTAGATTTTATTTAAAATTGTGTTCAGGAAAGTAATATTTAAATAAAAAATCTTATTAACCAATTTATCATTATTGAGACGTGGCATATCCTAGGTTCTCCATCTGAATCATTGATGTCCATACTGCTGTACAGCTGTGCGCTGTATGGAGATAACATGCAGGGGCTATAAACTCCTACATCTGTATTCTCAACGACCTATAACACATTTTCTCTAAAGCGGATTAGCATTGTAAAAATAACCATAAAAGAAAAATAAATGAATGTATCTGTATCTGAGTATTGAACAGAGGAATATGACGTCGAGAATAAAATTTGGTATTTTTCTAATAGTAGTTAGTGGCATCCTTTACTTAAGCAATATTTTAAATATGGAGGAATGTTTAGGTGAGTTATCTCAATTTATATACTCTAGGTATTTTATTATGGGTGAATTAAATTTCTTTATTAATTAATATTAACAAACTATCAAGTTAAGCGAAAGAATGCTTTCTCGTTAGATAGAGATGTCTATATGTTTATGTCAAAAGAATATATATAAAACAATTGTGGTCAAGCTTAAATAAATTGGAAATGTGTAATCTCAGAAAATATATATGCTTTGCAAACAGATTAAGAAATTTTTAATGAATTGTTGGATTAATAAATGCTTTATTTATCATACTTAATACTATATTATCATTTTACAAACAGCGTGACATTTTGCCTGATAGGGCGTGCTAAACTTTTTGTATGCTGATTATCATTTTACTCATCGATTGGATGTTTGATTTCAATGGAATCAATGATATTTGCATTTGAAACATAGAATCCAACAATACCACTGACAATACTGACCAATCGTATTGAATGACATGTTTACTAGCATGCAGTAAACAACAATTACACGTGGACGGACAAAGCAAGTTTTTCAACCTATAATGATGATATTGATTGCTGCATTGTACAACAGTAGAAGGGTAGCCTTTAAAGATACTAATTCCATTCTCTGAATTTTCTTATACGTATATAAAACCATCCGGTCAAATCACAACAAGTATAATACATGCTTTTTTGAGGACAGAGAACGGGCTTTGACTGACCACGTGTTGCTGGTGAGTACAAATGCCGCACTGGTGAACAATCATTCAATGTGATTGGCCAGTATTATTAGGATATTGTTGCATTCCGTGTTTCATATGCAAATCATTATTGATTCCATTGAAATATAGCATCCAATCGATGAGTAAAATGAAAATCAGCACACAAAATTTTAGCACGCCCCATCAAGCAAACTGTCACGCTGTTAGTAAAATGATAATACATTATTAATTTTTTCATATGATTTGTGCTACTGTGTACTATATGTATAATGTACATTTATATAAGATAAGATAAAATATTCCTTATTTCCTCCAAATTAATGAAGAGTTTGTATGGTTTTAATAAAATCTGAAAATTGACTGAATTATTTCATAACTACATGTATATGTATCTGTGTAACGTGAATAATTTAGATATGATTCTAATCAAACACTTCATAAAATACATTTGTAATAGATGTACATAATTGCCTATTATTGTGACATAAAAATTATTTCTATTCCAGAAATGTATAGATATATCACGAGATATAAACACAAATATTTCAAATTTTTTTAAAGAAAGAGAATAATATTATGTTCTTTTTTAAGCATCTGTTAGGAATTTAACTCAGTAGTACAATTTTTCAGCGAGGTATTGGTCAAAATGGAAGAATTTTACAAACTCTCTGCGTGAACGTACCGAGAAAGTGACCCCGGGACTATCAAAGTTAACAACAAAGAGTGGAGAAATGAGGAAGAGAAAAAATAAGTTACGTGCGTTTTGTGGAGTAAATTCTACATTGGAACAATACAGTTTCAATTTTTCTCAAGTGACAGAGAGGTATTACATTGATAAAAAATTCAAACTTTCTTATTGCAAAGTTCCAAAAGCCGGAAGTTCCTTGTGGACGCAAATTTTTATGATTCTGCGAACTGGCCCTCGACAGAATTCAAAAAAGATAAATGAAATAGTGAAAGAGAGTAGAAACAACCTTCATGGAATTAAGCCATTCTTTTCTTCGATACCTACTGAAGGAAACAGCACTACATCTATAATTATGTCCAGGAATCCTTATTCCAGACTGTTCTCAGCATTTATTGACAAGATCTATTTGATGGATAAGTTTGAAATTACAAAGAAAATCTCTCTGCACTATGGAAAATCGAAGTCATTGTGTGGATACAAAGTAACCTTTCAGGAGTTTCTAGATTTTGTTGTCAGTCAAGCATCAAAAGGATGTAAAATAAACAGACACTGGGCACCAATCTACTTGCTATGTCGTCCGTGTGACGTCAGGTATGACATCATAACAAAAATCGAAACCCTTACAGAAGATTTAAACTTTATATTTAATCATTCGAAAGTTTCCAGATCCAAAAAGGATATCATTTTGAATGTGACAAAATATAAATCAGATCTTTTTGGAGTATTAAATACATATTTGTCACACTGGAAAAGGAATCGATTAGAGTGTCCAAACTTAAAAGAATACTTGTTTAGGATATGGAGAGCATTACAACATCAGGGAGAACTGAAATACGAGCTGCCGTTTCCTTCAAATGCATTTTCATCTGTGTTGACAAAAAATCCAGATGTGAACATTATCATCAATGTTTTCGTAAAATATGTTGAGAAACATAGGCCAAAAGCAGAGGAGAGAAGAGTGCAGCGAAGAAGAACATTGACCGAAGCATACAGAGGTATCAAGAAGTCCACAATAAGGAAAATGCAGGAATTATACAAACTGGACTTTCTATTATTTCAGTATGAAATGACACCACCGGATTAGTTCATGGTCTGGTTTTAACTAATTATCTAAGGTAAATTATTTAAAACAACAAGATCACCCATTTTGAGATTCTTGCTCATTGTTTAAATGTTAATTTAAGATGAAATGTACACAAGTAACAGCTTTTTAAAAAGCTTGCCTGACTAACTCAATCAATATCTGCATGAGGAGTGATAACCCTTTTGAGCAATACTTTTGTGGGTTTAAAGTATGTTCTTACTTTATATTTTGAAAAACTTGTGTAAATGAAATCCTTGATATTATTTAACTAACAGATGAATTATTTTTACACTGCATACTATAGAGTTGTTATTCTGTTGGGGGGGGGGGGGTCTGCAAGTGGAGTGATCTGCCCTTGGATCTAAATTGAAAGCTACATTACACCTGTTATATAATATCTATAATATCTGTTACGAAATCATGCACTGTAAACATTTTAAAAGATGGATATAATTGGAAATACACATTTTGTCGGAGTGTATTTATTCCACTGAAGTAAACAGTAGTAATGTGTGTTCATTAATGTTTTTTTTTTCTTTAAAAAGAAGGGGGGGGGGGTAGTGCCACTATCGTAAATAAGAAAATCAAATATTTAGACCTTTGTGGAAAGAAAAAATCCCAAGATTTTGTACTGGTTTCTTATCTATCATGTGCATCTGAAATGGGGATACAAATGTTCATGCATCTGGAGACGATGACTTGTTGAACTGCGTTGTTTATTTTTGGATTAGTCCATTTATGTAGTAAACAAACAGCGGGATCGAGAAACAAATTAGAAAAAAAATCATTTCTTTAGTGTTGCATGTCCATATACTGATATATACGATATGTTACTTAAAAGAATGAGATAAAATTTGTAGAAAGAATTTCTGAAGTATTAGAAGGAGGTTAAAAGGACAAACTTTATTTTATTCCATAGACGTTAGCACACCCATTCACACAAAAGAACAATCCAAAGAAAAGGCACGTGACATTTGGCGCGAAAAGAGCGATTCGCCCCTTTCATAATAAATGGACTGATCTAGTAGTATAGAAATGCAGAAAAAAGGATTCACGGACACGTTGAAACGGTGAATCACAATGAATAATTGTTCTATACAAAAAGATTAAAGGCAGTAAACAATACAGTATTTTGCATCAGTAATATCATTGTTTTTTTTTCTGAAAACTGTCTCTTTTAAGATGCAGGTAAAGAATTCCTATGTAAATCAGCTTGCACAAAATCTAGCTCTCTGGGTATGATCCATTCGTTTCGGATTTTGCAAATATCAGTCCTTATACAGCCTGACGCCGTGACGTCAGGCAATTCAAAAAACAAATCATCTTCAGTGGATGGGGTATAAAGAATAACATCCTGACGAATATTTATACTAAAAGATTTATTTCAAAAATATATAAAAAAAAATTAAGATATTAAATTGAATTTAAAAATTAAAAAAATGTATATCAGATCATCTTCCGGCGCACTCCTTTGGTGGAATGAAAACCATTGGGTCTGTAATTCCAACATTGATGTCGAAAAATCTAAATCGAAAAATAAGATCGTTAAAAACATACAGAAAATGGACGGTTAGACGGAGTGAGAAATATATAGGTTGAGGAAAAGAGAGTTTCTTACGTATTCATAACGAATCCATATTCATTGGAAATGGCTCCATTAGATACAGGAATACAGTCTGGGTAGGTAACATCACCAAAGAATCTAGTTCCATCTTCGAACTGACCATTAAAGTTTTCGATGACAACATTTTCCCCGGGAATACCAGCAGCCCCGATGGTAGCCTCACCGGTGAAGTTTGCAAATGGAGGTACTCCGAAAGGACGGAAGGGGCGTGTCAGTGCTGTCACGTTACACTGTCTAGTTTTCAGATTAAGACGGTATTCTTTACCCTGGAGAAGACAAGTATTGGTATAAGAGTATATTCATATTGCATTTACAAATCCTCTTATGTCTAGAAAGCTCAGTTCACAACTGCCTATGGGACCTTTGTTAAACTTGTATGTGCAGATCGATAGAAAAATATGTTATTTACGTACATGGTTTAGGATTTATCAATACCATTTTGTCTCACGACAAAATGCATGAACGGAGAGTTATCAAAGAAATCTACCTTATATTTTTAAAATGCATTCTGTGGTTATAAATTGTGACATTCCAAACTTTCAGGAACAAGGACAATAATAAATAAAGCTATTAGAGAGTAGTCTAGCCTTTTTGTGTTTCACAATCCAAAGTTGAATCTTGATATACTAATATTTTCACTTAGACATTTTTTCTGTCTATCGACATGCAATACGTTCTAAAATTTTGATTTACTAATTGAAGTACATCGCGAAATGTACATAAAAAGATAACATTATATGAATATCTATATTTAACAATACCCATTAAATTCCCAATCTACTAAATAGCCCCTTAGTACCGCGTTATAAACAGTCTTAGATAGAAGAAAACTACAAACAATAGCAGATTGTGTAGGAAGAAATCTATTAAGATATATTACTGAAATGTAGAGATACAAGGTGAAGGACATAATTGTACTTTACACTAAGACTGTGGAGATGTAGCACCTCATTTTGTAGAAAGAGATTAATAACTCAAAAGATGTCAAGCCAAATTTTGAGGATAACAATTGAATTCCCGTTAGAAACTGAAGTCTGAAACTTTATGAAACTCCTTACAAAGGATATCTTGTCGGGTCCTGCAAAAGTTCTACCAAGTCCAAACTTTACTCTTCACAAAATATTTACTGCTGTATCAAAAGAGAAACTTCAAACGGACTTTGCAGCAAGATATGTTCAGAGTTGTGTAGATTAGAAGATGATATTAATAAAAAAAACTACAAAGAACTTTAAAAAATTTTAAATCATCAAATTTTCCAAACGTCAGTTATCTTTATACAACCTTTTCTTACGTGAAAGATCATACATGAAATGATAACTGTAAAGAGGTTATATGCCATAAATAATTACTATACAGAAGTAATGCCACAATAGAGGGGTCATGCCACAAATAAATCAGATGGAGAATTCATACATCAAAATTACTATATAGAGGACATACCACATTGTGTAAGTAGAGAACATCGTAGTAAGCCACGTTCTTGTCTTGTGCTTCCTCCTCGATTATTCGGAATCGAGGTGCGTACTCGTCATAACTGATGCGACCAGCCCTGAAGAAATTCTCCTTCCTGTCCACCTTAAATTAATTTCAAAGATCAGAACAAGTTCGGATTTATTGGCTAGTAAATGATGCATATATTGTATTTATAAATATTCTGGCGTACCGTAATCACTCTCCCCTCCCATTGCTTCGGTGATTCTGGAAGAAAAGATTGAGATTGTTGGAAGATATTATAGTGACTGTGACCGAATTTAGCGAGAGATAAAGACTGACAATCACGTGATATCTGTGTTGGTCTTACAGATGATAACGGCGAGAAATAAGTAAGGTTACTAGCGATGAAGTCCCTCTTAAGTCAATTATAATAAGTACAAAATAGTCATAAATCATGCAAAAGGAAGACTGATTATAACATATCATAATTTTATGTCAATTAATAATTATGTGGCCATTGCTTCATCTTGACAAGCCTATAGCTTTTTGAACTATTTATTTTGAGTCTTTATCTAACATTATAATCGTTATAAGTTGCATGCATATGCTTGTATTTTAAATATATTTTAAGTACAGTGGATGCTTAATTAATCTACATATATGGAGATATAATTTAAAAAATGCCTTCTTGAAAAATAATGCAGTAATTGAGAGAAATTCAAAGATTATTTGGTCTAATGGTTATATTGCTATTTTTGTTGCTATAAAGTCTGAGTCTTACCACATGGCCTTGGAAGTTGTGCAGTTACAACACACAGAAGAACGCTGAGGGCAACCAAACGGAGCATGGCGAACAGACGACACAAGAAAACGATCCAAAGTAACGGTCTTCTGCAAGTCCCAAGTTCTTAAATAGAACCCTTGTCTTTATCAAACGTTATCTGAAGACGTGACACACATACTTGTGTCGTTATAATATGCAGAAAGACCATAATATAACTGATTGAAACATCCACTAAGATAATTTGTGGTAGAAAGACGTGCAATCACCTTCAGTATCTCTCTTTTACTTTATCAATTAAGCTGTATTCGATCATCAATTATGTCAATTTAGGTAAACCACGATTAGATTAAATAGAAACCTAGGTTTAAAAATCTCATGCATTTTTTCATTTATTATTTGTAAAATTTTACATATACTGTGCAGTAATACAGAAACGTCATGGCATCTATGTGCTTCTTAAAAGTTCTTGAGTAAGGCCACTTTTCACGTGGATGTATACTGCATGATGTACATGTATTGCATGATATAATAGCGATTCATTGTCTTTAAGAGAAATAGGGAGAAAAATGAATCAAGAATTAACATACGGTCATGTAACTCTCTTAATTCGATTTGGTAACTGGTCTTCTTACATTTTAAAGATATCAAAGAAACTTTAAGTTTCTGTCATATAGAAAAATACCCATTGTATGATATTTTTACATAAATTGAGGCCTTCCTCAAAAACGGACACTCTCCTGGTTTACAACCTTAAGTCCTAAGTAAATCAAATATGGCTTTATTCACATCGACGGGTCACAATATAGAACAAGTACAGTTTTTAAAGGCAAATCTTTTATAACAAAAACAGTGTTACAAAATGTAATGACTTTGTCTTAAATAAACTTTACAGTTTAAACAAGCATACATGTATATGTATTATAATTTTAAAGTCATAAGTGATCATGTAATCAATATGAAAAAAACTTCAATAAACCTAAATACTATAGAGTATTATTTGTTTAATTAATTCACTATTTCGTAAAAAAAAATTATCAACAGAATCATTGAAACACCATTTAAAATCATAATGTTTCATTCCATGCAAAGGCACAGTGCCATATCAAAATTCTCTGTACGTACACATAAACTGATAAAAGTCGGTCACTTTCCCCAGACCTCTGACAGGAACATGACATTTTGTCGAGGTCACATTCACATTTCACGTCCTATAATACTTGGACTCAAAATCAGAAATTTTAATCACAAGTGTATTGAACCAGATTCATCAACAATTACTTAAAACTAGAAGCACTGTGAGCACTGAGCTCACTAAATGATACCCGCTGCCTCCTATATGATTATAATAGCAAAGTCCATGTTTTGCTCTGTGAGACCCGAAATAAATGTCTGATCATAAAGTAAATTAAGAGGTGCACAATTGCATTATGTAATAAATAATCTGTGAAAGGATCATTTAATTTTATTCAGTGGTATAGGAGAAGTTTCGGAGAAGAGATGGGTACCCTTCAATATTTTAAAATGAAAAGCATTGTACACGTTTTGTTATGGGAAACCCAAAATATGTATCGGATCAAAACGTAAAATAGGAGGTGCACAATGGCACTATGTTTTATTAAATTTCTCTCAGTGGTATAAAAGGAAGGAGTTGCAGATAAGAGATGGGTATCCCAAAGCGTAAGAAACGGACGGACATCCTGCTCACTATATACCCTCCCAATTTTCAAGCAGGGAGTATAAGAGTTTACATAAATGATGATCTTAAAGTGTATTCCTTTTGATGAAATGTGCATTAAAATGTTATTTTTACAAGCAACATTTACTTGTCATTATAGGGAGTAAACTCATTTTAAAGAAAATGTATATTCCAAATGCATGGAGCTTACACAATAAATTCTTACCTTTTACTTTGTTCCGATGATTTACAATGTCTCCTAAAGCACTTTCACAAAACTGTCCCAAACTTTGGTTTCATAAAAACTCGTTATTTATTATTTTTATGTTATACTGATATAAGAAATGCCACTGTATCATATTTTAGATGAACAATGAAATAATTACAATATAAATACACGCTTATTAATTAGGAAGTCAAGCGTTTACGGATGAAAATATGTTCATAATTCGGGATCAGTGATCTAGCTGCATTCATAACTTGAAATAAATGAAGATGACATCGTTTCAATATTCATCTTGATTATTGAAGATTTTCATCAGTTGATTAGTTTTAAAGTTTACTTCACATGTAGAAGATTGATTATCAACAATATAATACAGATTGGAGACATCGAGATATATCCTGTTACATTAGTGTTCTTATCAGGCTCAGTTCTTGAAGGTTTCTTGCTAGGAAGTGGTGGAAAAACTGGTTCTAACGAAGCAGGATTGGATGTAAATTCAATGTCTTTTCCAACTTCTAACAAAACTGTTTTCCCGTCGTACTTTAAGTTTATTGGATGTTTTGCCCTCTTGGTTAATGTTACATTAGTTTTGTCATTCGTGAAAAAGAAATCTATAGATCCGCCAAGATAGTCCAGCCCTGTGATTTTGAAAGATGTTGATGACGGTGGAAGACGTCCATGGAAATCGATTCTGTCTGGATGAAGACGGATGCCACCATAACCAAACAACAGGGACTGTAAAAATCCGCCCATCCCTGTAATAAAGTTAACGGCCCCTGTACCATCGGCGTTCTCCGTCCAAACCTGTAAAGAACACAAATAATGTATTCTGGATTTCTGTTGGTTAATACACTGAATAAAAGACCAAAGGATATCAAGCATTGGTGTGTCCTTTTTCACCAAATCTAAAAACCGGAACTAAACAGTTCTCTATCGTGAATTTTCTCTGTATCGTGAATTGTCTATTACCAAAGTTCCTTATTTCCCTCAATATAATTCAGGCTTTTTTTTATTTTCATTACTGGTTCTCAACAGCAAGTATGGAAAAAATTGAACATGTTCTGTGACTACAGGATTATTGAATTCCTTTACCATACACATAGATCTTACATTAAAGGGAGCTGCAACATTGCCTTCTTGCTTTTTGAATAACCTGGCTGCTTCTGCGGTGTCATTAAGTTCCAGATAACCGATCGCAAACATTCCCCAAGTCATGGCCGGTCCGGCGGGGGTAGCCTTAAATTAAGAAAACAATGGTTTTTCAAATCTTTTATCAAAAAAGCAAACTCATGACGGCATAAAAGTAACTGATAACATATATACTGAAACGCAAAAGAAACGCAACAAACAGTAATCTACAAATGTTTGAATTTTTTATCTAATGATTTTTTAAAAAGAATACAGTAAGGCTAAACTCACTTTTCAGATAATCAGAGGTTTGATAAAAATGTTAAATGTTTATCTTTTAACTTTACTAAGTAACATATGACTTTTAAAACACCCCCCTCCCAGCCATTCAAACATTGTTTTTTTTCAATAGGTTAATCAATATCGAGATCTGAGCGAAGGAATTATTCTTTGCCATTTTTAAATGACTGTTTTTCAGATGATTAGGTCGAATTTTCTCTAACTTAGCGCATTGTAGTTACCCTTGGACTTCCGGTCAAATGACTATCATTTATGAATATAATAGGTAAGGCCAAGTTGAGGCGCAATTTAGTGAATTTTTGCATCATCAACTCTCCATCACCTTTACTTTAAGATTTTCCAGCTACAGCAATGGAAATGCGTACTTAAGCCATTTTCAAGAAGCCTTAGTTTCGTTACGGGAAACGAAAGAAGACTTTATTTTTTAAATATTGCTGCATTACGTAAGATGAACAGTACAAACCCTTAAAACTCCATAATATTGCCAAATGTTTTGTAAAACATGCAATTTTTGATTTCTGTTAAGCAGACTCAAACTTGATTTCCGGTTATAGTATGAAAATCGTTCAACCGTTGAATTATCGATATTTACCAAATTGAAGATATCCATAATTTTAAGATACAATTTTTTTTATTTTACATAATTATTTCACCCTATAGTAGGGCGTTGCGTTTCTTTTGCGTGTCAGTATATATAGTTATTGATGCATTTCCTTAATCTGGTCATGTCAAAATGTGAAGACAAAATTGTTATTCTTTATTTTTTGAATTTTACAATTGATAACAAACAAACTTTAGAATATCTTTGGATCGCATTATAGCTGACTTGTTTCATACCAATTGATAGACCTTTGTTTTCAAACTGATTTTGACTTAGGAATTTTTGTCAACCTGATCAATACATAAGGCTCAATAAGGAGTGACCAAGTGATCAATATTGAGTGTCTGCTCCTCTAAGGCATCTGATTCCACTACAATTGTAAGGGTTCGTGTTTTAAGCCTTCCTCATAGATTTGTATTATTAATGGATTTTTTTTAGAATGATCATTGTTCAGTATTGTTACCTTATTCTTTTAATCGAAGAACATACAGCGTATTATTTAGGAAGGAAACATGTCAATATAATAAATGAGTAAATGCTACTTAATATACAGATATATTACGTTTTCATAAATTAAAAGGTCGTTTCTTCGCACGTCTCCAGGCATAGCCATCATTAAAGGAAACCCCATCAAAATAACATCTGCCTGTTTTACCTCTTCGCCTTAAAAAATAATAAAAAAAGCAAACAACATTTTACAGTGAAGATAGGATAATTGTATATCAACAAAAGCACATGCATATAAAGCAGTGCAAAAATGAGTTTTCGGAGAGCAAGATCTACATGTACCTTGTGAATATCCGTCAAACTCTGGATGATAACGTCGTGACTTGTCAAAAGGAATGTACATAGTGTCTGCCACCTCCTTATATAAAGGCTTGGAGCTCTGACCCAGAAGTCCGTCAATAAACTCTGTGAGGCGCAAACTCAGTTGTGCCACAAGGTTTGTGTAGGCGGAGTTGTTCACTTGGTGGTGGTACTCATCTGGTGGCATCACATCTATCAACAAAGAAAATAAGAAAATTTAAACATCAGTTATTCCTCCTCTAAACTATCGCTCTACCTCAGACAAAAGAGGAGAACATACTGGTAACTTCAAGCATAACCGAATCACATTCAGGTCTTCTTTTTTTCAATTATCTCTGAAATGAACTTTCGTGATATTTGATTTTTATAAAGATGTTCTCCAACGATTTACATCTATATACCAACATTTAATCAAATAATTAAAAAGGGTATCGAATATTCTTCAATAAAACACAGAAAATGTCAGACTATGTAATTTTTTTTTAATATAAAAAGACACATCACAAAACATATACCAAAGATTTCATATTGGCTAGTCCTTTTGTTAAATACTGCACGGGATTCCCAAAATTCAGCAATATCTCTAATCATTTCATTCCCTCGTTCATGGATTAGAAAATCCGTATCTCGTGTAAGGTAGATGTATTGTCTGGCGGCAAAAGATATATCGCCTGTTATGTGTTTCTCAAATTGAAAGTATGGAGGAACTGGCGTGACGTCATATCCTGCATAAAAGAGGAAATATTATTTTAAATTCAACAGAAATGGCGCTGAAAATGTTAAAGATGTGTTTAAGTTTGATAAAACTATTATACCACTAAATGCACTTTCCCATGGATACATAGCTCCCCTGAAGCCCCTCATCATGGCTTGGTGTTTAGCATTATCTAGAGTCCTTATTCTAGTTTTGATTATAGCCTTGCCAATATCGCTGTGCAATAACTGAATTGGAGGATACATCCATGTCTCTTGGTCCCAGAACACGTGACCATTATACATCTGAACAAAATCATTTCAATGTTATCATTTTATCTGAGTAGTGTTATATTATAAAAGCATACACATATTTTGAAAGAGAACAGAGTAGTGACTGCTGATATTGTTATTTACAGTATCCATTATAATCTATCTCTCAGTTTTACCAATCCATGTGCGAGATCGCCTGGTGAGAGACCAATGAAATCCGGTTTTTCTGACAGAGGAAGGGAGCTGAGTATATAGTAGAGAGATGAGTATATTAATGTAGCTAGGTTTTTATCTCCTACTACGTCGATGCGTCCACTGTTCCAAATACTCTGCCATGACTGTATATGCTGTTTCTCAAGTGTGTTATTGAAGAATAGGTTAACACCTGCAATACAGTCATAAAAACTATAATATGCGACTTCATCTGACTTTCGAAGATTCCATGGCATTCTTTAAAGCAATATAAGCTGCATTTTTGTAAATTTTATTTTGCTGTTAAAATGCGTTATTATGATTAATTTTTATGTAATTTAAATCTTCATGAACAATTAGACTAAAATAAAGGCGAAGAAAGACTTCTATATTCAATCCAATATACAGTTTTATATATAAAATTGTTATTGTACAGGACAACAATAATGTAATTTGATTCAACGGAAGCTTATAAATAGTTCTTCCATCGCAATATGAACAACAGATGTTTATTAACGTAATTTTTTCTGCATTGAAATAGTTATTTAAAATTTGGCAACAACAAAAATTCCTACATCAAAGTTGCAGCTCATATTGCTTTAAAACATTCAGTGATTTTTCATGGATATATATATAGATCTCCAATAATTCTCCAAAAAGAGATGTCTTTGAAGTCTCTCGGAGACCTTTCATGCATTTATTCCTTACGAGATTATTTACATTCTGCATTCTTTGAAATTCAACATTTGGAGATATACATGAACAGAGATCGTTTAATTAATGATTTTCTGAATTTTTTAAACAATCGCTGTGCGATTTTTAAAGCCATCATTGAGAAACTGTTTTAGATTTTATTTTTAATTCTTGTACACAATAAAGACCTCTGGTAAGGATAGTTGGAAGACTGTTTTTGTTGGATTGAACACTTTGTGGAGAAATGTGAAACCACTGAGACATAATGGTTGTCTCTGCGATTGTTAAAAGATTATAGTGAGACCAGGTCAATATTGTATCAGTGGTCGCCAACTTCGTATAAAGGGGGTTAAAAGAGGGGTTTACAGGTGTAGAACAGCAGATGTCATTCTAAATAACCGTGAATTCCCAACCCATACCTTCAGTAAATTGTTCTTTGGCAACTTTTGGATTACTATCAACACTAAGAAGAAAAAGGCGTGCCATCTTTTGATATGGAGCCACACAGACAATTGAAGGGATCCGTGAAGACACCATGGTAACATTACGTGTCTCATTCCAAGAATACTCAAATTCTTTAATTCTTCCAAAAAATATTCTGTTAAAATACAAAGGATATTTCATGATCTTTTAGTGCTAGAATGAATGGACACTTCAATGCAAAAGATTTATCAAATTTTTTTCTTCTGTCAAAAACTACTCACTCCGTATTACTGTCTGAAGGTGATAAGCGCCTCCCACTGAGGTTTTGATCCAGATCTTCAGTCACGGTTGCTTTGCCGCTGCTGATTGACAGTTGTAGAGGCAGGGGCTGGTTGTTCAGTATCACTAGCTCAGTCACCATCAGCTGGGGGAGGGATCGATGGGCGTACATCTTCATTGTCACTGAGAAGTTCTGCCCGCTGTGGCTCTCCACAAACATGCCTTAATAATGTATTGAACAGAAAGATTGATAGAAACAATCAGACAATTTGTTTCAATTTATCATTTCGAATGAACAGTGTATTATAATTGAACAATAATTTATGATCGATATTTCTTCTTACAAACAACTTCAAAATGTGGTAAGTGTCACATAAAATCGCATCAAGAAGATATTTAACTGAGGGTACAATATATAATAAAAAGTAAGTCTTATAATATTGTATTAATTTTACATACCGTTCTTGACGTCTATGCTGTAGTTGGACTGAACAGTTCCGTTGATATTGATACTTTTTATCGTTATAGATGGGAGTAAGGCTCTGTGTGTTTTAATGGCGTACCCGTTATAAAGTCCATTCATACACATCGTGTCTGATTTAACAACAGTAGCAATATGTCCATTTCCAATAGTCGGAAGAATGCGCGTCTCATTTGACAGTCTATAAGTACAGTTGAATTCTTACTGCCATTACATGTCTTTTAAGTGGAAGTTAATTTAAGATAAGCAATGAACTTAGAGTGCAATTTGTACAATATCTTTTGTTCCAACAGACCAACATTCAAGTACATATCATAAGGATTATAATCATTCCTTCTAATGATCTAAGTATTAGATTTTAAACAATAGAAAAAGAAATTGTTAACCTTCAATTGTGTTTTTGGTTTTAGTTTATTTGTAAAATCTGACCTTAGAAAAAGATTATTTCAAAAGTGCTTCAAGATGTAAAATGCGACTTCACAATCCCTAATCATGACTTTCAATGACAGAATTCTTTGAAAGCACGTTATGAAATACACAGTTTAATACTGTAGAGATCTTCAACTGTTCAATCCATTGAGGTATATACGTAGAATCTAAAATTATATAATATAACTTACGTGTCATTACTCAGTACGGTTATATCTGGTGCTGGGGCCAGGAGACGCCCATCTGGAAACGGGATCTTCGTCGTTCGAGTTCCATGAAAAAGATCAATTTCGTTTTTACTTGTGGTTGGGTTTCCAGGAACGGGGCAATCAGCGCATATTGCTAGACGGTCAATGTTACACAGTAAAAACGCAATTCCGAGGATGCGAAAAAGTGCCATGGTCGAATGTGAAATTAATATACTTCTAGTTGGCCTGTTATCTAGCCTAAAATTTAAACAATTAGGTTGAATTACCTGTCTAAAGTTCTTAGTTACCGAAAATTTTTAAATTTGAGTTTGCATCTTACCTATCTCAAAAGTTTTTGTGATAAACACTGAAAAGCACATAATGATACACTTAATGTCAGTATATCAATACAAACAAATGATAAAAGAAAAACATGCACTGGCACTGAACAAATTTATTCATATATTTTCTTACAACAGAAAAATGTTTGATAAAACAAAATGTACAATAAATTATGCTGTTTTTAATTTATACAGTCTGCACAAATATTTAATGATATTTTAAAGTAAATTATCGATTCATTTTTTCTTCATTTCTGGCACAATACTTGCTACAGTGTTTGGAAAAGCTTGTGTCTTTCCTACTAATAAAATCGAGGTTTTAAATTCTGTTCTCAGTTGCAAAACATATCGAGCTGAATGTACTAGACGAACAGAAGTAAACTCCGCTGAAAAACACAAATCTATAGCTCCACCTAGATAGTCCAGCCCTGTGATATTTAATGAAGAAGTTGACGGTGGAAGGCGTCCATGGAAATCGATTCTGTCTGGATGAAGGCGGATGCCACCATAACCGAATAACAGGGACTGTAAAAATCCGCCCATCCCTGTGATAAAATTAACGGCCCCTGTACCATCCGCGTTCTCCGTCCAAACCTGTGTACAAAACCAAGTTATTAAGATGAAGACAGGGTTTTATAAGATAATGGCCGAATAAATTTTGTAAGCGAGTGATTCAAGCCCAAAAACTGAATTATAATTCAATATCATTGATCTAGTATGAAACTGTATTAAACATTTCTTTCTACGGATAATTTCGCAGGCAAAAATCATTTTGATTAAAACTAGATCGTACCAATGAACGCCATCTTCGCTAGCCAAGGGTTTCTGATACGCTACTCTCTTCATAATCATGAGGAGAGTAGCGTATCAGAAACCCTTGGCTAACGAAGATGAATGAACGCATGATTATGTCGCCTGCTTTGTAGAACCATTAAAGATTAAAATAAATCTAATGGTGGTCTCCGCTTTTTCTTTGTTTCAAGCGCGGAGAGAAGATGGGTTCCAAATGGGAAAAGGAGGATTAATTGATTGTATATAGTTTTACATTTCAGCCATATATATTGTTTAAATTAACATTTCAGCCATATTTCGAAGAAAAGGCCGACCAAAAACAACAAGGACGCAACTGTTGAAAAAGAACTCAAAAGATAAAACTTACTTGGGGAGAATGGTAAGGATAGCCAAGAACAGAGAAAAATGGTAATCCCTGGACGTTGTCCTTTGTGCCCCCAGATGCAACAAGGACTAGGTAGGTAACACAGAAGTCAACTTAACTAAGAAAAATTCATTTTTGTTGTTTTGCATTCAAGGTGCACATATATATAATCATTTTGCATATGGTATGTATCTCTGTTCTATAGAATACTTAATTTTTCAAATGCAAGTACAGTGTACTATTATTCTAAATAACATAATTTTGAAATGGTTAATCACGTTCCATCACTTTCTCTAATTTCATCTTATCCCTTACTTGGACGGACAAACTTTGTTTCAACGCATAAATAGTATAGGCTTTACTTACGTAGAGCATATGCTTTTTGATTTCAACAAACTGAAGAATACATTTTCAGTTCAAAAAATTCTCAAACTTTTTAAAAACATAATAAGCTAGAGGCACTGTGAGCACTAAGCTCAGTAAATAATACCCTCGCCTCCGTATGATTATAATGGCAAAGTCCATGCTTTGTTCTCGGAGACCCGAAATAAGTGTCAGGTCAAAAAGTAAAATAGAAGATGCACAATTGCACTATGAAATACATAATCTACAAGAAAGTATCGTTAAATTTTATCCAGTAGTATAGGAGGAGTTGCGAATAAGAGATGGATACCCTTCAATATTACAGTAAAAAATGGCAGTGTCAAAGTTTTGCATTGGGAAACCCAAAATAAGTGTAGGATCAAAAAGTAATCTAATGTGACAAAGATTCTTTAAAAGTCTCATTAAATTTCATTCCGTGATATAAGAAAATTCAGTTGCGGATAAGAGATGGGTACCCCAGAGCGTAACAGACGGACGGCTATCCCGAATCACTATATACCCTCCAACTTTTCAAGCTGGGGGTGGGGGCATAATTTATAAGGCCATATGTCAACATCATCGATGACCACAGTAACCTCCCAAATAACAATCAAGCTAACATTGAAAGGCTTAGCGACGTTAAGGAGCTGCCCAGTAAACTGTGTGGAGGCCTTGTCAATATTGCCAATCTCCAGGTTCCCCACAGCAAACATACTCCAGGTAAGGGCGGGTCCTCCAGGTGTTACCTAAAAATCAAACTTATCAAGTGTATCCGGAATTAATTACGAAAATAAATGAGTTGTGTATTAGAGCATGCATTGCGTATAGCCGTGATTCATTTCTGAACTCACTGCTTCGTATATCTGTAGGTCTTTCTTTCTAGTACTGTGTGGCATATTCAGCATCAAAGGGAATCCCAACAAGATAACATCTGCCTGTTTTACCTGGGTATCTTAAAAACATTATAAAGAAAAGATATATAAAGAAATTATTCTCTAGTTCCAACAGATTTTGAATTTAAGTATATTTTTTTTAAAATATAATTTTTTAAAAAGAGAATACATGTACATGGCAAAGAAAAGACATAATTTTCATATTAATCTATTCAGTTTATTATTCAATGATGAGATAATTGCTTTTTCTTTACAAACTTGCTTACTTTTTGAGTAACCATCAAACTCAGGATGATAGTTCATATTCTTGTCGTAAGGAATGTACAATCGGTCTGCAATAGCTTTGAACCTAGGATCGGACCTGGTGTTTGTTAAATTCCCGACAAGTTCTGGCAGTAGAAGACTCAGTTTTGCAACAGCATTGGTAAAGACCGAGTTATTAACTTGCTGGTGCCATTCATCTGGTGGCATCACGTCTACACATGTAC
Source organism: Saccostrea cuccullata (assembly GCF_032062105.1). NCBI lineage: Eukaryota > Metazoa > Mollusca > Bivalvia > Ostreida > Ostreidae > Saccostrea > Saccostrea cuccullata. The sequence goes on from NW_026933907.1 coordinate 469,179, forward strand.
AAACAGACTGGTAACGAATTCTACAGAGCTATAAGGTATATGTAGCTAAATTTGGGGAAAATGTTCTGTAGAGTGAATAAGGCCAAGCTACATGCATTACCGTTGGATAGACTAGAAAACTGATCGAGCTCAGAACAAAATGGAATTAAATACTAGTACTCACCGTGTATTTCGTACATATTTGTTGAAGAATTGAAAGTAACACGCGAAGCCCAAAATTTGGCTATTTCGTTGGTTAAAAGTTGTCCAGATTCTTGTTTCAGGAAATAAATGTCACGTGTCAGGTAAAGGTACTGTCTAATAGCAAATGAAATATCGCCGGTAATGTGTTGTTCGTTTAAGAAATATATAGGATCTGCTGTTACATCAAGACCTATAAAGAAATAAAATAAAACATTTTTATCTCGCATTATGTCTGATTACTTCCATGTAAAATTTGTATAATACATTGCAATAAATGAGTACCTGAAAGTGCAGTTTCCCACGGATACATGGCGCCATCATATCCTCTCATTTTTGCTGTTTCTTTAGCGGCTTCCAATGTTTTGATTCTGGTTTTAACAATGGCCTTCCCTATCTGACTGTGTAGTAAAAGTATCGAGGGATACATCCACGTTTCTTGGTCCCAGAACACGTGACCCATGTAATCCTGAGTGGAAAAGAACAAACGCGATTCTTATTAATATTCAACACCTCGATGAGTTATGTTTTGTGATGTGTCTTACCTTTAAAACATATTTTTTTTATCTAGACAGTGTTCATGTTGTATCTAGGTAGAGATATAAATCTTAAAAATATAAGGAACTCTATGAGGGTCATACTTTAGAACCATTTGAAATCAATTCATTTATTTCTTGTTACGGTGTACAGAGTGCAAGTTTTGGCTCTCTTCGTGCAATGAACATATAAAGAAGCTATACTTGTTCAGAATAATCATCTCCCACAGATGGATTGTTGTTTTATTGATTGTTTTATTGTTTAACGTCCCTCTCGAGAATTTTTCACTCATATGGAGACGCCACCACTTGCCGGTGGAGAGCTGCAAATTTCTCTGAATTTATTGAATTTTCTGAAAGAAGGTTCTCCTGGTTAAGGAATTCAAGAACTTTCAATTAAAGCACCTCTGGTTCAAGGTTGTACATTAAAGGTTTTTTCTCTTTAATTTCATCGAATTTTGGTCAGAGAAGCTTATTTGGCGAACGGATAACTTGAGTGTTCTCTAATTAATAATGTAAACCTTACCTGATCACCGGATCCATGAGCCAGATCGCCAGGCGACAATCCAACAAAATCACGGGACTCTTCCAGAGGAAGAGAACTTAAAATATAATACAAAGATGAATAGGCGAGGGTAGCAAAAGTTTTATTTCCGTTTATGTCAACGCGTCCAGACTTCCATAATTTTGCCCAGGCGTTCACGTGACTGGATTCGAGTGTCTGATAGAAAAACATGTCGATACCTACAATATATAGTGGAAAATAGCATTTTAGTTGTATTAGCAGCCAGGCAACAGTCGTGATACTGAAAGCAGTCGTGAAATAGATATTTCCAAAACTGAGCGGACAGCAAAGCAAACCTTTATTGAAAGACTTCTTGGCGATTCCTGGATCTGAATCGATGCTCAGAAGGTAAAGATGGGTTATTTGCTTTTTGGGCTCTATAGTGATTTCTTCTGGAATTAATGTGTGTATCATGGTAACGTTCTGTAGTCCTGTGATGTCATATTCACTCTTTTTTGTTCTTCCACTTATGGTACTATATTTTAAAAAAAAGATCCTCAATTATTCAAATAATAAACTGCATATCAAAATCAAGAGGTTCAAGGGCCTTAAAGGTCACCTGAATATAAACCAACAAAATTGTACAGAATCCATAAAAGCATTAAATATAACATATTATACTAAAAGATGAGGTTGTTTTGACCAAAATCATTAAAAAATATAATGAATAGGATCAGTAAAATAGCAATTCTAGTACTCAGTAACAAATTAAAAAGCTTATTTACATTTGTTTAAATGTACTCAGCCAATTTTCAGTATCACGCACCATTCTGACTAACAAAACAATTATAGTTCTTGAGCACGGTAAGAAATCCAATTTGATCCCTTTTTAAAAAGTTAATAATTAACTCATTTTTCACAGACTCCATGATACACTGTATATGCTGTATTTAAAATTACCGGGTTATGTTGGCAAAAATGATAGAATAGATTTGTGCATATATTTCATATACAGTAAAAGGTTTTGAATCTTAGATTTGTGCATATATTTCATACACAGTAAAAGATTGTTGAATCTTGAAATCAAACAAAATGTAGAAGGAAAAAAAAAAGAAAATTCTACACCAGTAATATGTTTGCAATCAAAAACCTGAATATTTTATGTATCTTAGTGTATTCTACTTGTGTCCAAGTTATATTGAAATCAGACCAAAAGATTAAACTTTTTTAAGTACAAAATTTCCAAGGTAACCATGGCAAAGGTTAAAAAGGTAAAGGTAATTGGTATCCAATGAAAGGTCTTGCCACATCTAATACTTCTGTAGAGTATGGAAGCCCTAGCCCTAACCGTTCAGATGTTATGGCAAATTTTTTTTAAAGTAGGTCAAACTCCCAGGTCAAGGTCAAGGTCAAAAGGTCAAAGTTCTTGTTAGCAAATGAAAGGTCGTGTCACAAGGATTAAATATGTAAAGTATGAAAGCAGTAGTCCTAATCCTTTAAAAGTTACGGTCAAGGTTTGCTTTTTTAAATTAGGCCAAAGGTCAAGGTCAAAGGGTAAAAGTGCTTGGTATCTAATGAAGGGTCTTCTCACAGGAACAGAAATTTACAAGGTGAAGGTCAAAGGTTCAAGATTGTTGGTATCCAATAAAAGGTCTTTCAACAAAGAATACATATGTGAAGTATAAATGTCCTGGTATCTACTGTTCAAACGATATGGCCAAAGTAAAAGTTTTTTTCATGTAAAAGTGGGTAAAACTCCAAGGTCAAGGTCAAAAGGTCAAATTTGGTGGTACCCAAAGAAAGGTCTTGTCACAAGGAATACACATGGGAAATATGAAAGTCATGGCTCCACTAATCCTTCAAAAATTATGGGCAAGGTTAAAAGCTTTTTTATTAGGTCAAAGACAAAGGTCACGGGACAAAAACTAAGGGGTGTAAAAGTGCTTCCAGGACGAAATATTTTCTAAAATTTCAAAGTAGTGCTTAACTGAAGAGATGAATTTTGAAGTATGACAAAGACACAAGAGTGTGCTTTATATTTATAGCAATTCATTTCTAGCAGGAAATTATAGGATTTTCTTCCATATGAGAATAGATATAACATCCTTAAAGCACTCGAATGATAGAAATGCTGGTCATTCTGAGTGAAAGTAAAGGGTAATTTACTTTTGTTTCTACATAGCTTATCTTGCATCAGACAAGCTGATGAGCTGATGAGCGTATAGGTATAAGAACGATAGATCACTTTTCAAAAGAATAGTTTTGTCATTTTGAAATTTTTCATAGATTTGATGATTTTTGCAGAGAATTTGAAAGGATGTTTGACCTGTATGCTAAATATATGTCACAAATATGCGTCATTCCTAATTTTTCTGAACAGACATCCTCTGTTTTATTGTTTTAATACCTACCCTCCCCTTATTGTTTCAACAAAATACAGTTAAAACCTTATCAATAGCAAGAATGGACTCTGTAAACATTAAATATCATAAATTGTAAACATTTTTTCACAAACGTATTTCAGCTAGAAAATTTAAGAAAGAGAGAGAGACGAACTTTCTTAACACCCTTTATATACTCCCGAAACTTCGTTTACGGGGGCATAAAAGGAGGGGTTGTTCCACTAAGGCTATAGATTTAAAAACTGGCATACATAATCAACATTTTTTTTAATGATGCCTAAGAATTGCAATTAAAATTTCTTTATAGTTAAATCTAAAGAAATATTTGGCATGTCTACTGTATATTAGCTTTTTGATCGTGTAATAATGAAATTAAATAAATCATTAGTTGGCGCAAAACTGTTAATTACGAACCATCTTTTTACCCGATAGAGTGGTTTGAGGTTGAGGTTACTTCTAAGTCTTCAGTATCAGAGATTTTTGTGGTTTTCAAATCTAGGGTAAGGGTGGCTGGTCCTGTGTTCTGCACTGTCAACACGGTTACAAGTAACTGTTTCACAACCCGGTGAGCGAACATTTTTAGTTGGATTGAAAAATTTTCCGTTTTATATTCCTCTATAAACATAGCTAAAAGAGAAATGAATAAGTCCATGATAAAAAAAAAACAACTTCACTTATGCAACAACAATAAGTAAGGATTCATTAGTCATCTAATTAACAGAAGGCCAAAGGGCCAAAACAGTCACCTGAGTATAAGACAATACTTTAAAGATTTCATAGATTGAGGTATACAAACAAAACAAATAAGCAGATAGGTGAAGGTAACTGTCAGATGCAACTTTAAGAAACTAAGATATTCAAAATGTCCAGCAACAGAACACTTGAACCAGTAATCCAGAATTTCACAAATATGGTAAAATTACCCTTGCTTTAAAGAACTTTGCACTTAGTTTGCCTTCAAGATTTTCAAAGGATTGATGAGGAGACTAAGGTGTCTTGAATTTTGAAAGAGGCATTCTTGCTCAAAATAACCATGCACTTCATTGATTTTCTAAAATACACGGAAATTTCAAATAATTGGAATTTTTCTAAGTCCAAGGGACAAAACTCTGTAAAATATTGCTCGATCGTACCCAAAACAGGACTTGACTTAAATCTGCTCATCAAATTCCATTTTGAACAGTATGTGCAACCTCCGCAAAGAAAATAACGGAAACTTGCAAATAATTGGAATTTTTCTCACTCCTAGGGGCATATTGCTCGATCGTACCCAAAACAGAACTGATCTAGATATTCTATGATAAATCTGTATACGAAATTTCATTTCTGCGAAGAAATTGTTGGTGGACCGAAAGAGAGAGACAAAACGATAAACAAACAGCAGTTAAGCATTATGCCCTCCCTTCCTAGAAGGGGGCATAAAAATAGACAGGATTTCAGAACTTAGAATTGGAAGCTGTAATATGTAAACAAGATTTACAAAACTATTTTTAAACGTTGCATATAGAACAAGAGGCCCATGGGCCACATCGCTCACCTGAGAATCTTTTGTCATATTGTTCTTTACCAGATTTCCCCCTTGTAATACATATTGTGGCCCCGCCCTACCACGGGGGGTCATGAATTGAACAATTTAGAATCTACCCTACCCCAGGGTGCCTCCACATCAGTTTCAGCTTTTCTGGCCCAGTGGTTCTTGAGAAGAAGATTTTCATAGATTTTTCCTATATATTTCTATGAGAAGAAGATTTTAAAGACAATATATTGATGCCCCATTGTGGCCCCGCCCTACCCCCGGGGGTCATGATTTGAACAATTTAGAATCTACACTACCCCAGGGTGCTTCCACATCAGTTTCAGCTTTTCTGGCCCAGTGGTTCTTGAGAAGAAGATTTTCATAGATTTTTCCTATATATTTCTATGTAAAACATTGATGCCCCATTGTGGCCCCGCCCTACCCCCGGGGGTCATGATTTGAACAATTTAGAATCTACACTACCCCAGGGTGCTTCCACATCAGTTTCATATGGTTCTTGAGAAGAAGATTTTCATAGATTTTTCCTATATATTTCTATGTAAAACATTGATGCCCCATTGTGGCCCCGCCCTACCCCCGGGGGTCATGATTTGAACAATTTAGAATCTACACTACCCCAGGGTGCTTCCACATCAGTTTCAGCTTTTCTGGCCCAGTGGTTCTTGAGAAGAGGATTTTCAAAGATTTTTCCTATATATTTCTATGTAAAACTTTGATTCCCCATTGTGGCCCCGCCCAACCCCGGGGGTCATGATTTGAACAATTTAGAATCTACACTACCCCAGGGTGCTTCCACATCAGTTTCAGCTTTTCTGGCCCAGTGGTTCTTGAGAAGAAGATTTTCAAAGATTTTTCCTATATATTTCTATGTAAAACTTTGATTCCCCATTGTGGCCCCGCCCAACCCCGGGGGTCATGATTTGAACAATTTAGAATCTACACTATCTCAGGGTGCCTTCACATAAGTTTCAGCCTTATTGGCCCAGTGGTTCTTGAGAAGAAGATTTTTTAATGACCCCACCCTATTTTTGTCTTTTCTTGATTATCTACCCTTGTGAGGGGACTTGGCCCTTCATTTTAAGAATTTAAATTCCCCTTCACCCAAGGATGCTTTGTACCAAGTTTGGTCAAAATTGGCCCAGTGGTTCTTGAAAAGAAGTCGAAAATGTGAAAAGTTTACAGACGGACGGACGGACGTACAGACAGACAGACGGACGGACGACGGACAAAATGTGATCAGAAAAGCTCACTTGAGCCTTCGGCTCAGGTGAGCTAAAAATCGCAGAAATTTCATTTTTAATATGATGACACTTTAGTATAATTATGATTAAGTATCAGTTTATAACTGAATAAATCCATCTGCATTCCTGGAATGAAATGTATTTAACAATATGTAAATCATACCTGCTGCTAAGTCAAGACTATAGTTTGATTTGGGACGTCTGGTACTCTTTATGTCAATGTCTTTTATAAGTACAGCTGGCATTTTGGCACGATGACTAGTTATGTTATGTCCATTGTAAAGTGCATTCATAAAAACTGCATCACCTTTGACCACAATTGCGACATGACCATTTCCAATGGACGGCATGAGACGGGTATCCAGTGGCAGACTGCAAAAAGTAAACAAAAGTCGACATACACGTACATGTATTGTCAAAGTACTTTGATCCCCCCCCCCCAAAGCCATAATATTCCGCGGAATCACTTGTCAATTAATCCCTCTTTACTTCGCAGGTTGAAAATTGCGCGGATTTATCAGATTGCCATTATATGCTATTCTTGAAACTACTAGTATTCTGGAAAGTAAGCTCTGAGACCGCATACAAAGAGTAAATAATTTATTTTTTTTTATAATTTATTTATTTTGTAATAACCTGTTTACTGCAACCCGGTAAATTTTTGAAATTTACAACATGACACAATATTCAGAGACTTGAGTTCCGTACGATGTTGGAATTTGCATGCTTTTATTTAAGGAATAACTGTCTTATTTTTCGATTTCATGATGTGATCAATCGATAGGCTTGCGTGATAATTTGCATAAACGCCGAAGGCGTTTATGCATAAAATTATCACGCAAGCCTATCGATTGATCATCGTCATGAAATTGAAAAATCTGACAGTTATTCCTTATATTTACATGCCTTGATTCCGCCAATCCACGTGCTCTAAGCCCTGCTTCTGTCTACCTGTTTGTCCCGCCCTGCGCGTGGTTTTTTTTTTTTTTGGAACCGCGCCAATACATTGATGGGGAAATAAAGTACATTTACAATTTGTAATTTTATCTCGGACAAAGACATTGGAAATGTAAATATAAACTGTTATAAACTGTTCAAATGATTTTTTTGGTCAAAATGTAAATATTTAAATGTTCAGTACCTTTCTGTTGATAACGTTGTGATTCCTGGGAGCATGTAGGGAGAAGTTATGGTTGACACACTTGTCAGTCTGATACTTCTGTCTCCGTGTGACAAAGCAAACATGTCCCTGGCCCTGAGACTACATCCCGTAAATTCATCTTTTATTCCGAATAGGATAACTTCACACAACACAGTTTTAACAAAGGTTACTGCAGCAGCCAACAGCATTTTGAAGTTATTATTTAAGCGTGTTTTTCTTGACAATATTTGCAGCTTGAATTATCTCTAGTACATGTAAAGATTAAGCCTATACATGTAGATAGATTAATTCCTTGTGTAATTACAACGAAATATCTGAACAGCATATCGATTGTATTGTACAAAGTTCAAAGTGTTTCAGTTCGTGAAGCGTTTAACATAAAATGGTTAGTGACATTTAACATAACATGGTTAGTAACATAACAGGCTCACAATCTGATTAAAATCAGATATTTGTAACGCTCCGAAATTCGGATGGTCTTTTGTAAAGACCTGTCAATTTGAGCAGGCCCAGTGCCAGTCTCCCATGCAGAGTTCTCTCGGATACCTCTGCAATGGGCTCACTTCAAAATGTTTGACATAACGTATAAAATGTGATTTTTGCAGGATTGTTTCAAATCAAATTAATAAGAAGATGGTAGAGAGTGGTCCAGTGTCATGGTATACAAAATATATTATCTTTTTTCCAAATGCTGCAGATACTGTCGTTTTAATTGTTCTCATTTTTTATAAGTGGGACCAGTGCTTATTATAACCGCATTCGGTTTGTTTTCGAAATAACCATGGGCGGAGAATACTCATAGAAATAATGAATTTCTAATACATATTTAGAGAGTCTCGTCCTAACACCAAAATTATCATCTGCCCCCAGGGGTAAGAATTTCAAATTTTCTGAAAAGACATCCTTGCTCATTAAAGCTTTGCCCCGACACCAGCTGAACTCCTGGACTAGGTGCTAAGATAAGAGGTGTCCTTGCTCATCAAAACTAAATAAACTTTGTTTATCTGCAGTTTTAAATACCTACATGTAGGAGCAAAGAAGATTTTCAAAGAAATTAATAATGCTCATTTGTTCTACGTTATTGATAGAACCCCTCACCCAGGGGCAACAAAATTTTAGAATTTTGGAAGAGACGCTTTTCATTAAACATATGGAGATAACGAGCAGTATTCAAGATCAAAAATCCATAAAACAATACAAAATACGAGCAGAGCAAACATGAACCTCCAAAACATCAGAAGTGGGATCAGGTGCCATGGAGGAGTGAGCATTCCCTGCCGACCAGTCACACCCTCCGAGTGCTTCTTGTCATGATCGTTAAATAACGGAAAAATCCGTCGTCAAATTAGTGTATAAATAATGGACTAAAAATAAGTATGAAAAACGTCAGCATTTGACTCAATGAAAAATTGTATTTGCTGACAAGGTCATATTGTATCGACCATAAAACTTATGAAATGATGACTTTACAGGGGATGTTGATATTCTTGCTTCATCAACTTGTTGTCAATAATTTACCTCGTTTTAGAAATTGTTCATACGTAGAGCATGCTCTTGTGTATGGCGAATCGACAGCTGGGATATATAAGCTCCATATGCAGCTGATGAAGGTAAATTGAGCACTGCATAAGTAAGGGAAGTTGACAATTGAAAAGTTAAAGTCATCACGTTTATCATAGAGCTTGGTTGTTAGATTATCATTGAGTTTAGCGGTGTCCATTGATAAAAGCGCAAGCCCCTGCCCCTTAATGCTTGCTCTTGGTTAAGAGAGCAACAGGCTCGCCTGTATCAAAAATATACTTAAAAATATATTTTGTTGTTGCTGGTTTTGAGATAATTTGGAAATATGACCCTTTCCAGATGTTTGCATTGAACTATTTGAACTCCTTTGAAATATTTTTATTAAATCATCAGAAAAGAGTCTTCTTATGTAAATCTTATAAAACTAAGACACAAAAGAACCTTTTAACAAGTAACATATCCATATATGAAACAAATGTGTCAGACTCTGAGGTATCTTATATCTCAAGCTCACTAGGATATATCGTATCGACATAAGAATGGAAATTATCATTCTATTTGGTAATTGACAATACGTCGTCGATATATCTAAATGTCGAGTTGAGAGCCACAGCAAGTGTTTTTTTTTTCTTTTCACGCACAAAATGTTGAACAAATTCTGCTTTATATGAATATTAATACAAACATAGGTCTGCTAATAACGGGGTACAATTGGTACCCATGGGAATTCCAGTAGATTGTTGGAAGATCTCGTCTCCAAAAACAACATAGATATTGTCAATCAGAAACTCAAGCATCTTTTTATTTCAACTTCAGGGTACTTGTGTGTACAATTAGAATGTTTTTAACAATATAATTTTGTAAACGACCAATGACAAGGTAAGTAAGTTGACGAGTTCCATTTTTATTGAAAAAGCAGCTGTCAATGATTTTAAAAAGCCTGGACTTTAAAGGTACTTGGACACAGGTTTGAAGTTATTATTTTCTCTATAATATTACGACTTATATTTTTTTATAGCATTTCACACAAAAATTAATTAAAAATCTTATTTCATATAAAAGATATTAATATTTCAAATTTTTTGGCGGGTTTGATTGACACATCCTTGCACCTTTACAAATTAATTAAATATTCTTAATCTTTAGGAAAAGTGGCAATCTCGTTGTGTATAAATGAAAAGTACCAATACTATAACCCAGAAAATACAAAGTAGACATGTTCGAAAGCAAAACAAACACACAATATATTGTCAGTCCGTGCAGTTGTGACGATTTAGAACGCACCCGGTGAATTCTAAACATAAACAAAAACATAACTCGTGCCCTGTTTACAAAAACTGTGTACATAACACGAGTGTGCTCGATTTGCTAAACCATGTACGCAACTCTTAGTTCGGAATGACGATACTTGTGAAGGAGTTTTGCTTTCTAACATCTCTACTCTGAATAAAATTATTTTTCTGGATAAAAGTTTTAATATTTCTCATTAATACACAACAAGATTGCTACTTTTCCTAAGGATTAAGAATAAGGTTAAAATTTGTGAAAGTGCAAGCATGTGTCAATCAAACCCGCCAAAAAATTTTAAGTTTTAATAACTTTTAAATGAAATAAGATTTTAAATTAATTTTTGTGTGAAATGCTATTAAAATATATAAGTCGTAATATTATAGAGAAAATATTGACTTCAAATCTGTGTCCAAGTACCTTTAATGTATCATAGGGAATGGTTTTGTATAAAGTTGAAAATTCGTAAATTTTTAAGCTGAAGCTGTTGATTTTGGTAAAAGATCTGTGATTTTAAATTGTCTAAAACTTCCTTGGATTTTATAAGTAGATGTTCTTTGGAATTTTTGAGTAACAACATCTGATTTACATCACTTTTTGAATATATTGTTGCAAAGTACTCTTGAAGTTTCTACTTCACTACTGTTAAAATCTTAGTGAGAAGTAATGAAAGGGGCTTGGTTGAACATTTACTGGTACCCGCTATGTTTCTTTGTTTGTAAGGATTCTTATTAAGTTTCGGAATCCAATATATGCTCATATATATGTCAGTTCAAATTCATTTTGGTTCTTTGGGATACTAAAAGTATTCAAAATTGACATGTGATTTTGAAGAATTTCTTCCTTGGAAAGGGAACTATGAGTATACATGTATATAGTTGGGTCACCACATGTAGAATTAAATCCAATGTAGAATTAAATACAATTTACCCGGTATATAATGAGTCTTACAATCAAAGACAATGTTGTTTTCTGCTTTGTCAGCAGGTACGTACTGACGTAATCTATCTAATTCTTCTTTCACTTCTGGATTGTTGAATACAGAAGGATAGATTGTTTTCAAATTGTCCCCCAATCTTTTATAAATACGTTATTTTAACATGGATCTGATACATTTAATTCATTCTGACCAAGTGCTAACGTTTTCTTTTTCATAGCTGGCCCATCTTCTGGCGTCATCTTCAATAGAATCCAAATATTCATGAAATTCCGATGCCAGTTGAAGGATCGGGGTTCCCTATATTTAGGACATTTTATTAAAATAAGTGATCTAAGGTCCTCATTATTAACAATATTTACATCACCTGAAATAACTTGTCCAGCAGGACTAGAGTTACAGCTAAGAAGATCATGAACAAGAGGGAGGATTATGTTTCAGACACTCGCGACTTAGGCCATGTTAAAAGTTTTCTAGTAACTGAAAAGTTTGGAAGCAATAGTCGAGGTATATTTGTAGGAAATACAAGGTGTAGTCTTTAACTTGAAAATGTTGGAATACAAGACTGGACCCTATTGTGACTAAAAATATTACTTATACTATCCGCGTTAATTCCTTTACTGGCATATTGAAGTTTAAGGAAAAGATGGATTGTATTGGCTACATTTTCTTCAGTAAAACATGGGGGTGGGGTTAAAAAGCCTACGATTTGCAATATCCATAATCACGTATCCGAGTAGATATATATATTCTAGTGTCGAGGAAGACCGATGCCCATGACTACGCCGCGGCTTTATGTCTCTGTGTATTGTTAAAAAGTCCCATCACATTTACATTGTAACACTGTAGACCGGAAAGATTTTTCCAATACACTGCACTATCGACATTGTCATTACACCCATAGGGAAAGGCTGTCCCTAAAGATTTCAAATCCAAAACTCTCGTTGTAGATACGGAAAGGTGTACTCTATATTACTATGACCAATCATGACTTTGCTGTTCTTGAGAAGATTTTAAAAGATTTTTGCTAAGTCAGTTAAACTTCGATCCCTTAGTGGCCCCATCCTACCCAATATGTATCTACACTACCTGAGGATAGCTGCTAAGCATCATGCCTCCACATGGGTTTCATCTTTTCTGGTCCAGTGGTTCTTAAGAAGAAGATTTCTAAAAAGATGTCATTAAGTTTTCACTGATCAAAAATTATCTCCCCTTGGAAGATGTTGTGGCCCTTCATCTGAACAAACTTGAATCCCCTTTACCCGAGGATACCCTGTGGCAAGTTTGGATGAAGTTCTGGAGAAGAAAATAAAAATGTGAAAAGTTTCCGACGATGACAACTCTGACAAATTGAACGACAGACAACGAATAAAGAACGAGTGCACTTATGGGCCCCTGTAAAATGTGAAAAAATAAACGATCAAATTAAGCAAAAATTTTCATCTCGAATCATTAATTGATATCTAAACCATACGATTCAACAAATTTTACCGCTGAAATCCACGAATATACAAAGAACAAAATTATACAATGTAGTAGGGGTCAGCCGACATTGGCGATTTTCTATAGTAAATCGAGAACGGTCATTCATTTCAAAGCCTTTGTTAACTATGAGCCTAACGTTGTGCAAACTTGTGCGAATGACAAAAGACGCATATTACATTTATAAAACTTGTGTGAAAGTATGAAATTTGCACACGATTAGGCTCGTACTTAAAATATTAAAAATGTATAAAAAGTACAATGTTTTTCCTATGGCAAATGCGAGCTATTTACCTGTATGACCCATGTTGAACCCACGTGTGGAATAAATTATCTGAAATACCGATAGTCACGTGAGTTCTACCCAGGTAAACATTCCTCAAAAGTGCTCACTGTAAAACATAGGCAGATTTTGTTTCAGTAAGTCAAAGTCGTGCCGCTTAGAGATGTTGTATGTATTAGTTTTTAAGAACACGGGAGAGTAAGGAGATCTAAGTGTCGTTCATAAAGTGTCAAACATTTTTAATCTTCATGCAAGACAATGAAACAGGTATTGAAAGCCACCTATACATGTAACACTCCTTTTTAATTTCAAATTCAATGAAACTATTATTGTAATTTTTCAAATGCAAGCTAGAGTACCAATTTCTTAGTTTAATCATTTTAGATACAGGTAAGTACACAACTTCATTCCATATTTTTAAAAACAGGTTTGGTGCAAGATATATCATTCCGAAAACGCGCCCGACTATGATCCACCATCAGATTGTTCAAGTATCGTTATGTTCTAATTCGTTTCACTCAAACGAACATAAATTATTTACAATAATAACAACACACTTGTTTAGGAAGAGGTTCGATAATCTGCCATTTATTACACGTACAATATACATAATAATTCCGTGAATCTCATCACTTCTTTCTGAAATAGAGAAAATACACATTAGACTTATGACTATATACAGAAAACCATATACATTAACTTAAACAGTTCTTGTCATGTCCTGAAAATTAAATCCTAACTGACACTTAGGGTGGGTGGGGGGGTGTAACGTTGGCGAAGAAAAGCCTTCGAATGAGTAAAATTCGTGCTTAACTTGAATACCTGTTCTACAGGTATTGTTAAAAATAGAAATCAATGGCTATAGACTTTTAATATAGAACCATAACAAATAACACGTGTTCAAGTACATACGATAAATAAATATTTAAATATCTATTCCCTTGATTTACATAAACGAAACTAAAAAAAGGTTCGGTACGACTTTTCCGGATTTATAGGGTATCCATAGGCCTGTTAAAATATTCAATTGTTTCAAATCCATGCTGATTTATGTGGCGCTTAACATGCTTTTTTATTAGAAATATCCACTAGTATCTAACTATTACAAATAGAGAACGATTTGGGAATATATTCTGCAGTAAAATGGCACATAAAAAGGGCCCATTAAGTATTGCTTAAGTGCACTTGTCCAAAGATCAGACAAACACACTTGAGTAAGATCGTACTCCATTTCGTTGGTTTTGACCCCGTCCTTATTAGGGCGCCCTATGGGTGCAATACCATGCCATTCGCAAATTTTGTTCCCCATCACTTTAAAAATATTCTATGCTAAAATCAGTTGAAATGGGTTCTGCAGAGAAGCTGAAAACATTCAAATGCCGACGCACAAGGCATGACATATGGGGTATAGGCCTCTTAAGACACAGACGACGGACGAAAACGATCAGTCTTCTTCTTCTTCCCATACGAGTTTACTCTTACTAGAGCGTTGAACTCGGACTGTCACACGCGACGGACAAGGCTAAAAACCCGATCAGGGCACTATGTACAATAAAAAGTTAAAAACTGGCACACTTAGTTGGTGTTGGTGGGCAGCTGGCTCCTTGTGTATGAGTCCAGCTGTGTCCGGAAGGACTCTAATGTTGGTGCTGAGGCAACTACAGATGGTAAGTTATTCCAGTCTAGAATTGTCCTCGGAAAGAAGGAATATCGATGTGCATCGATCCGAGTGTGTGGTAGACGGTACGTGTAGCTGCCTCTGGTCCATCTGTCACTGGGTGTCAGCAGGGGCGTAGTATCCGGGGGGGGGGGGGCAGGGGGGCCTGGCCCCCCCCCACTTTTTCCCAACCATACTTACACTATAGGAAATGTTAATTGAAAGCCTGGTTGGCCCCTCCACTTTTAGAAACGACCGAAAATGTAGTAGAAGAATTGGTACTAAAAGTAGTTGACACTGAGAAAATATTTACTTAACCCCCCCCCCCCCCCCCCCCCCCCCACGAAATAGTATTTTCGACTTCAGGCAACATTTACCTTTTTTTTCTTTTTTTTTTTTTGCTTGTCAACTTTTTCAGGTGAGTAAAAAAATTTTTTTCTCTGCCTGGCCCCCCCCACTTTCAAAAACGATGCTACGCCACTGGTCAGGTACATATCTGCAGGGATAGCCACCAAAGCATGCTCAATCTTGTATAACAAGACGAGTCTTATCTTCATTCTTCTTGTTTGTAATGGTTCCCAGTGTAGATCTTGTAGCATCTGGGTAACACTCCCAGGGTGGTTATCATGGTAGTTTTTGGTGGCAAATCGTGCTGCTCGTCTTTGCACTTTCTCCAGCTGATGGACTTGCTTGGAGTTCCAGGGATCCCATGCTGCACAGGCGTATTCTAGAATCGGTCGTACTAATCCCTGGTATGCTGCGGATCTTGCAGATGTCCGACATCCCCTCATATTCCTCCTGATGAAGCCCAGTGTCTTGTTGGCTTTTGCTGTGATGTTACTGATGTGGTTGTCCCATCGTAGGTCTTTACTAATGGTGACTCCAAGGTCACCAGAGTGACTCAGATGACCTAATAATCATTTATCTGTAAAAAAAAAAAAATAAACGGACATTTTAGCAGACCCACACTAGCTTTTTTCTTTGTATTATTCATGATTTTATGGTCGTAAACCGCGACCGTGTTCAGGGGGTTAGATTGAAAGTCGGGATCGATAAGCAAAAATTCAGATCCAATATGTCTGCGCCCATGTTCTTAACAACGAAGGCAGTGTTTTAGTGAAAAGTTCTTCGATTTTGATATTTATTTAATCCGTGAAGGTTGTTTTTATTTGTTGAAAAGAATGTTTGGTCGACATTTGTATACATTTACCTTAAGATCACATTGTTTTCGGAGATCTTCCATTTTCGTACATCGCTTTTGTTGCACAAAAGTCAACAAGAACTGTAATTCTGTGGCTTCCTTTATAAGTCTTAACCTTCAAAAATGTAAATATTCTGTACCAAGCAAACATGATTTGGAAGGATTAACACGTCATTTTTCTTCGTCGTGTTGGCACTGTTGCAGAAAGAGTGACGAAGATGGTGTCCAGCGTAAAGAGAGTTTTCAGGTGACTTTCTTACGTATCAGTTAAACTGTGTATGCTGAATAATATAATTGATGGATCTAATCAAAAATTGATAATAAAATTTCACAACAAAAAGAAATGTTTTCTATTGAGAGAAGTACCAAATTTATTTCTGATACAGTGTTTTAAGTAGTTCCGGATTGCAATCAGGAAAACGCTTACTGCATTGTTTGCGTAGGACTTAAACTTGATTTCTAAACTGAATCAAATAGTCCTTTACCTACCTTTTCAATCCCTAAAGGCATTTTGTTAAAAATGTTACACTATATTATAAAACTCTCGTACATTAGATATAAGGGAATTCAAGCAGTTTCGAAAATTTCAAGTAGTTCCGGTTATAGCCATTTATCGGGATTATTAAATTGAAATCGTATCAAAATTCATTATAAATGATCAATTTGTAGAGAATTCCCTACAATGAGACCTTAACATGTAATTTATATATGCATTATATCAATAAAAATATAAAAGAGAAAACATGATGTTTAAGCAAATTTATTGAAAATGAAAACATGAATTAATCGCAACATGAAGTGAACTTATGTTTCTATACACTTTCTCAGCCCTTTTGAAATCAATTTAATTATTTACAAATATTTCAATGAAAAATTAAATTATGTTTTTGTCCTTTTTATTTTTTTTTTTAAAATATTGTATGGTGTACAACTCCTTTGAGAAAACATCGTCCGTAGTAAATCCAGAACTACTTAAATTAAGATGTTGTGAAGATTGCTCATTATTTTGGAGATGCTTCGTAGTATCAGGAAACCCAAAATACTAGAGAAAGAAGAAACACCAGTGTCTTATCCACACTTCACCAATTAAAAAGGTACCCTTAAAAAGTTTCAAAAAACACCTACAACTTTAGAAACAGCATGTAATTTTTCTAATCAACGTAAATAAAGCGCTTCTGGTAGTAAACATTAAGCTGTTAACATGGAAAGAGAGACGGACTTTATGATCTTGCTTTATTGTCTAGATTTTAGACAATAAATTCAGCTTCGTTTATACAAAAATTCACAAAAGACAGAATCCATTTTGTGTGTTTAATTTTCATTTTTAAACGAAAATTATCCGGAACTGCTTAAAATCCGAAACTACTTAAAGCACTGTATACTTTAATTAACAGGTTGGGACCAATCGCCCAAATGGGATATAATAGTCCATTTGGGATATAATATCCCAAATGGGCTCTAAATTTACAGTGCAAAAAATGAAAATTTTCATTTTGGCTATAAATATCATAATTCCACACAGGACACTTGAAACGGAATAACTTTTGGTTGACAAGTTTTTCTGCAACCCTATTTGTAAGATTGATCCCAAAGAAGTTATAGAACTTCCGAGGGATCAATCTTCTAAACAATGGGCATACAGAAAAACTTGTCAACCAAAAGTTATTCTGTTTTAAGTGTCCTGATGCGGAATTATGATATTTATAGCCAAAATGAAAATTTTCATTTTTTGCACTGTAAATTTATAGCCCATTTGGGATATTATATCCCAAATGGACTATTATATCCCATTTGGGCGATTGGTACCAACCTGTTTAATAAGAGTTGCCTCCTTTCGAAATTTTAATGAAGTTGAGTTTAGTTAAAATCATCTTAAACTTTAAGATAATTTAAATGTTGTTTGTATTCTAATTTGTAAATGCTTCTATCACACATTTTTTAAAGGGCGAGAGCATTAAGACGATTCCAAACGTAATTACAACATGTAGAATTATTTCTGCGCCATTTCTAGGGTATATGGTTACACATGGTCAGTTTGAAATGGCACTTGGTTTGTTCATCGTGGCAGGCATTACTGATCTGGTGAGTGTTGACTCAGTTTTTAAATATTTATGGAGTAACCTATGGCAGTATAACTCAATGATAAGGAATTCACTGAGACATCAGATTTTATTTCCATAACTGTAGGATTGTTTAATTTATAAATGTAGTGGGAACATAGTATAATGTTTTCCGGGTGACTCATTAAAAATCCTTTTAAAATACAAAGGTTTACTTATAAATGAGTTTTTAATAATTGATTTGCCAAGTTATATTGATCTCATTTTTGAATTTTATGGCTAAATATAGTCAATTTATATGTAAATAGGTAATGCCTTTTAGACTATGAGGCCTATATAAGGACCATCATTATTTAGCTTACAGACATGTACAGAGGGATGTTAAATCCATTTGACAATTATTTTTATTGAAATGTTTGATATTGCATGTTTGTTGTTTTAACAAGTCGGTAATAATATGTGAAGTTCTAGTATATGTAATATGTATTACCTTTCTTCATTAAGCTGGACGGGTACATTGCGAGGAATTTCAAGGGTCAAATGTCCAGTTTTGGGACGTTTCTGGACCCATTAGCTGACAAGGTGATGATGACTGTGATGTTTACTACTCTATCTGTGGCCCATATTGTACCAGGTGCTTAAATATATACTTTATGTTGTTCAATGTACCATACAAACTATTCTGACAGGTATCATACACATAGTGATGCTGGCCAAAGCCGACTTCTTCCGGTTAAGGTCACCACAATATCCACTAGGCAGGTATATGTGTGTACATAGTATTCAGTTTCCCACTCTGTCCAGCATACCTTTCATTTGTCTGTTCTAGAAAAAGTAAGTAGAGCATCAAAGTAATGTATCTTCATTACCTGGTTGAAATTGACCATTCTGTCTACTACTGTAAACTTTTATTTGCATGCAAGAAATATTCGCAAAGTTCGCGAGAGCCTCCTCATCACGAATATTTCTCACTGCGAACCAGTCCTTCAAGCCTCTATGTCTATTTAAAACAAATCAAAAAAGACCTGATCAGGAAAAGTAATCGTCGCAAAGTAGTTTACCCTCGGTAAATCGCGAAATAAAGTCATCGTGAATAAAAATTGGTTTACAGTATTTTACTAGCTCAAAATACCAGAATTTACCTGGTATAGGTATTATACTGGTACTGTAGACATACTTTTTTCCACAGAGTCATAATTCTGTGGAATCTCGATTTCTGTTTAATCTGCGTGTAGAAAATTGCGCAGGATTTTCTAGACTGTCACTATGTGCCTTACGATACATTTATATTAAGTACACTTGGACAAATTTCCACAGAAAATTTGTGAGCGCGTACATAGCGTAAATTAATACCATGCGGAAAAAAGTACTTCTACAGTATTTATCACTTTAGTGCATTCTTACTAATCCACATTTACATGGCCCAAACTTTACCAGGTAAACTGTCATGTATTATACTTCCTATGATATTCTCTATGCTGCATATCCAATGCATATCCAAATGGTGAAGCTGAATTCACTAGAAAATTTATTGGCATTGTATACTCACTATATTACTCAGTAATGGATTGTTCTTTAGTTTCTTTTAATGTGTTTTGTATTGTGGTTAATATATGCAAGGTTGATTTATAATAACAATGTAAATAATTTTTTTTTTAAATCATAGTTGATTTTAGTAGTGATTTGAATTGTAAAATCAGTATCAGAAATTTTCAATAAAGATAGACTAACTTTCCATGTTTCTCTGCTTTTCTAAACAATCTTGGTATTAAAACTAAGTAATGTCCCTTTGTTGACAGTGCCCCTGACTGTTATTGTTGTGGGAAGGGATCTATTCATCATAGCAGCTACTTTTTATATCAGATACATCTCTCTCAATCCTCCAGTAAGTATCTTAAGAATAAAGGGGGGAAATGATAAAATTATATTCAACATTTTCTTTTCAAATCCAATCTTCACATGTATACATGAATGTTCTGTCCTTTGTAGGTAACTTTAAAAAATTTCTTTGATGTTTCAAATGCAAGTGTCTCACTGCACCCTTCAACATTGAGCAAGGTAAGCACATTATGAAGAAAATATGAAAGCAAGTGGATTTTTTCTCCTTCTACAAGTAAAAATAGGTTTGCTAAGTTTTGACAAACGGAAGACATGCTGAATTTAAAGATATTGAATCAATTGTATTTAAAAAAAAATACCAAAAAAAAAATGTTTTAAATAGCTGCAGAAAAGCAGAGAGCTACAGATCCAAGAGTTGTAAAAACCTTTGATTTACGCTGCCGATTTTTTGTCGCTCACTTTGGATATTAGATCTATTTCTTGTAGTTTAAGCTTTATCTGGCTTCTAGAATGATATCATATAGTTAATCTTATATTCAACTCTTATTTTTGATACTTTATTTACCTTTTAATGGTCCGAAACAGTCCTGTATATAGTTTTGTAATGTCGTTTAAAAGAGTCCCATTTCGACGTCTGTAACCACAAAAGGCCTTTTATAAGCATTGGAACACATGTGAAAGGTAAGTAAATTATTAGGAATTGGAGTTAAATGTATGATTAATTATCAAATACTATTTTTTTTTAAGCTGGGAAAGTATAAAATACAAGAAATAATACCCGACGTGAGCGATCAAAAATCGTCTGCGTAAATTAAAGGTTTTTACAATGCTTGGATCTGAAGCTCTGCTTTATCTGTTAGAAATTTTCTCAAGCAGAGAGATACAGTTCTGCAGCTAGGTTTTAAAAAAAATTCTTCTCTAAACTCCTTTAGGGTAAATCACCAAACATTTTGTTTATATTGATGTTTTAGGGGACAACACCCATTGTTTAAGAAGTAAAATGAATATAGTAAAATACTTCAAGCCTATATCAATTGTACTATAGACTGGTGATGTGAAGCCCTGAACCAAGCAATCAGAACAGGAAATAGGCTAGTGTATAAAAGGACACACTATATTTATAATAATAGATCTCAGTACCCATTTTATATATTTTCTTCAAAGGAAAAGATTAATCAAGAGGCCCTTAAGAGTGCATCCCTGATGCATATACATGTACGTTGATATATACATCTACAAACTTGACTAGTTTATAACCATGCATGACTTAAGCTATATGTAGTCTCTGATCTTGTTAACTGATATGATTAGTTAAATGATATGATTGGAGCTTTTAAAAAATATAAGAAATTGAAACTCAATTTCATTTATACATATATTCTTATCTATACAGTAAAACACGCTTCTTGAAGTGCCAGGAATTTTGCTTCATTATACACTGTAAATGTAATTTGTTTATATATCTGTTAAGTAAACAATATATTTGAAAGCCATTGTAGAATGAAAATCACTTCGCTTTAAAGTTTAAACATCATTTCGTTATAACCATGTTGGCTATATGTGTGTTTTACTGTATCAGAGTGTATCCTCTTGCAGGGGAGGCAGACCAAAATCATTGGAAACTTGATTAGATTCAATGTCTTTATATATTTCATAACAGTACAACCATAATTCTGGAATCCACTTTTAGACCTATATTAAATTGGAGATTATACACTTTCATCTTATTCTATCTAGTTCAAGTCTCCTTTTGAGATTCATATCAAATGCACCTCTGTTATTGTACCTTGGTCTGTTACAATACAACATTAGGTCCATACTACCCAGCAAATTTATATTATTATACATGTATCTCTGCAACAGGCAAATACAATAAAGACCAAGAGAAATGAATAGTGTGTTTAAATGTTTAAAATTAAATAGAGAAAATTGTGTCACAATATTTCCTATTAATGTGTATAAGATGTCCAAGGTGAAACCAGATTTGTGTATTTTCAGAAAGATTAAATATTTAGCGTAGGCTCAAATATTTTACGGTTGGTCAGGGAACCGGTAACACACATTTTAAGGCCCATATTGTACCACTGCCTTTTAGTACAGGCATCTGTAGAATATAGCACAACTCACAAGTATTACCAATACATTCTGAACATCTGTTTTTAGGTCACCTGAGTAAACTCAGGTGACCTATTGCTATCCGTTTTTGTCTGTCGTCGTCCGTCGTGTGTCGTGTGTTAACATTTGAACATTTTCAGCTTCTTCTCTGAAACCACTGAACCAATTTCAACCAAATTTGGTATACAGCATCTATGGGTGAAGGGGAACAAAAATTGTGAATTTCATGGTCCCTGCCCCCCTGGGGCCTGAGGGGTGGGGCCAAAACCACTAAAATTATTGCAATCTTTAAAAATCTTCTTCTTTACTCCTGGACATCAAGCAGGCAAACTGTTGGCATGAATGTAATGAGCATTGAGTCCTCTACCAAAATTGTGAAATTCATGGCCCCAGGGTCAGGGGTTCTAGTGCTAGGGCGGGGCTCTATTGATTATATAGTGAAAATGCATTTATTCTTTGAAAATCTTCTTTTCTGCTTCTGAGTATAAAATAAACTAACTACATACATAGTTATGATGAGCAAAAGTGCATTTTCCAGATTTGTGAATTTTATGGCCCCAGGGT
This sequence comes from Saccostrea cuccullata, assembly GCF_032062105.1. Classification (NCBI taxonomy): domain Eukaryota; kingdom Metazoa; phylum Mollusca; class Bivalvia; order Ostreida; family Ostreidae; genus Saccostrea; species Saccostrea cuccullata. Next base: position 491,688 of record NW_026933907.1, read on the forward strand.
CAGAGGTTCTGGTGCTAGGGCGGGGCTCTTTTTATTATACCCCCCGCAAACGAAGTTTGGGGGGGTATATAGGAATCACCTTGTCCGTCTGTCTGTCTGTCCGTCCGTCTGTCTGTCTGTCAGTCCGTCTGTCTGTCTGTCCGTCCGTCCGTCTGTCCGTCTGTCTGTGCATTCGTGTCCGGTCCATATCTTTCTTACAGAGGGACATTAGAATCTACTACTCCACAATAAGATTGCTCATGACCTAAGGGTGTGTCATGACCTTGACCCAAGGTCATTTGGGAAAGTTCAAGGTCACTGGAAGAAAAATTTCATAATTCGTGTCCGGTCCATATCTTTCATATGGATAAACTTGGTAGGTTCTCATTTCACACAAAGATTGCCCATGACCCAAGGGTGTGTCATGACCTTGAACCAAGGTCATTTTGGGAAAGTTCAAGGTCACTGGAAGAAAATTTTCATAAATCATGTTTGATACATATCTTTTATAGATAAACTTGGTAGGTTCTCATTTCACACAATGATTGCCTATGACCCAAGGGTGTGTCATGACCTTCACCCAAGGTCATTTAGGAATGTTCAAGGTCACTGGAAGAAAATTTTTTATATTCCCTGTCCGGTCCATATTTTTTTTATGGATAAACTTGGTAGGTTCTCATTTCACACAAAGATTGCCCATGACCCAAGGTGTGTCATGACCTTGACCCAAGGTCATTCGGGGAAGTTCAAGGTCACTGGTAGAAAAATTTCATAATTTGTGTTCAGTCCATATCTTTCTTATGCATAAACTTGGTAGGTTCTCATTTCACACAAAGATTGCCCATGACCCAAGGGTGTGTCATGACCTTGACCAAAGGTTATTTGGGGAAGTTCAAGGTCACTGGAATAAAAATTTCATAATTTGTTTTTGATACATATCTTTATTATTGAAAAACTTACTTCTGAAAAACCCAGCGGGGGGTATTTTGTCCCGTTTGGACAGTTCTAGTTATATAGTGAAAATGCATTTATTCTTTGAAAATCTTCTTCTCTGCTTCTGGGTATTAAATAAACTTACTAAGTACATAGTTATGATGAGAAAGAGTGCCTCTACCAAAATAGAGAAATTTATGGCCCTGGGGTCAGGGGTTCTGGTGTTAGGGCGGGGCTCTATTGATTATATAGTGAAAATGCATTTATTCTTTGAAAATCTTCTTCTCTGCTTCTGGGTATTTAATAAACTTACTAAGTACATTGTTATGATGAGAAAGAGTGCCTCTACCAAAATAGAGAATTTTATGGCCCTGGGGTCAGGGGTTCTGGTGTTAGGGCGGGGCTCTATTGATTATATAGTGAAAATGCATTTATTCTTTGAAAATCTTCTTCTCTGCTTCTGGGTATTAAATAAACTTACTAAGCACATAGTTATGATGAGCAAGAGTGCCTTTTCCAAAATTTTGAATTTTATGGCCCCAGGGTCACGGGTTCTGGTGTTAGGGCGGGGCTCTGTTGATTATATAGTGAAAATGCATTTATTCTTTGAAAATCTTCTTCTTTGCTTCTGAGTATTAAATAAACTAACTAAGTACATACTTATGATAAGCAAGAGTGCCTTTTCTAAAATTGTGAATTTTATGGCCCCAGGGTCAGGGGTTCTGGTGTTAGGGTGGGGCTCTATTGATTATATAGTGAAAATGCATTTCTTCTTTGAAAATCTTCTTCTCTGCTTCTGGGTATTAAATAAACTAACTAAGTACATCATTATAATGAGCAAAAGTGTCTCTTCCAAAATAGAGAATTTTATGGCCCCAGGGTCAGGGTTCTAGTGTTAGGGCTGGGCTCTACTGATCATATAGTGAAAATGCATTAATTCTTTGAAAATCTTCTTCTCTGCTTCTGGGTATCAAATAAACTAACTAAGCACATTGTTATGATGAGCAAGAGTGCCTCCTATAAAATTGTGAATTTTATGGCCCCAGGGTTAGGGGTTTTGGTGTTAGGGCGGGGCTCTGTTAATTATAGAGTAAAAATACATTAATTCTTTGAAAATATTTTCCTTTGCTTCTGGGTTTTATGCTAGTGATCCAAGTATATATATTTATGATGAAGAAAGGCACATCTAGCAAAGTGGTTTTTTATCCCCCCTGGGTCAGAGGAGGGGGGGGTACATAGTCTGAAATAAATTAATGCTTTGAAATCTGCTCTTTGGTATTAATCAACCATTTTATGATAAAATTTGCAAAAGTTTGAAATATGTGTCCCCTGGGTCAGTGGTTCCTTTGGAGTGAGGTGCACAACTGGTTATAAAGTGGAAGTGCATTTTCTCTTTGTCACTCTGATCTACCTCTGGGTATTAAGTAAATAGAGTAAGCATGCTAAGTTAATAATTATGATAAGCAATGGTGCCTCTTTCAAAATTGTGAATTTCATGGCCTCTGGTTTAAAACACGAACCAAATTTAATTGTTTGAAAGTTGTTACACAATACTCAGGTGACCTATAAGGCCCGTGGGCCTCTTGTATACAGTAATACTCTAAAAACAGTTTGTGCATCTCTTACTGTAAAAACTTACACTACATGATGGCAGCATTCCATTTTTAGGTCACCTGAGTAACTCAGGTGACCTATTGCTATCCGTTTTCGTCCGTCGTCGTGCGTCGTACGTCGTGTGTTAACATTTGAACATTTTCAGCTTCTTCTCTGAAACCACTGAACCAATTTCAACCAAATTTGGTATACAGCATCTATGGCTGAAGGGGAACAAAAATTTTGAATTTTACGGTCCCCGCCCCCCTGGGGCCTGAGGGGTGGGGCCAAAACCACCAAAATTATTGCAATCTTTAAAAATCTTCTTTACTCCTGGACATCAAGCAGTCAAACTGTTGGCATGAATGTAATGAGCATTGAGTCCTCTACCAAAATTTTGAAATTCATGGCCCCAGGGTCAGGGGTTCTTGTGCTAGGGCTGGCCTTATAGATTATATAGTGAAAATGCATTATTTCTTTGAAAATCTTCTTCTCTGCTCTTGGGTATTTAGTAAACTAACTAAGTACATAGTTATGTTAAGCAAGAGTGCCTCTTCCAAAATTGTGAATTTTATGGCCCCAGGGTCAGGGGTTCTGGTGTTAGGGCGGGGCTCTATTGATCATATGGTGAAAATGCATTTATTCTTTGAAAATCTTCTTCTCTGCTTCTGGGTATTAAATAAACTAACTAAGCACATAGTTATGACAAGCAAGAGTGCTACTTCCAAAATTGTGAATTTTATGGCCCCAGGGTCAGGGGTTCTGGTGTTAGGGCGGGGCTCTATTGATCATATAGTGAAAATGCATTAATTCTTTGAAAATCTTCTTCTCTGCTTCTGGGTATTAAATAAACTAAGTAAGTATATAGTTATGATGAGCAAGAGTGCCACTTCCAAAATTGTGAATATTATGGCCCCAGGGTCAGGGGTTCTGGTGTTAGGGCGAGGCTCTATTGATCATATGGTGAAAATGCATTAATTCTTTGAAAATCTTCTTCTCTGCTTCTGGGCATAAAATAAACTAACTTAGCACATAGTTATGATGAGCAAGAGTGCCTCTTTCAAAATTGTGAATTTTATGGCCCCAGGGTCAGGGTTTCTGGTGTTAGGGCGGGGCTCTATTGATTATATAGTGAAAATGCATTAATTCTTTGAAAATCTATTCCTTTGCTCCTGGGTTTTATGCCAATGACCCAAGTATATATATATATATTTGTGATGAAGAAAGGTGCATCTAGCAAAAAGGTTATTTTTTATGCCCCTTGTGTAGGGTGGGGTGGTAACATAGTCTGAAAATAAATTAATGCTTTGAAATCTGCTCTTTAGTATTAATCAACCATTTTATGATAAAATTTGCAAAATTTTGAAAGATGTTGCCCCAGGGTCAGTGGTTCCTTTGGGGTGAGGTGTAGCTGCAGAACTGTAGCTCTCCGAAAAATTATTTTGACAGACGGGAGAGCTACAGTGCCACCCATTGAAAAAACTGTATATTTATTGCGCACAAATAGTTGCGCTTGGTTATGGATTAATTCTTCCAAATTTTTACCTCAATTGCATAAAATTTGGATTTCGACAAATTTTGTAATTCTCAATCAAGTACTTTTGTAGTTGACATCTACACATGGCGCAATTATCTTGCAAACCAAAATGGCAGTATTAATAGACGAAATTTTCGATGATCTCGTGTTCAGGGCCAGGAGGGCTATTAACAACAATTATATGGAATGTTTTGTTGTGGAAACAGTGAAAAAATATGTTAGGAACACACGGTTAGTAATATTTTGAGATGATAGATTTAAAAACATTGAGAAATAAATCGATAAACAGCGCACTTTTTTGTGCGCAATAAATATACAGTTTTTTCAATGGGTGGCACTGTAGCTCTCCGGTCTGTCAAAATATTTTTTCGGAGAGCTACAGTTCTGCAGCTAGGGTGAGGTGCCAACTGGTCATAAAGTGGAAGTGCATTTTCTCTTTGTTACTCTGATCTACCTCTGTGTATTAAGTAAATAGAGTAAGCATGCTAAGTTAATACATGTAATTATGATAAGCAATGGTGCCTCTTTCAAAATTGTGAATTGTGAATTTCATGGCCTCTGGGGTAAAACATGAACCAATTTTAATTATTTGAAGGTTGTTACACGATACTCAGGTGACCTGTAAGGCCCATGGGCCTCTTGTTACAAATACATGTGGTTGGTTCTAGTTCTACTGTCTGACGCAGTACAATATAAACCTCTACCTCAAAGTTTTCAACACATTATACTGTTTTCAACAGAAAAGAAAACAAAATCTTCAGTGAAAATAATTTATACATGATGTATTGATAGCGACAGTGCAACACAACACCCTAGGTCACACTGATAGGCACAATGTCTCTGTCTTTCAATGCATAATAAAAAACTTTCTACTTGGTACTGATATGTTTTAGTACACTCTGTAGCTGACACTGATATTTTATTCTCTGTTACAGTACAGTACACTCTCTAGTTGACAATGATATTTTATTCTCTGTTACAGTACAGTACACTCTCTAGTTGACAATGATATTTTATTCTCTGTTACAGTACAGACATGTTTTAGTATACTCTCTAGCTGACACTGATATTTAATTCTCTGTTACAGTACAACACATTTCTCCAGATAGTTGTGGTTGTCTCTGCTCTGACAGCTCAGGTGATGGGATGGCCAAATCCTGAAGCACTACAAGCTCTATAGTAAGTCTACTAAAATTTTATCCATTTTTTGTTAATTTTAAAAGCTGCTGTAAAATTAAAATTGTTTAAGAAAAGCAGTCCTACATTTGCCCATCATACGTTTTCACATAATGTAACACATACACTGGTTAAAATTCTACAAAGTGAAAACTAATTTCACAGTTATTAAATGTATATATTTAGATATTGAGAGATAATAGCGCACTTATTTATAATGCATACAAATGAATACAAAAGTATTTGATTGACCGATTGTTTTAGCTCACCTGAGCTGAAAGCTCAACTGATCTTTTCTGATCACCTGTTCTCAGTCTGTCTAGCTGTCCACCCAGCTGTGTGTAAACTTTTCACATTTTCATTCTCTTCTCAAGAACAACTGGGTCTAATTTTTACCAAAGTTGGAACAACGCATTCTTGGGTGAAGGATAGTTTAAATTGTTAAAATGAAGGGCCAAGCCCCCTTCCAAGTGGAGATATTCTAGAGAGGACAAAACTTGGGTCATTAAAAAATCTTCTCAAGAACCACTCAACCAGGAAAGCTGAAACTTATGTGAAAGCATCTTGGTGTAGTGGCAGATTCTAAATTGTTACAACCATGGCCCCCCAGGGATAGGGTGGGGGCCACAATAAGGAAGCCTAGTTTTTCTTTGAAACATATAGGAATTTTTTAAAGAATCTTCTCAAGAACCATGTCGCCCGCATAGTGCAGTGGTTAGTGCGTCTGCTCTAGAGTCGTGAAGTAAGAAATTGATCCTTACGTCGTGGGTTCGAATCCCACTGTGGGACGTCTAGACTGGTCCTTCTGATGAGACCATATAAACCGAAGTCCCATGTTGCAGTAGGTGCTGGCTCAAAAAAAATCCCTCCCTGCTCAATGGCCCTGAGTGCAGAGCATAGGACAAAATTTTCCGCTCTCCACGGGCAAGTGGTGGCGTCTTCATATGAGTGAAAATTTCTCAAGAGGGATGTTAAACAATATCAATAACCAATCTCAAGAACCACTAGGTCAGAAACGCTGAGACTTATGTTGAAGCATCCTAGGGTAGTGTAAATTTTAAATTGTTCAAATCATGACCTGGAGGAGGGGGGGGGGGGGGCACAATAGATATTACATGGCAGAAAGCCAGATGAAGAACAGCAGGGCCAAAGTTACTCAGGTGAGCACTGTGGCCTATGGGTTTCTTGTTATTTATCTGTCCATGTTGTTCAAAATATAGATGGGGGTAAATCAAATTCCATCACGGTTATTCAGAGAATCTGTGTCCCCAACTGAAAGAGTAAAGAAGAGCTTGCACAGCTTTAGAGGGGGGAGGGTCAAAGGGGAGGACACTTTTTAGAAGCAGGGCCATAGGGAGTTAAGGTATAAATTTTTATTGCAAAAGCTCAGAAGCCTCTTGAAATTTCTCCCAGAAATGAAAATTTTACACACACAGAATGTATAAATTATGAGCTTTATGACCTTGAACTTAGACCATCTGATCTAAAAATCAATAGGGTTTTCTTTAGGTCATAGGGAGTTGTTATGTAAAAGTTCATTGCAAAAGCTCCAAGGCTTCTTGAGATATTGTGTGGAAATGAAAGTGTTACAGACAGACAGACAGACAGATCCAGATTGATATCTCTCAAACTAAAGTGAAATGTGGGGGGGGGGGAATAATGTTTTAAACTTAGGTAGATAAAAATACTCAGATTTACCAGTATAATAAGAATGGAGTATACTCTTTATGTTTAGCCTCTATTTACAGTCTACAGTAAAACTCTTTTAGTACGAACACGGATATAGCGAATTCACGGATATAGCGAAGTTTTTCTGAGTCCCCGGCAAAATTCTAAACAAATTTTTGTAAAATTTTACGGTTATATCGAACTCGGATATAACGAATTTACGGATATATCGAACTGATTTTGAGTCCTGTCGAGGTTAAATATAATGATATTTTCATCTTTTATAACGAACTTTCAAAGATCTCAAAATTTGATAAATGGAACTGACTTTGTTTTCTTTAAGCATTTGTATATAAAATTCAAATCCAAATAAAACCTTAGTTACCAAAAGCATTTTTTTGAAATATTTGCTTCCTTAACATATTTGGTAGTAATACTAGAACGAAAACATGCATATTGCGAATTCTCTATATATGGTTCTAAGAATTCGTTATACGGATATAACGAATTACGGATATAGCGAATTAAATTCACAGGCCCCCAGGACTTCGCTATAACCGAGTTTTACTGCATATATTGTCAATTTAAGTTTCATATCATAGAATATTATACTTGTACCATTACATTGAATTATTCAACTTCTTGCTTATACAAAACATGAATTTAAGCATTCTTTTGTTATACATGTATATATTTATTAAATGAAATTGTCAATTTCAAGAGAAATAGTAAATTGTTGAAGTAGACAAATTTTAACTCATTTAACAACTTTTAATTTTTTTCTGTTTCAGTGTCATTACAGGATGCACTACTATAGGAACAGGTCTGCAGTATGTGTGGAATTCAAAAGCATATTTTAAATTAAAAAAGAAAAATTAGTGTTGTGTTTGTTTTCAATACTTCAATGTGATCCAATTCCAGGTGAGGATTTGCTGATGACAATGACATCAAAGTCTAGGACTGCAGAATCATTTAAATTAGCAGGAGTCAATGTTCATGATCAACCACAATTTTAATGGTTCTCGGGGCCTTCATTAGTAGCTAGCTCGTTAGCAACCAAAGCCTCAAGGGCCTTAATGGTCAGTCACCTGAGTATAATACTATACTATAAGATCCACAGAAGTATACAATAAAAATAATCTAAAAGATGAAGATTTGTTGCCAGAAGCAAAAGATATAGGATGATGTAGAATCACCTAAAATTAATATAGTACAAAGTATATTCTATGAGGTGCTGTTTTGGTATTTATGGCCATTAAGTGACATCACTTGTATATTTGAATAGGTAAAATCATTTGCTGAAATATAGAAAGGAGAGCTATCAAACTTTCAACATTTTTTTACCTTGATCTTTGAGCATTTTGGGTTTCCCACAGCAAAACATGGACACTGCCATTCTTTCTATAACATAGAAGGGTATCCATCTCTTATCGGCAACTCCATGATACTTTCTCAGATTCTGTATTACATATAGTGCCATTGTGCACCTCCTATTTCTTGCGTTAACATTTGAAGATTTTTAGCTTCTTCTCTGAAACCACTGAACCAATTTCAACCAAATTTGGCATATAGCATCTATGGGTGAAGGGGAACAAAAATTGTGAATTTCATGGTCCCTGCCCCCCTGGGGCCTTGGGGTGGGGCCAAAACCACTAAAATTAGTGCAATCTTTAAAAATCTTCTTCTTTACTCCGGGACATCAAGCAGTCAAACTGTTGGTATGATTGTAATCAGCATTGAGTCCTCTACCAAAATTGTGAAATTCATGGTCCCAAGAACAGGGGTTCTAGTGCTAGGGCGGGGCTAAACAGGTTATATAGTGAAAATGGATTATTACTTTGAAAATCTTCTTCTCTGCTCCTGGGCATTAAATAAGCTAACTAAGTACATAGTTATGTTGAATAAGATTACCTCTTCCAAAATTATGAATTTCATGGCCCCAGGGTCAGGGATTCTGGTGTTAGGGCGGGGCTCTATTGATTATATAGTGAAAATGCATAAATTCTTTAAAAATCTTCTTCTCTGCACTTGGATATTTAACCACAGAACTTTGTACATAGTTATGATAAGGAAGGATGCTTCTTCCCAATTTGTGAATTTCATGGCCCCTGGGTCAGGGGTTCTGGTGTTAGGGCAGGGTTCCATTGGTTACATAGTCTGAAAATAAAGTAATACTTTGAAATCCGTTCTTTGATATTAATCACCCATTTCTGATGAAATGAAATTTATGAAATTTCTAAAATTTTAAAATATGTGGCCCCAGGGTCAGTGGTTACTTTGGGTTGGTGTGCACAACTAGTGGTTATAAAGTGGAAATGCATTTTCTCTCTGTTACTCTGAACTCCCTTTGGGTATTAAGTAACCAAATTAAGCATGCTAAATGTATAGTTATGATAAACAATGGTGCTTCTTTCAAAATTGTGAATTTCAAGGCATTTGGTTTAAAATAGTCAAACCAAATTCAGTTGTTGGAAAGTTGTTACATGTTACTCAGGTGACCTATAAGGCCCGTGGGCCTCTTGTTTTTTATCTGACAGTTATTTAAGTCTCCAAGAACAAAACATGGACTTTGCCATGATAGTGGTATGGGAAGTAGGGGTATCATTTAGTGAGCTGAGTGCTAATAGTAACTCTATAGTTTAGTGAAACAAATAATTCTGCCAAGATAATTTAAAGTACGTGTACTTTTAATAATCCAATGCTGAAAACAATTTGTAAGCTATATAAATGGTACGATATGGTAAATTTTGATTTACTATTCTGAAAATACAGTAATAAAAAATTTGTTTGGTAGAAACAAAATATGACGTACTTGAATAGTATTCACAAACGAGCACAAAACAGATTCTTACCCTATACAAGTAATATAAAATTCTCAATCATATGAAATAGTGTTGATGACAGTAATTTTGTGAATTTTGTTAAAAATGTAAATAAGATATCAAAATGTGGGATGAAAAGCAAAACAAAATTGGAGCTGATGATAAGGGAATATTAACAACAGGCCTATAACTCGCATGCTCACCAGAGACATCATAGTCTACGGTCTTTATTAGATTTTAATTTTTTTAACTGAATTATAAAAAAAATTATTGACAGCATTCAAATTTAAACCAGCAATGCTTACAAATCCTCCATGAGTGTATAAGTCATCTTTGAGCTCATGTGGCCCCATCCTATACCCTAGGTTGAGATTTAAACAAATTTCATTATCTGAGGACACTTGCTTATATTATAAATCATGGTCATAATCCTCTTTAAAAAATTTTTTTCATATATGTATGCCTATGTAAATTCTCCATTCCCTATAGCGTGACATCTTAACCTATGGGCACTGTTTTAACTAAACTTGAATCTGAACTACTAAAAGATGCTTGCATATTAATATCACTGATCATTATCATGCATACTATGTACTTTTTAGCTCACCTGAGCCGAAGGCTCAAGTGAGCTTTTCTGATCACATTTTGTCCGTCGTCCGTCCGTCCGTCTAGCTGTCCGTCTGTCCGTCTGTCTGTCTGTCCGTCTGTAAACTTTTCACATTTTCGACTTCTTCTCAAGAACCACTGGGCCAATTTTGATCAAACTTGGTACAAAGCATCCTTAGGTGAAGGGGAATTTAAATTGTTAAAATGAAGGGACATATCCCCTCGCAAGGGGAGATAATCAAGAAAAGACAAAAATAGGGTTGGGTCATTAAAAAATCTTCTTCTCAAGAACCACTGGGCCAGTAAAGCTGAAACTTATGTGGAAGCATCCTGGTATAATGTAGATTCTAAATTGTTCAAATCATGACCCCCGGGGGAAGGGCGGGGCCACAATGGGGAATCAAAGTTTTATATAGAAAAATATAGGAAAAATCTTTGAAAATCTTCTTCTCAAGAACCACTGGGCCAGAAAAGCTGAAACTTATGTGGAAGCATCCTGGTATAGTGTAAATTTCTAAATTGTTCAAATAATGACCCCTGGGGGAAGGGCGGGGCCACAATGGGGAATCAAAGTTTTATATAGAAATATATAGGAAAAATCTTTGAAAATCTTCTTCTCAAGAACCAGTGGGCCAGAAAAGCTGAAACTTATGTGGAAGCATCCTGGTATAATGTAGATTAAAATTGTTCAAATAATGACCCCCGGGGGAAAGGGTGGGGCCACAATGGGTTAAAAATGTAAATAAGAATCAAAGTTTTATATAGAAATATATAGGAAAAATCTTTGAAAATCTTCTTCTCAAGAACCACTGGGCCAGAAAAGCTGAAACTTATGTGGAAGCATCCTTGTATAATGTAGATTCTAAATTGTTCAAATAATGACCCCCGGGGGAAGGGCGGGGCCACAATGGGGAATCAAAGTTTTATATAGAAATATATAGGAAAAATCTTTGAAAATCTTCTTCTCAAGAACCAGTGGGCCAGAAAAGCTGAAACTTATGTGGAAGCATCCTGGTATAATGTAGATTCAAAATTGTTCACATCATGACCCCCGGGGGAAGGGCGGGGCCACAATGGGGAATCAAAGTTTTACATAGAAATATATAGGAAAAATCTTTGAAAATCTTCTTCTCAAGAACCAGTGGGCCAGAAAAGCTGAAACTTATGTGGAAGCATCCTGGTATAATGTAGATTCTAAATTGTTCAAATTATGACCTCTGGGGGAAGGGCGGGGCCACAATGGGGAATCAAAGTTTTATATAGAAATATATAGGAAAAATCTTTGAAAATCTTCTTCTCAAGAACCAGTGGGCCAGAAAAGCTGAAACTTATGTGGAAGCATCCTGGTATAGTGTAGATTCTAAATTGTTCAAATAATGACCCCCGGGGGAAGGGCGGGGCCACAATGGGGAATCAAAGTTTTATATAGAAATATATAGGAAAAATCTTTGAAAATCTTCTTCTCAGGAACCACTGTGCCAAAAAAGCTGAAACATATGTGCCCATGGAAGGATCATGGGGTAGTGTAGATTTCAAAATGTCTAAATTATGATCAGTGGGGTAGGGTGGGGATGCATTATGTATAACAAGGGGGAAATCTGGTAAAGAACAGAATGGTTAAAGCTTCTCAGGTGAGCGATGTGGCCCATGGGCCTCTTGTTCCTGTATATTCCTGTCAATTTGACATCAATACCTATCCAATGATCATAATTTGAAGAATCTTTAACTATACAATTTGTCAAGAAGCTTTCACTGAAGTTTCATATTTTTCTACAGCCGTTTTTGAAGATTTTGAAATGATTCCACCCTATTTTTGCCTTTTTATAATTTAACTCTCCTTAGAATTGTCCATAGAAAATAATTTATCAAAAATTCAATCCCTTTTTCTTAATGATAATCCCTGCCAAGTTTGGTTGAAATTTGCATGTTTTTCTTGAGAAGATGATAATGTTATAATAAAGTGACACCAACAAGGATAGACAACAGATAAATTTTTATCAGAAAAGCTACTTAATTCACCTTCGGCTCGACAGGTGAGCTAAAAATACAATAAAATTAAATAAGTCCATTGCCTTGATCTTTGTCCTCCATGCTGAATATATACAGTATAAGCAGAAATTTTAGCAAGGAATCAATTTTTGCATTACATGTATTAGTAAGGATTTTGATATAATTGTTAAAATTAAATATTGCTAATAATTCCTATCGCATTGGAACTTACAATGAACCACTGTATTTCTAAATTTCATAAAATCACAAAAATTATGAATCATTATTTCAGGACAAATAATTAAATTTGGGTCTTGCTAATATTTCCACTTGTAAAGTAGTGTGGGCCATTATCAGTCTTTCTTCCTCATAATTGAAAGCAAAATCATTACTTGGATTCCTAATTACCAGTGGATAGAGGTTAAACAGACAGGCTCACTCAATACATTTACTACTGGTAAAGTGGAGATTCAGATAAATTTAAAAAAATCTTAATGATTAATTGTAATGAAATAAGGTGCTGTACACCATGCATGCAAACATCAAAAATCAGGAAAGTATGATAAAACTATCAGAAAGAACCCTCAAAATTTAATAACAGTAGCAATAATAAATTTATATCTACATGGTGTATTTGGGGAGGGAATTGATTTTTCATTCTAGAAAAAAATAAATAAATATCGGTATGTACAAAGAAAAACTCTGCATTGCATTTACACTTAACATACACATTAAGCAATTTTCTTAATAAATATTCTAGTAATTCACTTCATGTTAAGAAACTATGTACACAGGTATATTAAAAAGAGCACTGGTAAAATAAAACACAGGGTTTTTTTTCTTTTAGACCTAAAGGAATCTCTACATTTTAAAGAACTCTTCAGAAATGAAATATTTCAAGGTCAGATTGTCCTTCAGGTCCTGTGGAATGTCAAGTGAATTAACACAAGGAATGACATTCCTCCTAAATCTTCTTCTAAAAAAGTTCCGACAGATGGCCAAAAGGCTTGGAGGTGAGGTGGCAAAATTATTCAAAAACATTTGTTGTTGTCTGTGGAGGATAGGACTGTCAGCGGGGAATTCCCGGGCTGTGATCCAGCTCTCCCGGTAGATATTGTACCCGGCCAGAGTTAGAGTCATCAGAACGTCAATACTGGTCTGGTGAGCCGCCACATATATCACAGAGCGGGGTTCTGGGTAAATCAAGGTAGCCACATCAGACTGGGCATGCTGATCTATTCCACAGGAGACCACCTCAAGCTCCACATTCTTAACAATTAAATACTTGATTGTACTCAGATCATTTTTATACACCGCGTTCCACAGAGGCGTGGTATTATGCTTGTTCTTACAATCTGGGTTGGCACCAGCATTGACTAATTTGGTGACCATTTCCAGATTTTTGTTAAAAGAAGCATAAAGAAGTGGGGTATCATCGTCCTTGTCTGCATTGTTGACATTACAGCCCAGAGGGAGCAACATATCGATCACAGCAGTATGGTTTCCATGGGCAGCCAGTGACAGAGGGGTGTTCCCATCTTCTGTGCGTGTATCGTGACTCATTCCTGAGTCTAGAAGCAGCTGCACAATGTTGCAGTATCCATTCCAAGCAGCCACATGTAGGGCAGTATAGCCTTGTACATTTTTAGATGTCACATTTGCTCCATGTTTAACCAGCTTCTGAGTGATATCATATGCACCTGTAATACTGGCAAAAACAATGGGTGGAGTGCCATCACTTGACATGACGTCAGGGTCAGCTCCATTCTCAAGCAAGTATGACACCATTTCTGTGTTTTCTGAAATGAAAAGTATACCAATTTTTTTCAAGCTATAGCACAAAGTGAGCTCTGCACTCTAAATGAACTTGATAAGAGTTTTCCATGACACTACAATATGATTTAAACAAACACTTACCCAGGTGTAGGGCAAATGATAAGGCAGACTGATCCCTGTGGTTTATAATGTTAACTTTAGCCCCTTTTTCTATCAGTGGCTTGACATACTCCATACCACGGACCACCCCCATCATCAGAGCAGTGTTGCCTTTTCTGTCCTGGATATTGCAGTCCGCCCCTGCTTCAAGCAGAGCAAGAAATGCCTCGTGTAAGTGGTACTTGGCAGCAAGAATAAGAGGGGACTCATCCTTTGCATTTTTCTGGTTTATGTTAATAGTCTTGGCTTTTAATAGCTTTTTTACAACATCCACATAACGTAACTGTATGGCCTCATGCATTGGACTGGTATTGTCTATAAGAAATGGAACGTTAACATCCAGTCTTAAACCAATCAGGTAGTCTATGACACCTAATTGTCGAGACCGCACTGCATAGGAAAGAGGTGTTCTCTGACATTGTTCTGTTGTAGCATTCATGTTGCAGCCATATTTGTTCAACAATGAGAGAATTTTTGTGTGTCCAAACCCTGCAGCAGCATGGACCAATCGTAGGGAGGAAAAGTGATTTTTGAAGTGGCTTGGATTTTCTGCTCCACAGGAGCAACTTCCTCGTGTTATGAAGTCCAACACAGTATCTAAACCTTCCTCCAAAGCATTCCCGTGATTTAATGGGTGGCTCTCAAAGAAGTTTCGTCCACAATTACAGGTAAAATTGGAACCTGAAAAATCAATTTAGTATACCTCGGGTAAATGAACATTATCATAGTAACTTGAGAACATCAATTTCAATACATGTAACAATGCCAACAATAGCTATTCACTTAATAATATGTTTATTATAGAATGTAAATATGTTTGTGTTCATGTCAATCATGCGCTCAAACCAAAATGTTTTATAATGAGTATTATCCTACATACTTCTCTATGTAAACATGTCCTATTTTTACAAAAAATATTATTTGACCACTTTTATTAAACGGTTGAATGACTGAAGTTGAATACATACAAACAATAATGTCCGTGTCGAGGATTCCTTTGTATTTCTGAAACAGTAGTTCAATGTCATCATCCCCGCGAACCACTCGCTCATACAGGTGCGCCTGGGCACGCCTCATTTCTGTAGTTAATTCATATCTTGATTAATGCTACATGTAGAACTACATGATTGTATAATATATTAATTGTGCTACCCTGCCACTTGCATTGTATCTCATAATCTAATGTAGCTGCAGAACTGTAGCTCTCCGAAAAAACAAATTACTATAGTATATTGACAGACCAAAGAACTACAGTGCCACTTATTGCAAAACGTGTATATGTAATACTGCGCACAAAAAATTATGATGTTCCTCAATTTATTCCTCCATGTTTATTACTCAGTGTCATCTCAAAATATTATTTACCATGTGTTCCTAACTTATTGGTTTACTATTTTCAAATCATCCTTATAATTATTGTTAATACCCACCCGCCTGAAATTGAAAATTTTGCCTTATTACTTGTCACTGCCATTTTGGGTCCAAAGCTGTAGTAGGAAATGAGATCAAAATGCACAAAGAAAACATATGGCTGGACAGGAAATTGAACCCGGGACCCCTGCATCAGTAGTCAGGTACTGACTGACTACTGAGCTATTCAGGCCAATATTCATGGTCCGTAAAGCCCGAAATTCTACATTCCTCCCTCTTTAAACAGTGTTAGACCTGGAAGACACAAGTTCCAGAGCCCTGCCAGGAATTACTAATTTACACATACTATAAACCAACTTTTACATGTATTCACAACAACTTAATTTGCAATTCACCAGGGGTAAAGTAGTTGGCGACTATTAATTTTCGTGATCAGGTCTTTTTCGATCTGTTGTAAATTAATTGACAAAAAGGCGGAAATATTCGCTATGACGACACTGTAGCGAACTTCACAAAAATTTCTCACAAGTAAATAAAAGTTGGTTAACAGTACACTATAACCTGAACAAGCCCCCCCCCCCCCCACTGGCCACCAAAATTAGTAGGAAGAGCAATGCACAAAGAAAACATATGGCTGGAACGGGAATTGAATCTGGGACCCCTGCATTACTAGTCAGGTGCTCTGACCACTGAGCTATCCAGGCTGATAACCACATTCAGTAAAGCCAAAAATTCTACATTCAAGCTAATTCTTCCAAAATATAACAAATATGAGAGAATTAACTGATAGATAAAGAAAAAAATTGAAATCAAGATTTTACACCGTTAAGAATTTTGAAAATTTATTCAAAATGTAGCTCAATTTTTTGTGCACAATAAACACAGAATTTTTTTCTACGGGTAGCACATTGTGGGTTTTTTTTTCAGATCAGCGGGCTACTAACAGCTAGACTGACAGATCTTCAGTTAAAACTGATGCTTAGAAAAAACAATTTTTAAGTTTCATTTTCGCATTTAAAAAATTGAGGACTGATAAAATAGAAATGCATTTTTCATTACAAAATAATTTTCTGGGTTTTACCTAAATCATTCATTTTTTTAGGAAATTTGATTTTGACAGCAGGAACTCGATTGGGGAAGCTGGAAGCCAGTGGAAGGTGATCAGTTGAGTTCGCCTCAATTTACGTCAATAGCTGTTGGCATCTACAATGGAAACGGTCCAGTTGTAAAAAATGAAGTATCTGATATGTAGCTTGAAAAAATTAATCGGTACTTAAACTTCAAACATCAGTTTAGTAATGTTTACACTGTCACTGTCACTTTCTCGTCGCGACTCGAGACTCTTACTAATTTACCTCTCTTAACTGGAGAGTTTTCGAATAATAACAGAGTTATCGTTCTTAGTCTCAGTCTCTCTCTCTCTCTCTCTCTCATCAGCGAATTGTTCCAGTATATTTTATATTCATAAACTAAATATATTTACTGGGAATCACAACCGTGTTATTAAATGACCAAGAAAAACTACATTCTTCCTTCTTGAACAACGTACTTGTATAAAAGCTCTAAATAATTATATTCAATATTGAAATTTTATTTATCAAGCCCCTCAGTGGAAGAGGTGATGGTGGGGTGATTGTGGGGAATAATATAAGCAGCAGTAGACTCATTTACAGTAGAAAAAGAAAATTATTGCGATGTACCGTTGTGTGCCAAAGTAAAGATATGCACCTTTGAATTACAATATTTTTAGAATATCAGTGCGGATCATAGAAAACTATTGTTTTTATAAACTACAACAATTTCTTGGATTATCGAGAAATTTATGGTAAAATCTGTCGAGAAATGTCTTCAATAACAGGGATTTTACAAAATGTTGTTTTCATTGAAAAATATAGAGAAAAAATAAAATTATCTCCACTTTTGACACACATCTGTACATATACATGTTTTTTCTTAGGACTCGAGGAAGTTTCAAACATCTCAGCTTAATCTAAGAATTCCATACGTAAGTGTTACAACTCACTAGCACAGATTATTTCATGAATCTATATCTTTTTGGCCAAATTTCACTACAGAAATAAGATTATATTGCAATCATTTTCTTAGGATCCGAGTTCAGAGTTTTTAACAGAAAATAGTTTGGTTGCAAGTAAGACATTTTGTAATAGAAACTTCAGTGACCGAGTAACATTATTTACCTACTTTTTCTCCCAATAAGTACAAATGTTCGAGAATGATATTTAAATTAACGTTATTACATGACCCTTACCAATTGAAACCTCTTATTCTGCATGTCTAAAAAGTTGCATGCTAAAGAGAACTTTGTAAGATTAATATTTAAGAATTTCAGCAACAGGATTAAAAAGCTATTTAATGGCCCTCTTCTTTCCCTACTGACTAGCTATGGATCCTGCAGAAAACAGCTCCTCGCTAGTAAAGTGCGATGATGCCTAAAAGGCCATGCACTATACCGGAAGAAGAAGAGATGAAGAAAAATGTACGGAAATGCAGTGGGTCTAAAATAAGCAACTAGATTGATTACGCCGGCGTCCGATATTGATAAATGAACTTTTTTTTAAGTTGAAAAAAAAAGGAAAATTAACGATGACAACTAAAAGCTATGGCACGCAAATTCACAAAAATGAGCAAAACATAGTTTCACAGTCGATAAACTAGGTTTATCGGTTGTAAACTATAGTTTACGGACTGTTAACTATAGTTAACAACGTTAATCTATATTTTACATCCGTAAACCATAGATAACGCGATAATCTATATTTCACAACCGTAAACTATACTTAACACTGAAAACAATCATTTGCGATTGCAAAACATAGATTATCTGATAAATACAGTTTCACGATTTGTAAACTATAGTTTACAAACCGTTATCGATCTGATAAATATATTTTCACTATTTGTGAAACTATGATTAATATAGTTTACGATTATAAACTATAGTTTACAAACGTGAATCTATGTTTATCAACAAAATCTATTGTTAACGCTTATTACAGACAAACTTAGATTATCATTCGTAAACTATAGTTAACAACCGTTAAATATAGTTTTACAGTTGAAAACTATACTTAACGAATCATTAACTATAGTTTACGGTTTGTAAACTATAGTTTACAGTCGATAAACCTAGTTTATCAAATGTGAAACTAGGTTTATCTCATTTTTGTGAATTTGGCGTGCCATAAAAAGCAATATGTGGTAAAGTGTAAATATTTGAAAAGAGTACATAGTTTTAGTATTTTAGTATTTTGAGTTTATTTGACATGCATATTATTATTATTGTCTGTAAAATAATTTTGATATTATTATTTCCTGGAATTTATTTAATTTAATTTATTTATATTTCAGCAGTTTATTATCTATTTAAGGTATCATAATATTATACTTTAGAAACTTTAGAATTATTCAGAAATTAAAGCTGACATGAACTCTTAAAAAGGCATTAGTTTTCATCTTTGTACGACTTACTACATTCCTGTACGCCCTTGTCAGCATATTTCTTCGATTCCGCCATATTTTATCGAAGATTTTTGGCCACCCGTACCTGCTATATATAGCCTTGTACAATTGTTTCACTTGAGTGATTTTCTAGCCTGGCTGTCAACATGTACACATCTCCGATAGCATAGTCTTTAGAAGTCCATAAACTGAATAAACTGACCAAATACATGTTTGAAAAGTAAGAATTCAACAAAAAATAGAACTAAACCGAGAATTAAATTATTTTTGAATGCATTTGCTGCAATATAGAAAATACACTAATACAGAATACATTCATGTACAGCAACAATCCATGCAGGTCGAGAAAACGCGTCAAACGCAGTGATAAAACATTTACCTGAATATACTGCTATCGTTACAGGGATGTGCACATGTCGAAAAAATTATCCTATTTTACTTTTATTGAAAAATGCATCTCAGAAGTCGTGTAATCCATTGCTAACTCAACAGTAAAAGATGCTTGGACACATTTTATTTGGTCAGGGAAAATATCAAAGGTTGAAAACTCAGTGGGGTTGATTGAAAAAAAAATGCAAGTAATTTTTTCAAAACTAAACATTACTCTTGTCTGTAAATGTTGCAAATAGAATTTATGATTACATGGTTTAACATCATTAAATTTATAATAAACAGGGGCGTAGCCAGGGTACATTTGATGTGGACGCCTGGATAGGCTTGGGGTTTGGGGGTCGCCTTAAAGCCCCCGATGGGTCTAGGGCGAAATCGCCCCCGGAAGCTGGTGAATTTTCGAAGATGCATGTTTTAGCCTTCTGATAGCATTTTTCTTACATTTTTTTTCGGTTTGTTACGCAGCCACATTTAAGGTCTGTTCTCTCCTTATACAAAATGCGGACAGTCACTCAAAAATGAGAAAAGATCTGTCCAAAAGCGAATCCACGAAAACAATTTTTAGACTTTTGAAGCTGGACAAAATACGTATGGTAACATACGGGAGTTGGTTAGAGTAGTTGACTGGTTTAGACGGACCACGTAATTGACTGATAGTCAGGCTTACATTTATATTAAAAATACATCTCTAAAGATTGAAAAAAATAACAGTTAACCAAAATCTGGGAAAATCTTTTGATTTCAAGTATAAATTGTTTTCAAAACTGATTCTGTTGATAAATTCTTAATTGTTTCAAAGTATTTTTTTTTTTATTTTTAAAATTATTTACTAATACTTAAAAAAAAATGATGAGTACGCTTTACAATATTAGGCCTGACTCGCTCTCCTTTCCTTTCTTTTTTTTTTTTTTTTTTTTTTTTTGGAAAATGAACGTTTGTGCGTACAAACGTACGCCTGGCTACGCGCCTGATAAAGCATGCATTATTACGAATCATTCACCTTTTGAAGATATTTTCCTGTGATAGGAGGGGGGGGTGTAATAAAACATGCATATTAACACTCTCATAAAAAATAATTTAAGAAAAACGTCTGAAACAGATTGATTTTTTTATGATTGATTATTATCAAATAAATACTGTGTATTGCCTTTAGACCTAATATAATTTGATTTAAAGTTATTTATAATTTTATGCACAATGAATGAAAACATACCCCACGCTCCCCCAAAAGTCGAAGAGCTGAAATTCCCAGAAGAAAATAAAGGAATCGTAATTTCCTTGTTATATGCACATCTATGCACATTGTGTCCTAAATATCTGCAAAGTTTGGAAAAGCGGTTTATGAGGAATTGTGCTGACAAACTGCTCATCTTTATAATCAAGACATGGCCAAAATCTAAATGTAAAAGTGCGGAAATTCCCTAAAAAATAAAGAATTCGAAATTTCCTGGTGATGTGCAAATCTAGACACACATTGACTCCTATAAATGGAAAGTTTCTGTGCAGTGGTTTATAATTAAGAAGTTTATTTCTTTTTTGTGATACATATTTCAATAAATGGAATTCGCATTTCCTTGCACATTACCTATGTACATTGTATACATTTTAAAATGAATGTTCATAAAAATTCACAAATCTGGTATCTGATTCAAACTCTTTAGAAATATGAATGTTATTACACTTGGAAAAAAATCAGCAATATTCGTATATAGTTAACCAAAATCTGGGAAAATCTTTTGATTTCAGTTAGGTGTATAATATCGCACTTTCCTCCAAAACTGATTCTGTTGATTTTTTTTATCGTAAATTCTTAATTGTTTCAAAGTATTTTTTTTTTTATTTTTAAAATTATTTACTAATACTTAAAAAAAAATGATGAGTACGCTTTACAATATTAGGCCTGACCTCTCCTTTCCAGCTTGATAATTTTTTTCTTAAACCTTTTTTTTTTTTTTTTTTGAAAATGATGTTGACGTTTGTGCGTACAAACGTACGCCTGGCTACGCGCCTGATAAAGCATGCATTATTACGAATCATTCACCTTTTGAAGATATTTTCCTGTGATAGGAGGGGGGGGTGTGAAAATAAAACATGCATATTAACACTCTCATAAAAAATAATTTAAGAAAAACGTCTGAAACAGATTGATTTTCTTTATGATTAATTATTATCAAATAAATACTGTGTATTGCCTTTATTAGACCTAATATAATTTGATTTAAAGTTATTTATAATTTTATGCACAATGAATGAAAACATACCCCACGCTCCTATTGCCTTCTCATCAAAAGTCGAAGAGCTGAAATTCCCAGAAGAAAATAAAGGAATCGTAATTTCCTTGTTATATGCACATCTATGCACATTGTGTCCTAAATATCTGCAAAGTTTGACGAAATTGTGTGCAGCGGTTTATGAGGAATTGCGCTGACAAACTGCTCATCTTTATAATCAAGACATGGCCAAAATCTAAATGTAAAAGTGCGGAAATTCCCCAAAAAATAAAGAATTCGAAATTTCCTGGTGATGTGCAAATCTAGACACGCATTGACTCCTATAAATGTCTCGAAAGTTCGACAAAACTCTGTGCAGTGGTTTATAAGAAGTTTATTTCTTTTTTGTGATACATATTTCAATAAATGGAATTCAGGGTGTATATCACTTGACTTGTGCACATCTTCGAATAAAAACCGATGCAGTAACCTTATTACCAAGTATGTGAAAGTACGTTTACAGCGTTCGAGGCGATGGTATGCACCAATTGCATAGGGGCTGCAAATCAAAGACGTTGGTTGTTTTGTTCCATTCAAATGATATAATTTCAAAATGTGTTTGCAGATTTTACTGCTTTTTATTTCAAGTTTATTCTGCATAAATTGGCGTCACTGATAAATTGTAAATATCGACCATAGAATTTACGAAATGATGACTTTAAACGAGACTGTACTCGTGCATCTGACGATAGAAAATTTCATCACCAAACTTGCATTTTTTTCTTTTGATTCAAATCAATAATTATTTAGAAATATGCTATATATTATTGTGTTGTTAAATATTGTGGTTTTGTTATATAAGTTATATACTTTCTGCAAATAAGACAATTCCACTCCATCACTTTTAAAAGTTATGTGGTTCTCATATCTTGAAATATTCATGATCACGTTGTCTCGCATGTTTACAGCAACAAATGGTCCAATCTCGTGAATGAACCGAAAAGCATGATGGTCTACTACGTTTTTACTACAAACACGTGAGTTAGGGATTGTCAATATTAAGAGCGGTTGCTTTTTGTACCGAGGAATAATCACGTGCAATTGTTTTTTCAATGGACATTTTCGGTTGGGTAAACTTCTACAGCTGTCAGCGACTATGGATAAAGAAGTGTGGAAACCATATTGTGCCAAAATGAAATAACCAATACAAACAAATGATATAATTTGATCAATCAAAATGGTTATTAGATACATTCGATTCTATTTCTTAATGGTTCAAAACAACAAAAAATATTTACCACTAGATAATATAATTATATTCTTTACATTGATGAAAAAAAATATAAAGAATCTTAAGTAGGTTATATATGTTTTCAAAACAAATTTACATAAATATTGCCAAAACCAGAATACTACTAGATAATATAATTATATTCTTTACATGTGAACTACAGTATTTCTGACCCCTTGAAAAAATATTTAAAAAATCTTGCAAGTAGGTTATCAGCATTGGCTCGGGCTAATTCGAAAGTGAAATTTGGAGTTTGGCAGTAAATTGTAGTGAATGAATAAAATTTAGTAGTGAAAGATATTGGAACCTATTTTACTTGTCAGATTTCTTCGAACTAGTTGATTTTTATTTTAACTGTTCTATAAGTATTCCCCCACCCAATTTAAAAAAAACGATGCTACCTACCTGAATTAAAATTTCTTAATGGTGTTCATCGAAATGCTTGGTTGTGCTCTCAAACTGGAATAGTTTTTAGAGGCCTGGAATTCCTTGACCAATTTTATTTTATTAGCCCAACTATATTTCTAAGAAGGCAAGATGTATGGTATGTAAGTTTCATCTACATATGTTATGTAGTTCATATTAAAAAACGAAAGGGATAATTGACGATATCCCATTCAGGGTGTAAGCATAGCAGTTTAAATTACTTTCCATACATTGTATTTGACATAAAATATCTTTTGCGCATAATATGCGCTCCATACTGAAGATCGGTAAATGTTCACCCAACCGAAAATGTCCACTAGCAGTACAGCACGGGGAAACTGACTAAATAAACGGACCTGTACAATGGAGTGTGGAAAACTTTAATTTTCATCATTGTTAATCATTTGTATGCAAATATGAGCATGGGTTTAGTAGATAATAATGTACATAATGCATCAAGTCTTTCTGAGAGCGATTTAAAAAACTAGCCTTTTTGAAAAACACATGTAGTAGTTTATGTAGCAACACATAAATGCATTAAATGCAACTCACTGAGCTGATTAGTCTATTTGTGTCCCTCACTGAACAGACGTCACAAAAAATATTTTTCGACCTGATATGCTTTTCCCGCGCACATATACATCTTTAGTTTTATAAATATGCATGAGAGTATCATGTGACTAGTACTTTGTTAATAGAATGACCCGAATTTGAAATTTCATTTTTGGCTTATCATACTCCAGAAATTTTTGTTGGAGCTGTGCAAAAATACTGTTTAACACGGCATACATATCTTTAATTGACAATACGTCGTCGATATATCTAAATGTCGAGTTGAAGGCCACAACAAGTGTTTTCTTCTTTTCACGTAAAAGATTTTGCATAAATTCTGCTTCATATGAATATAAAAATAAGTCTGCTAATAACGGAGCGCAATTTGTACCCATGGGAATTCCAATAGATTGTTGGAATATAAAAACCACATCTTTGTGTCCATCTTCTTGATGTCAACTTCAGAGTACTTATGTGTGCAATCAGAATCTGTTTTAACAAAATAATTTTTCAAATGACCAATTACGAGGTTAGTAAACTTGTATTTTGAATAAGTGATATCACCTTTTCGAATTGGTGATATCACAAATTCAAATCAAATAAGTGATATCATCCATTGGAACAGGTGATATCACTGTGAAATAGGGGATACTACATTTTGCGGTAAATACCAAAACGGGGCCTCATACCCATGAATTAAATCACAGTAGTGAAAACCCAATCATAAATATGTGTTTTTATGCTGTTGACCCGGTTCAGTTTTCAACGGAATAGGGTCTAAATTCAACAGGTCTGTTCAACGTTGAAAAATGACCCCCGGGTCAATTTTTCAGAACAACGTTACACCGGCCGCCAGGAGGCGGTCGGTTATATGATATGAAAGTTTTAAGTCGCTGTGCGTTTCTGCGGAGTTAACAATTTAAATAAAAATATTCAACATTCATCATGTTCATATCGCTGGCGAGTCAATATTAAACAAAGATTGTCTAAATGTTTAGAAAAAGCACAATAATCGTAAAATTAAATTTTATAAATAATGAGGTAAATATTTCATCCAATCCTGATTGACAAACGAAGTGCGGAGAAAATTGGTACGAGAGTTAGGCATAGTCTAAAACAAAGACCGTGTTGTAAATCAACAATTTTACTTTCTCTTTTTAAAACAGGATCTGCTGTATTTATTTGAAATGAAGTGTATAATTAAACATTTCCTATAGATGTTTTTCAAAAATATGATGAAATATTGATTTCTTAAAAACAAAGAATATTACGACATGTTCGTCCAGGAGACTAGGATAGAGCGTGTTTTACAATGTGCCAAACACTTTCCCGCCACATCTCAACACCAAAACAAAGAGATTGAAAGAGAAGTAATGTAGTGGTGGATCTAGAAGGAGTTCGGGGGGGGGGGGGTAACATCCTCTAAGAGAGAGCGAGGAGCCCCCCATATTATATATTTGTTGCGTTTTTATTAAGTTAAAACTATAGCTAAGTTTAAACTTTAGTTTTGTACGTTTTATGTAAAAACTACTTAAACAGCAAACTCACCAGAGTTCGTTAGTACCAAACTGAGTGCAGAGACGCAGAGGACTATGCACAGTTTATATTGCCTATACATGTAATATTGTACATGCATTATTCATGAAGAAAATCGGCATTGTCGCATGCATTTTTTTTCGTGTCACGAGGATATTTTAACAGAAAAATATAAGAAATTTTAAAAAAAACCAGCAAATTTCAGTTTCTAAAATAATTTCAACAGTTATATAAATTGGTTTGCGGCCGATTTTTGACGCTTGCGTCAATATGTTTCTTGTAATATTTTGATGTCAAACTTTTATCGCCGAATGTGGCCTGTTCAGTATGTGAAATTTGGATCTGGGAATACTGTTGTCTTGCTTGTTAGTATATATACTCAGTATATAACAGTCTCCAAACCACCATCCTACGGATGCATGGTGTAGATCAAGATTAATTTTTTAGAAGAAAATCATTAATTGCATAGAAAGATAAACGAAATGATTTTTTATATATCTGCAAGAGATCTACATTTCAATGACTTTCTTCCTTATTGATGCGATCTAGTACGAGGGTCCTCACTTTACATTAGCACACACGCACGCATACGCAAAACCCGCGGAATACTATTCATCTCCAGGATACATAAGGAAGGAAAAAAAGTCACTAGTTTGTTCCCAATAAATCACATCCTGGTTCAATAAGATACATTTATATTTTCCAATACGATCAATCACGACCGATACAAGCTACATGAAAGATTGGAAGTAAACCTACAGATATATTCTACCTATGTGTAGATTTTGTACAGAATCATGAATTTAGGAAACTATACGGATAATCAGCTTTTGGAGGAAATGAATACCTTGTGTATGATTGTGATTTTGATTTTGTGTGATAGTGAGTGAAAAAGGTGTTTGAATGGTGAGTGAAAGTTTGAGAGTTTGTGCACTAGTATAAATGAGTAACATAAATATTTTTCTGATATTTCACTCTAATTCAGTCATGAAATGGTGTAGATATAGGATTGAGTGAAATGAATAAATAAGCCTAAAGTTGTAAAATTAGTTCTATAAATAACTTGTATAACTGTAATGTTAGTTATCATAAAATAAATATTATATCTTTTATTTCATATAATTTAAATAATCCTTTCCAATTAAAACAAAGGTATTTTTCATTAAATTAAGCAGTTATCATTATTAAACTAAAGATTTTTACATCAGCTAAGGGAGATTACTTATTTTTATGCATTCTTTATAGAACTGACACAGCTACGTGTATTAGCTACTAGTATGTAATATCCAGACCTTTTGACCATATTGAAGGTAATTTATGTGTTTTATGTTTGTGTTCTTTTATTATATGTATGCGTTGACAGAACTTTATTTTGAGTATTTGTCATGCATGTTTATATTTTGTGTTGAATTGAATTTCATGTATATTCAGTCCAATGCATGAGATTGTATTTTTGTAAATGTTCAGTAATATTACTGAGTATTTGATTCTGAATTACTTAAAATCAGATCACGATTATGATAAATTATTATGATTTTCTTTTATTTTGAATTACTAAATTGTCAAAGGAATTATTTTAATGACGAATTGATCTGTGATAAAGAAGTGGAAATTATTTTTGTATAAATTTAATACAAAGAGAATATGAACTATAAAGTATGAATTTATTATAATGATAACAAATACTATATTGCAGTTGAATGTATATTTTTATCTTGTCTAATAATTGTTATTGTTATTACAGGGTCTACTGATACTTGTACTATTACTCCACTTTATAATTGTTAATAAATTCAACTAAAGCAAGAAACGATGTGGTTGTCATTCCAAGAACTCTTTTACAAATAGAATAAAAATTAATCCAAAGTAAGGAGATTCAAATCAGTGAAGATCAATATCAAATAGAAAAGAACCCCGGTGTAAGGGAAAAAAGGACGATGACTTGGTATAGAGGAAGTCTGCTAGATCTGATGCTTAGAGATTATCAGAGAGAAGAAAGCAGCCTGAACACACAAAGATAAAATAAGTTTACTTTATTTAACATGCTGAAGAAAACAGGATCTATAAAAATCTTAGCATTTCTAATTCAATTGTAAAAGCATTTCCTTCTATAATGAAGTGTAATTCATAGAGAAACAAAAGGAAAGCCTTTCAGCCGAGCATTCGATATTCATTGACTAGTGTGTCGGGATTTAATATCAGATGTGAAATAACGCCTTATGAAAAGGAGCAGAGAAAGAAATTGTATAGATACCATAGAATACTGAACAAGAATTGGAGTACATATATTAAATAGAACATTAATATGGCTTGACAAGAAGGCAAGAAACAATATAATGAGGCAAGCCATAACAAAAAAGAAAGATTGACAGAGGTGCATTTGGCAGAGAAATGTGATGATCATTTTCTTCCGAGTAGAATCGACTCCAAGTCAGCATATTTATCATCCTTACAAATAAGACGGACAAGTCAACAGAAGAAGAATTCCTAATAGACTGAGAAGTTCTTGTACTTTTTAGTTTTTACAACCAACTTTATCTGTGCCTCATCGAATTACTGCATGGTACGTGATAGTTTTATTCAATATATTTTGTCTATAATATTCATCTATTCATTACTCTATGTGTCGATTGTTTATATACTTCTTTTATTCCACTGTTGTTCAATTTTATGTAAACACTAAGTCTAGGTATTGGAGACAACCATGTTGTAAATACGATATAAAATATCTCTTACAATTCTTTATGACAGAAGAATTCCTGACAGTTCTGGATTTTAATAGTTCTCTGTCTGGTATTTTTCCACATAAGTAATGGTATTTGTCGTACATTCATAACATTGGAATGATTATGACACATTATCTGCCTAATGACTTACTTAAATCGTTAATGGACGGATCTCTGGACCGAGTGATCGGACTAAGTTCATGATCGCATCTCTCAAAGAAGTGTAATGTTAGACTAATATTGTTAAAGTTGACATGCAACTCGTACAGGTTTTTGTGATTTCAGCGTTAATTCCTTGATTATATCAGCTTTATTTAATTAATTAGTGTCTTAGGTTTACAATCTCATTACAAGTGTAAACTTTTTTCTCCTTGTATAAAACAAGAATGAAAGATTTGGTTTATTTATTAAATTATATAAGGTATAGCACTAGTTACATGATGGGGAGATGCATTATGCACCAGGCACGAACATTTAGCATCGGGTGGGGGGGGATAGGGAGCCTCCCCCTTTTTTCATACATGTGTTGCTACTATAGAAGATGTTTATTAAAATTCCGGAAGCCACCCCCACCCCAAGACGTTTGGTTAGAATACATGTGCATGCATGTAAAATGATGATGTCTCGTCATTCATTGTCCGTCTGTGTGTGTTAACAAGTCAGGTTCTGTTCCAGAACATGCAAAAAATATTACGAAATAGCTTCCTTCATTTTGATACAAAAAAGTACAACGAGATTCCATCCCTTTTGCACAATTCAAGCGGGTTAAGAGGTGAAAAAAATTTCTTTGCGATAGTCAGATACACATTCAATTCTTGACACTTGACACTGTACCACAACAGCTGTCTAGGAATACGAAGTATACAATATTGAAAAGATTATTATAATTTAAATTCTTTTTTTTACGGAGGCAAGAGTCGTTCATGGGACAATAAAAAAAAATAATAATAAAAAAAAAAACAAGAGGCAAAAGGGGCCAGAGCCCTTACCTGAGCACATCGGCAAGGAAAAAGCACATATCAGATCAGAACTGAAAGTTTACTGAGGTTGGGGGGGGGGTGAATTTTAACCCCCCAGGGGATCATGATTTGAACGAACTAGAATCTACACTACCTGAGGATGATTCCATACAAAAATTACTAATCATGGCTTTGAAGTACTTGAAAAGAAGATTTTAAAAGGTTTCCCCATATATTCCTGAGTAAAACTTTGGTCAGCCATTTTGGCCCCACCCTAGCCCCGGGGGTCATGATTTGAACAAATCTGAATCTACATTACCTGATAATAATTTCACATGAGTTTCATCTTTCCTGTCTCAATGGTTCTTGAGAAGAAGATTTTTAAAGATTTTTCCTATATATTCCTACGTGAAACTTTAATCGGCCATATTGGTTGAACCCTACCCCAGGGGTCATGATTTGAACAAATTTGAATGTACACTACCTGAGGATGATTCCACGTGAGTTTCATCTTTTCTGGCCCAGTGGTTCTTGAGAAGAAGATTTTTAAAGATTTTTCCTATATATTCTTATGTAAAACTTTGATCGGCCATTATTGCCCCACCCTAGCCCCAGGGGTCAACAAATTTGAATGTACACTACCTGAGGATGATTCCACATGAGTTTCACCTTTCCTGTTCCTATGGATCTTGAGAAGATTTTTAAAGATTTTCCCATATACTTCTATGTAAAACTTTGATCGGCCATTTTGGCCCCACCCTACCCAGGGGTCATGATTTGAACAAACTTGAATTTACACTACCTGAGGATGATTCCACATGAGTTTCATCTTTCCTGGCCCTGTGATTCTTGAGAAAAAATGTTATTAATTTTTCTCTAATTCATAGTTACTGTATACAGGGTTATTTGTGCCCCGTGTTATTTTCGCCCTCTCACATTTGGAAATAAGTTTTTAAATTCGCCCAGATAGATTTTTGTTAAAGATATTACATTATTTACTTTGAATTCGCCCCGTTTTTTATTCGCTCATTTACGAGGAGGACAAAAGGTGCGAAAATAAAACGGGGGCGAAAATTTCCCCGTATACAGCATCTCCCTTTGGAAAAGGGTGTGGCCCTTCATTTGAACAAACTTGAATCCCCTTTACCCAAGGATACTTTGTAGCAAGTTTGGTTGAAATTGGCCCAGGGGTTCTTGAGAAGAAGATGAAAATGTGAAAAGTTTACGACAACAACAGACGACGGACAAATTTTTATCAGAAAAGCTCAATTGAGTCTTCGGTTCAGGTGAGCTAAAAACTCGATCAAAATCCTAAGACGTCGTCTATCGTAGCAAGTCACCTTTTTTTTTTTTTTTTTTTTGTGTCTATTCTTTTTTCACAAAAAAATTTTCAAAAAGAAAGGGCACAAGATCTGTAGCTTATGAAGATGGATGTGGTCAAACGAAACTATATCTTTTCATCCAATTTGCATTCGATAATTCGAGTTTTGCTGTACTTTCACCCAATTCGAAATTCAAAATTAAAATTGAACAGTCGAATGGAAATCGGAAATGAAAAATTGCATAGTGTAATGGCACTAGTGAGAAGATTTGGAACTCGAGCTGGTAGCAAAAATTCATTACTGGTGTCTAAGCCACAGGCACCTGAAGTATGGATAATACCCCCCCCCCCCTTTTGTTAATGAAAAAAATGTAAGAGTGTATAATATCTCAAAAATATAAAAATTTCCCCGTCAAACACATCTATATGTCGTTATGCAAGCAGATTGTACTTTTTCTCACGTTTATAGAATGACCCTATTCGGTATAATAAAAACATTTTTATTATACCGAATTGGGCCATTCTTTTTTTTTTGTCGTGTCCGTCCGTCTGTCTGTCTAGCTGTCTCTCTGTCTGTCTGTTTGTCCGCAAAAACTTTAACCTTGCCCATAACTTTTGATAGTGGAGCTATGACTTTCATATTTCACATGTGTATTCCTTGTGACAAGACATTTCTTTGCGTACCAGCAAATTTGACCTTTTGACCTTGACCTTGGATATGACCCACTTTTACACAAAAAATTCCAAACTTTTACTTTGGCCATATCTTTTGAACAGTAGATACCAGGACTTTTATACTTCACATATGTATTCTTTGTTGCAAGACCTTTCATTGAGTACCAACAACTTTGACCTCTTGACCTTGACCTTGGAGATTTTAGTACTTATGAAAAAACTTTACCTTTGGCCATAACTTTTTAACAGTAAAAGCTAGGGCTTTTATATTTCACATATGTAATCCGTGTGAAAAGACCTTTCATTGTATATCAAAAACTTTGACCCTTTGACCTTGGCGTTTGACCTACTTTTTACAAACTTTAACCTTGGCAATAACTTTTGAACAGTAGGGCCTAGAGCTTTTATACATCACATATGTAATCCTTGTGACAAGTCCTTTCATTGGATATCAACAACTTTGATCAACTTGACCTTGACCTTGGAGTTTGACCTACTTTTTACAAACTTTAACCTTGGCCATAATTTTTAAACGGTACGGGCCAGCACTTTCATACTTCCGATATGTAATCTTTGAGACAAGGCCTTTCTAAGCCAACAACCTTGACCCTTTGATCTTGACCACGGAGTTTGTCCTACCTTTAAAAACGTTAACCTTGGTCATAACCTTTGAACAGGTTTTTTATTTCACATTTGTATTTCTTGTGAAAAAGTCTTACTCTAGGTACCAACATATTAGATCTGCATTTGAGAAAGCTTAACCTTCGCTATGTTGCCATACGGGGGCATCAGTGTTTCACAAACACATCTTGTTTATATAGATTTCAAGCCTTTTTACACATAATGACGGGAAAACTTCAAGAGTACTGCGTAACACTATATTCAAGAAGTGGTGTGAATCAGATGTGGATACTCAAAAATTCCAAAGAATTTTTGGACAATATGAAATCACAAGAATTTAACAAAATCAACAGCTTAAAAACTTACGACTTTTCAACTTTATACACAACCATTTTCCACGATAAATTAAAATCCAGGCTTTTTGATATTATTGACAGCTGCTTTTTCAATAAAAATGGAACTCGTATATTTACTTACCTGGTCATTGGTCATACATGTATGCAAAATTATTTCGTTAAAACACATTCTGATTGCACACACAAGTACTCTGAAGTTGACATCAAAGAGATGCTTGAGTTTCTGGTTGACAACATCTATGTGGTTTTTGGAGACTAGGTATTCCAACAATCTATTGGAATTCCCATGGATACCAATTACGCTCCGTTATTAGCATACTATTTTTATATTCATATGAAGCAGAATTCGTGCAAAATCTAATATGTGAAAAGAAGAAAACACTTGCTGTGGCCTTCAACTCGACATTTAGATATATCGACGACGTATTGTCAATTAACAATGGTCATTTCGATTCCTTTGTCGATACGATATATCCTGGTGAGCTTAAGATAAAAGATACCACAGAGTCTGACACATCTGTTTCATACTTGGATATTTTACTTGGAAAAGACGTTAATGGTAATCTAACAACCAAGCTATATGATAAACGTGATGACTTTAACTTTTCTATCGTCAACTTCCCTTTAATACTTATGCAGCAATATACCTTCATCACCTGCATACGGAGTGTATATATCTCAGTTGATTCGATACGCAAGAGCACGCTCTACGTATGAACAATTTCTAAAACGAGGTAAATTATTAACAATGCGAAGCAAGTTTGATGAAACAAGAATATCAACAGTCTCGTTTAAAGTCATCACTTCGTAAATTTTATGGTCGATACAATGACCTTGTCAGCAAATAGAATTTATCATTGAGACAAATGCTGACTGACGTTTTTCTTACTAATTGTTAGTCCATTATTTACACACTGAATTGACGACGGATTTTTCCATTATATCCCGAGGATCACACGGCGGGTGTGACGGTCAGCAGGGGATGCTCCCTCCTCCATGGCACCTGATCTAACCTCTGATGTTTCGGAGGTCCGTGTTTGCTCTGCTCCTGGACATCTATTCACAAAAAATCGTACGACTAATCGTAGTCGTAAGACAGTCGTAAGATTTTTTTGTACGATTTTGGTTATTCACAAAAATACTTGCGATAATCTTACGACAAAAAATTATCGTAACTCTACGATAAATAATTATTTAATACATGTCGGCCAAAAAACGCTAACATTACAAAAATTAAGACAAAAATACTGTGGTTTTATCAATGAATGTCATATTTCGTAATTCAATGAACATTTGAATTCGTGGATCTGATCATCAACGAAATCCACGAAAATTGGTGCTCAACGAATATTGATGAAACCACAGTACATGTATATATTTTACCTCACTTATCAAGAGTAATTCACTATCTCGTGAAAATAAGATGTCGCAAAAATTAATGATCTGCAGTATAACTTTTTCTCCCTCTATAATGTCCTTTTGAGCAAAATAACTCAAAAGATAATTTTTAAAAATCCTAAAATAAGAGTTGTGAATGTATTTGGAATCAGGAGGCCCAAATTGTCAGTGTTTGCAAGATATCATGTTCAAGAAAAATCAACACACCTGTGTTCTTCTGCTTTTTGCTGCTTTGTTTCTCACCTGTAATCAAGTGGATTAAAGTAATTGAATATGAAAATCAATAACTTTAAGTTTTTAATCATAAAATAATAATAAAAAAAAATTTCTGTACGCTGACTTTTTTCCCCTCAATTTTATGCTAATTCTACAAAGTGAGAGAGAAGGTGGAGCAAAATCAATAAAGATACACATATAAAGCTTTTAGTTATATACATGTACTTACATTTGCTTCTCTTGGAGCCATCCTGTTCTTCTAAAGTTTTACGCTTATTAATGACCACTGTAAAAATACATTTTTATTACTGCAGATGAATGTGTTATTCTAATTATTATTTTTCTTTTTATAATTTATGCTTTAATTTTCTACATTTTGTGACAAAACTGTTTTTGACTTGTCATTTCATGCTTATATATACCAATAAAAATTATGCTTTTATCCTACACAACCTTATATTTCAACACTCTAACCATGTACATCATATAGTAAAGATTTTGTTAATCATATAGCTATATCTTCTAATAAAACAAGTACTTATAGTACACGTATTATAATTCACATACCTGGCTCAAACTCACTGGTTACCTCCGCTGAGGTGCTACAGGTAGCTATAAATATATCAAATGTTGCAATGAATTCATTATCATTAACAGGTACAATTTAAAGTAAAGTTTTTTTTCCCATGAACTTCTATGCATTGTATTCATTGTTTTAATTTAAAACTTTTTTATCTATAAATGATTCACT
Source organism: Saccostrea cuccullata (assembly GCF_032062105.1). Lineage (NCBI taxonomy): Eukaryota > Metazoa > Mollusca > Bivalvia > Ostreida > Ostreidae > Saccostrea > Saccostrea cuccullata. The sequence goes on from NW_026933907.1 coordinate 526,205, forward strand.
CAAAATTTTACAGATAAAACATAAACATGAAATCTTATAGAAATTGTCTGATCTTCCAAATTAGCTGGAACAATTATAAACCTGTACCTCCAGTCTCTGTGGCAGATACCCCAGGTAGCACTGCCTGTGCACTAGTTCTGCATTCACTCTCACTACATGCTTTAAGAACTGAAAATTATCATGCACTTCAAATCTTCATTTTATATTCAGATAGCAAGGAAAATAATATACATATGCCTTAATATGCAATTATAAAATTATATAAAACAGAATGTAGCTCTGAATGTTGATTTACTTTAAAATAAACTCTTCATGGTCATGCTGTTGATGTACACGTGCGAGATTAATACTAATAATATTTCATTAATTAATTCAATCTGTGCAATTCAATTTGAAGATTTTTTTTCTATACTTTGATGACTTACTTGATTTCATCAAACTGTACTTAGAGTACATGTAAAATTAAAAGGCAAAGACAATTTTTATTAAATGAATGATGTTCATACCTGTTCCTGTTGAGACCTCTAGAGTGTCTGTACCCCCGTCAATCCCATAAATAACTTTGTCAGAGATGATTCCAATGATCTAAAATAATCGCCCTAGCTCATATATTTAATGCAAAGGCCAAAATAAAAAATAGTCTTGTTTCCTGCTACCCGACATACCCTATTTTTTCTGGCTGGTAGCAGGAAACAAGACTATTATTTCTCTTGGCCCAAAATATCTTAAAATATCTTAAAATGATCGTAAACTATCATTTTGTGGCAATTGAATGACGTACATCATTAGACTTGTTTCAAATTTGACAAATATTTTGTGTATGCTACAAGTAACATGATAACTTTTAAATCATTTGCAACAAAAATTCCCAACTGCCCTTCTTAGAATGTAAAACTTACCCTCTTCTCCCAATCTTTGGTGTCCTCAGGGGGAGGGCCACCCCCTGTCTTAGTGGATACCTTTTTTTTAGTTGATGATTGAATATCCTGCCACTTTTTTTTTACTTCTTTTGTGGTACGTCCACTCCCACCAACTGCATTTACACTGAATAGTTTCATAAAAAAATGAATATGGTAATTCATGAGATAATGAACAATCTTCTAAATTGCACAGAATTTAAAATCTTAAGGAAAAAATATTTGAAATGTATAAATATTTAAAAATATTCAACAGAATTAAATTCCAACATGAAATTATTATACAAATAAGGACTCAGTGTAGGTCAATATGTATTTATTATGACCCAGGATGACAGATATTGACTGATGATATGTGGAGTATATTTACCTAATTCATATTTATTTTTATTTCCCAAATTTATTACATGTAGTACAATGTATACCTACTTAATGTTTACAGAGATAAAATGCTGTCTGTTGTAAACCATAAATAGGTTGAATGTAAATGTTTCAGAATTTATTGAATGTTACTCATTTTTTGTTATAATTCTCAGTAATAATTTTTTAACCCATCACATGATTATAACACAAGGTATAGAGGTATATTGAGTACCCCTCCCCTATAATCGCACTCATTTATACTTGCAAAGGAAATGCATTCACAAAATGTTAATACCTATGTCATATACGATAATTTATCTACACAACCATATATGGCATGCTTGTCTTTATTTTCTTTAGTCTCCGTAAACAGCATCAAAACTATGCTCGCCGAGTGGAAAAGTCGAATTCAATCATAGAATGGCTTGTTTTAAATATTCCCGAAAACAATGTTAACAGGTATCCTTGTTAATCGTTTTGTATTTTCGGCCTCAGAGTTCTTCGGGATATCTTTAGAATCTTTCTCACTGCAGTTCGCAAACTTGTGAACTTACGAATCTCTGTATAATTAGGGGTTTGACTAAAGCGAAAGTGAAAAAGAGACAGTTCGTTCGAGTCATTATTCGTCAATTAAAAAAATAAGTAAATACTTCGTATTCACTATTTACTAATCTGATTACCGGATTTCACAATATTATATAATATAAATGAACAACTTATCCACATTTCTAAAATAAACACTCAACGTAAGAAATATAGGGCCTACAGTGACGTGGCTTACCCCTACCCAACCACCCTTTTCCCCCATACACCTGCAAATGTAAGTCCGATAGGAATTTCATTTTGGAATTTCATTTTAAGACATTGTTCAGTATTGTTTACAATATGCATCCAGATATTTCATATTTTTATTTAAATATACTTGCATGTTAATCACATATCTACTGTTGTTGCATACTTTCATAGAGTGATTTGACATTGTAAACAAATTTTACAAACCTTGTGGTGATGGCCTCCCAAGCCCCAGCCTTATCTGCTGAGGTGAGTGCCGGAGAAAATCTCCCCCGCAACACATCTTTCCTCTCGGATACGAGATCCACGAGGAGAGATATTTCTCCGGCACTCCAATTCTTCTTTCTGCTGCTGTCAGCGCTCATTTTCAAGACTTGGGTGTTGCGTAATCGTCTGCTAGGCCTACTTCCGCTTTTCTCGTACTATGTACTGCGCATGGGCAGTTGTCGGTAACCAAGGAAGGAAAAATCTTACGATCGATTTTCACTTACGACAATGTGTCGATCTTACGACCACTTTCGTGAATTTAACTTTTATATTTAAGTTCAAGTCGTAGACGTAAACTTACGATTTTTTGTGAATAGATGTCCTGTTTTGTATTGTTTTATGGACTTTAATTGATATTGAATACTTTTCGTTACCACCATATCTTTCCTTAGATCTTTCGGGACTTTTAAGGTATGATGAACTTTTCCCTCATTATGAATGAATACATATAGATAACAGAGAAAAAAACAGGGAAACTCAAAGAAACAAGATTTTTGAGAGTATTACATAAGCAATACATCATACATGTCCCCTACCGGGTTCCCCTTCTTCTTTAGGATGTCATTTCATAATATGCAAAAAGTATGTCCAAGGTGAAACTAGTACTGTTCAATTTTGAGGTTGTGGATGCCTTTAACCTTATAAAATAATCCACATATAAAAGACGAAAATTCAACTCATTTTTTCAAAGGTCCATTCCAAAGATTTTTACGTTATGTAGGTATATACCCAAAGTAGCTATTTTTACCTACTTTTTGTATTATCTGCATTTTGCAGCCAAAAGACCGAATGGCGCAACATGGTGAATACCATAATTTTTTTATACAATCACACTAATGATGAATAAGACAAAATTTTGGACAAAAAATGATTGCTTCATGAATCAACAATTTTGCATTAGTTTCTATGCGAAATTGATAATATACAAAGTAATCATTTTTTGGCTAAATTTTTGTCATATCCTCCATCAGTGTGACTGTATCAAGGAATTGTGTGCTCACCATGTTGCGCCGTTCCTGCACTTGGCCACAAAATGCAAGAAAAGCCAGAAAGTAGGTAAAGATAGCTACTTTGGATAGGTTTAAATACCTAATACCTACGTAGCTATTAATGTCTACGTAGGTAGAAATAGTCTTTGGACTGGACCTGTTTATATTTACCATGTTGACCATCGGAATTTAGCGCAGCAAGGACCCGATCTTAAACCATTATGAAAAATTAAAAATGCCTAAATTTTTGTCAAAAATCAATGAAGCGAAACGACATTCAAACTTGATCTATAACTCATCAAGATACACTAACATACCAAAATTCAGCTCAGTATCTGCAAGCGTTTAGAAAAAGAGTGCGGAAAACCAAATAGGACAGACTGGCAGACAGACGTGGACAGTTAGATGGACGGACGGACAGACGCAGAGGGAACCTATAGTCCCCTCCGGTTTCACCGGTAGGGGACTAATAAAAAAAACCTACCCCCTATATTACAATAGAGATTGATAATGCGGATCATATAATGATGATAAGAATTTAAGCGATGCGTGATAAACTTCGGTCTTGAAATCAAAAAGGCAGGGACGTAGCAACAGGGGGGGGGGGGGGGGGGGGGGGGGGGGGGCAAGGGGTTGAAAAAGTTGGCCCCCCCCCCCCCCCCCCCCCCCGAAACACGTTTTTGGCGTTTCGGACAACTTTTTTTCTCTCTTTTTTTTTTTTTTTTTTGCTTATCAACCTTTTCTGGTAAAGTAAAAAAAATTCTCTGGTTGCCCCCTCCCCTTTCAAAAACGATGCTACGTGCCTGAAAGGTACTCACATACCGGTACATGTACCAAAAATTGTTCAGTACATGTATTTGTAAGCGTTTAGAAAAACCCTTTACAAAAATATATAGGTCGTATTTCCGTCAAAAACCATCGAAACTAAGTCTTTTGCCAGTTATCAAACTATATAAAATATTCTGACGAAACTAGAATAACCACGCATGGTGTGTTCCCCATGAATATTTGTTCGATGCAAGTTTTAAGAAGTACTTGCATACATGATACTAAAAATATCCTTAATTAAGAAAACTAAAGCATACATAAAATGTTTGTCAAATGGAGCATTCGAATCACCAAACCACCAGACTAGATAACTACATTTGTATAGGTGCATTTCAAATGCAAGGTAAGCTTGGACATCACAATTTACGCTGTGAACCATGCTTACTGCAATGTACTTTGTTCTTTGTGGGCCAGACGCAGCCTCATCTCAGCAAGACATGCATCAGACTGCAAACATGACGCAAAAAATATGTGTCATGCCTTTAGTCTATATATTGCTCATAATAACAGGAAATAAGCTTATTTTTTCCTTATCTCTTTTACATCGGAGACAAAGAAGATGGACGAAGCTGACGAGCGATCCGCGGAAACGCTCGGCAAACATGAAGGTGAAAAATTGAATCTCAATCATATCAAATTTTTACCAAAGGACAGTTGATACAAACAAACTTTTGTCCAAAAAATTATAAATTAACAACTTGAGTCAGATTTTAATGGGTAAAATGAATAGGCTTCACCGTATAGTTTTTATTTTTATGCCCCGTAAACGAAGTTTCGGGGGGTATATAGTTTTTGTCGTGTCCTTCCGTCTGACTGTCTAGCTCAGTAGCTGTCTCTGTTTGTCCGCAAAAGCTTTAACGTTGCCCATAACTTTTGATTTAGTGGAGCTATGACTTTCATATTTTACATGTATATTTCTTGTGACAAGACCTTTCTTTGGGTACCATCAAATTTGACATGTTGACCTTGACCTTGGAGTTTGACCCACTTTTACATAAAAAGTCTAAACTTTTACTTTGGCCATATCTTTTGAACAGTAAATACCTGGACTTTTTTACTTCATATATGTATTTTTTGTGGTAGGATCTTTCATTGGATACCAACAACTTTGACCTTTTGACCTTCACTTTGGAGATTATGGTACTTATAAAAAAATGATTTAACCTTGGCCATAACTTTTGAATGGTAAGGACAAGTGCTTTCATACTCACATATGTAATTCTTGTGAGAAGACCCGTCACTGGATACCAAGAACTTTGACCCTTTGACCTTGGAGTTTGACCTACTTTTAAAAAGCAAACCTTGGCCATAACTTTTAAAGAGTTAGGGCTAGTGCTTTCATGCTTTATACATTCATTCCATGTGACAAGACCTTTCATTTGATTCAAGAACTTTGACCTTTTGACCCTAGAGTTTGACCTACTTTTTAAGATTTTTAACCTTAGCCTGTTAGCCATAATTTTTAAAGGATTAGGGCTAGGGCTTCAATACCTCACTTACGTATTTTTTGTGACAAGACCTTCCATTAGATACCAATTACCTTGACCTTTTGACCTTGACCATGGAGTTTGACCTACTGTTTAAAAACTTTAACCTTGGTCATAACTTTTGAACACAAGGGGCTAGTGCTGTCATACTTCACATATGTAATCCTTGTGAAAAGTCCCTTCACTGGATACCAAGAATTTTGACCTTTGATCTTGACCTTGGAGTCTTACTTACTTTTAAAAAACAAACCTTGACCATAACTAGTGAAGGGTTAGTGCTAGTGCTTTCATACTTTTCATATTTAATCCTTGTGACAAGACCTTTCTTTTGATATCAAGAATTTTAACCTCGACCTTGGAGTTTGACCTATTTTTTTCAAATTATTAACCTTGGCCATAACTTGGCCATTGACCTTGACCAAACTCCAAGGTCAATTTTAACCTTGACCTTGGAGTTTGACCTTCTTTTTCAGATTTATAACCTTGGCCATAACTTTTGAAGGGTTGGGGATAGGACTTCCATATTTCACATATGTATTCTTTGTGGCAAGACTTTTCATTGGATACCTTGTACCTTGACATTTTGACCTTGACCTTGGAGATTTCCGTACATATGAAAAAAAAATTTAACCTAGGCTTACTTTCATGTTTCACAATTGTATTTCCATTGAGAATACCCTACTTTCGGTACCAATATTCTACTATTAAATTTGCAGAAAAGTTGAATCTTTGCTGTGTTGCAATACGGGGGCATCAGTGTTTCGCAAACACATCTTCTTTATTATTATAAAGGAATACTAATTTATTTTTATATGCTTCCTACATTTCATTTTTCTTATCATGCGCCCGCATCGATAGATCCGGGCGTAAATTGTTTTTAATTCCTGTCTGTCTGTTGTCAACTTTAACCTTCGCCATAACTTTTGAACCGTGAGAGATATTGACTTCATATTTGTGAGGCATACTCCATCAAATGACTCCAAGGTTTATGACCTTGTTACTTTGGCTCTGCTTAAGATAGCTTTTTCGAACTTTTGCCATAACTTTTAAACCATAGGAGATAGAGACTTCATATTTGGTATGCATACATGTACTCGACTGATTATTCTTTCAAATGACACCAAGGTAAATGACCTTGTGACCTTGACTGTGACCTATATGCTATTCGAATTTTCGAATTTTGTTGCCGTCGGGCGCATAGTGTTTCACAAACACATTTTGTTTTCATGTATGGTGAAGTAATCATTTAACGATACTGACACAAACACCAAAAATTAAAAAAGAAAAAAACAGACTCTTTGAGTTTAAATCACGGCAAATATTTTTTTTTTTTTTTTTTTTTTTTTTTCTTTCACAAGTACACAAAGCAGACAATACATATATATAAACAAAGCATATAAACACATATACACGGTAAATGTCTTGATAGTTTCGTTAGTTTACAGCAGTACAAAGTTTACTTGTATACGTGAAAGTTATTTATTTTATTTAAAAAAAAAAAGGGGGGGGGTCAGCAGTAGTAGAAAAATGCATTCAAATGTTTATAATTAGCTAATGTAAATCCTTAAAATTAGCATATAATTACATTTTACCATAAAAACAAATGATTTTTTTTTTTCAAAGTACATCACAGATTGTTTGCCAGTGCCTTTCATATTCCATATATTTGCAACTTTGTAATAACAACACCTTTTCTATAAAAATTCTCTCTATAATCCTCTTTATTAGGAGGTCGATACTTAATTTTGGAATACTTTTATATTTACTTGCAAAAATAAATTGCTTTACAGTAAGTATAATCAAGTTTTGTAATTTACAAATATTCCTGTTCTCGTATTTACCAAAAAGTATTGATATTTTATCAAAACTACAATGCATCTCAAATTTGTCCAAAACCCATTCTTCAATCCTACACCATAAGTCTTTTACTTTAAAACATTCTACAAACAAGTGGTCAATTGTTTCTAAGTCACTTAAGCAAAAAGTGCAGGCTGGTGAGTCAATCAGCTTCAATTTAAAAAGATAATAATTTGTTGGAATAATTCTGTGTAATATTTGAAATTGGAGCCAGTGAAATTTGGATTCCTGAGTAACTTTGAAAGGAAGTTCAAATATTTTATTCCAATCTGCTTCATCAAAGAAAACATTATTTTCATTCCATTTTAAAAGAGAACTGATTGGCTCTCTCTTGTTATTTATAAATATTTTATACATATCTTTACACCCTTTATTACTTCTATAAAAAATGAAAGTTGAATGTGGAATATTTGGTCCAATAACCTTTAATCTTTTAATGTCCTCTATTCCTGCATACTTCAGTCTTTTTAATATAGCCCTCTTAAGACCATTATATTCAACAAAATTTGTTTTCACTTTTAAGTTTACTATGGTATCGAAGCTTAAAAAGTTACCATCATTATCAAAAAGGTCATTTAAAAAGACAAAGCCTTCATCAAAATAGCTTTTCCAGAAAAAAGATTTTCTATTAATCATTATATGTGGGTTATTCCATATATGTTCTAATAACACATGTTTGTTTTCTTGGTTTATATTTATAAGTCTTACCCAGGAATTAAGGACCTCTTTCCAAAAATTGTTTGTTAAATTCTGTGCTAAGTTTAAAATGTAATCTGAGCCCCTTATCCACATGTTTTCAATGTCTGTTTTTAGTTCAGCTTTAAACAACTTTACCCATTTTGCATCTGAATGAATGAGTCTTCTAACCCAACTTGATTTAAGTGCAGAAATAAATTCTGTGTAATCTACCATTTTCAGCCCTCCATATTTATAGTCCTGAATTATAACATTTTTCTTTATTTTATGTATTTTACTATTCCATAAAAAATGAAACAACTCTGTCTCAAACATTTTTAGAAATTCGGGTTTAGGATTTGGTAGTGTAAGAATCAGATGATTTAGCTTTGGTATTATAAGAGTTTTAATTACTGTTAATCTACCAATTGGGGTAAGTTTCCTCATACTCCAACTACATAGGAGTTTTTTAATATCATTTAATTTTGACATGTAATTTAATTCAAGCATTTCCTCCAGATTAACTGAAAATTTTATTCCTAGCAGATCAAAGTTTGAATTATCCCAATCAAGCTTCCACCGAGAATGGTGAAAAACTTCCTTGGAATATTTCTTACTTCCAATCCAAACCATTTTTGTTTTTAAGAAGTTAATTTTTAAACCCGAAATATTTGCAAAATAATCGAGTTCTCGTAGAATACCATCCATTGAGGTAGGTGAACCATCTGAAATCAGGGATGTATCATCAGCATATTGTGAAAGTTTATATTCTTCGCCTTCGATTGTTATGCCTTTAATGTCTTTATTATTTCGAATATGAATTCCAAGTATTTCTGCATATAACAAAAAGAGATATGGTGAAATTGGGTCGCCTTGTCTACAGCCTCTTTGAGGAAATATATAGTCTGAAATAATACCATTTTGTATTACACATGATTTAATACCACTGTAGAAAGTCTCAATCCATTTTTTAATGGAGGGCCCAAAGTTGAAAAAGTCCAATGTTTGATATATAAATTTCCATGAAATTGTATCAAATGAATTTCTTTTTAAATTTTTTAAACTTTTTTTTAAAATTAACTTTAAATTTTTTATCTTTTAACTTTTTTTAAAATAACTTTAAATTTTTTTTTTCTTTTTCAAAGTCTATAAGCATTAGTAAACCAGGTACTTGGTTTAATTCTGTATAATGCATCAAATCATATATTAATCTAATATTCTCCCCTATGAATCTTCCTTTTATAAATCCAGTTTGGTCTCTATTGATTAATGTGTCTAATTTTGTTTTCATTCGTTCAGCAATACAACCTGAAGCTATTTTATAAACTACATTTAGTAGACTAATTGGCCGCCAGTTTTTTAAAAACTGTTTTGGTTTTCCTGATTTTGGAATACAAGTTATAATTCCAAGTTTATTTGACTCTGTAAAATGTGTTAGATCATATGAATTGTTTATTGCTCTTGTAATAAAAGAACCTATATCTTTCCAAAAAAATTTGAAAAACTCGCAAGTAAATCCATCGGGGCCAGGACTCTTCTCATTTTTCATTTGTTTTAGGAAATTAAGAACTTCAGAATTTGTCACTGGACCTTCAAGACTATTTGATTCTTCTTTACTTAACTTGGGAATATCTTTAATTTTTTAATTTTTCATGAATATTTTCAGATTCAACATTTTCCCTTTTTTTATATAAACTTTCATAAAAAGACTTTGTTTCCTCTAAAATATCTTTCTGAGTAGAAACAAATGATCCATCATCTCTTTCTATTTTTGGAATTTGCTTACTGACATAGTTTCTTGATTCTAAACTAATAAAGTATTTTGATGGTTTTTCTCCTTCCTCAATCCATTTAACCCTTGACCTGATACATTGTCCTTTAAACCTTTTTTTTCTTATTTCTTCTATTTCTGTTTGTTTTTCTGCAAGTTCATTTCTTGACTGTTCAGTTAAATTTTGTTCTAATTCAAATATTTCTTTTTCTAATTGTTTTTCTCTTTCATTTGTTTCCTTCTTTTTGTAAGTGGAATACGAGATTGACTTTCCTCTTATTTCCATTAGTAAAATATCAAGAAAAAGTTGATCACTAATAGTAAATTGAATATCATCATTACCTAGACAGCTAAGTCTTTCCATATTGTAAACAGGGCAGACATACTGAACTTTGACCTCTTCAATCTTATATTTTATCTTTTTAACAAATTCCTTATCAGTTAGTAAAGAGTTATTAAATTTCCAGAATCCTCTTCCTTTTATGAACTCATTTAATTTACAACTTAACAAAACTGGTGAGTGATCAGAACGATAACTATTCTCATAAGTTACAGAAGGAGTCATGGTAAACAAAGATTCCGATATTAAGAAAAAGTCAAGCCTAGCTTGTTTAATTGGGTTTTTTCGTCTCCATGTAAATCTTTTTAAGTTTGGGTTATTTTCACGATATACATCCTTTAGGTTTAGAGCATCCATAAGTTTTAAAACTTCAAGTCGTGATTTAGGATTATTTAAATTTTTGTAGTTTGTTGAATCTAACTCTTTATCAAAAATTAAATTGAAGTCACCTGCAATAACAATGTGTTGAGAACAGTTTATCTCCTCTATTGTATTAAGTAAACTTAGAAAAAAATTGGGTCTATCACAATTTGGACCGTATATATTTATCAATAAAAAAGGTAAGTCTTCAATGATGACATCTAAAATAAGATAATTTCCCTCATTATCCTTAAACTTGTTGCATATTTTTACTTCACAATTGTTATTAAATAAGATAGCAACTCCTCTTGAATTGGATTTAAAAGAACTAAAAAAAGCTTTATACCCCCACTGTGTTCTTATCATGTTCTCATCTTTTTCCACAGAATGTGTATCTTGAAGAAAATAAACATTATAATTCTTAGCTTTTAGATTTTTGAAAACATCACCTCTTTTATCTATATCCCCCAGGCCTTGGCAGTTTACTGACAGTATTTTTATGTTGTTTTCCCTATGTCCCATAAATGTCTGTATGATGATAGGAATAATGCTGACCCCCAGTTGTCAAAAACAAATAATTGGAAAAAAGTTGAAAAAAGTATGGGAAAAAAAGACATGCCTCTTGTTGTTGATTATTTGGAGGGGGATTTTGCCAAAAACTTTTTAAAAGTTATGATAATAAATTGGAAGTAGGCACATTTATAAAAATAAAAAATGCTAACGGATTGTAGAGAATACTATGCACAAAGACTTTTCTATTTAATAGCGAAAAAGGATATGAGCATAGAAAGTTATGATAAAAGTTTAATAACTTAAACAATAACAGAGCAAACTCTGGTTTTAAACAAATCATAACTTGACTGTTTTGTATCAATTAGATAATGTATATTTGTTTGATATTATGGAGACTATGTGCATAGATTCCCCCATTGTTATGTGGTATTTAAGTCAAATAATATATTCACATATTATGTTAACACCAGGCAATATTTGAAATGAAAAGAAAATTGTTTACCAAATGCGAAAAACAAAACAGGAAATACAACATTTCAAAAAAAGCCGGAATAATTAGGTAGAAAAAAATATTCCGGAATATTTCAATAAATACACCTGATGTTTATTTCACTTTGAAACACTGTTATCGGTAATAAGATTGGTTCAAGATAGTGGTCCACTCAAATAACAGTCGGAATTCACCTTTTATGCGAGATTGAAAGATATATATCAAACTGAGACTGGTAACTTCTTTGCCGCACCGAGACCTGCTTCCTTAATGTGCGAGAAGCGACGGGGTCCGATGTTATTTCCGTGCCATCTTGACACAACTACAAGTGCATTGTTAATTTCGTTATCGGCCAGCGTTTTTAATAGCAACCTACCGGCTCCATGCTCTCCATCGTCATTTGAACCTTCGTGCACCACTCCATCACTACTTGAGAAACGGTAGGCGTAAATATTGTGACTCGCGCTTGGCACAGTCTCGACACGCATGATATCCACCAGCGATTTCTTGATCTGTTTGTAGGAGTCGACCTGTGTAGCGTGTGCTATGAACCGGTTCCCGTTATCTTCTATGGACTTCCCTGTACTAACGGCAGTATTTACCACGTCATCTGTGATCACTTCGTCTGCGGTAGGCAAAGGTCCGACTTTCTCCCGGTAAACGGAGTTGCTTTGCGTAAATACAAGTTTATCACCCTTGATTTTTGACTCGATACTGCGTTCCGCATACTTCTTTTGAACTTCGTAGAGTTGCTTTCTCCTCTCTCGGATCTCTTCCGGCTGCTGCTGTGCTACTCTTATAACTGATTCTTTTTCTTTCAAGACTTTAATATGCTTCATCACAAGGTCTTTTTGTGTCTTATCACTGAATTGTACACAGATGGGTCTCGGGAACTTTCTTTGTACATCATACTCTCCCATGCGGAAAAGTTTGTTTATTCGGAGTTCGTTAACTGTTGCCTCTTCCATCCCCATTTCAGACATGAAAACATTTCTAAGAATATTAGCAAGATTTTCCGGGGACTTTCTCTCTGGACTTTTTTCCTCCAACCCACTGATAATAATATTGTTCTCCATTGATCTTGATTTGAGGTCGATAATTTGATTATTTTGCGTGTTCACACGATATTCAAGCTTAACTACGTAGTCCCTGAGTCTATTTAATTCTCTCTCCATTTTCTTCTGATTGTCCTGCAACTCTGTTACGAGGTAGATAGTATCATTGGCCTGCTCCTGGACATTCTCTAGCCTCTCCTGAATACCGTTTTTCGCTCTAATTTCTTTAGTAATGTCATCTAGATGCTTGCCCTGACCATCGAGTCGTAACATGAAATTAGCTAGCGTTGTCTGTATGCTGGAAATGCCCTGCATAATTTCTCTAAGTTGAAAACCTTCAGTTTTCTGTTTACCTTGTTCATCTTGTTCCATTGACAATTCACCCGTATCATCCGTTTTGTCCAGCGGTCGTTTTTTAGAGATCTCCGCCATTGTGAAGACAAAATAACACTGTATTTAGGTATATGAGTATCGCTCACCGTTTAACAGTTAAATGCCACTGACTTACCGAAAAGTTTACCAACTCTCTGGTGTATCTATTTCTTTCCGTAAACTACTTAAATCTGCACATAACACATAGAAGAATGTCTTGATTAATATCACTGCATTTTAAATTTCAGAGTTTCACTTTTTCACAGGGTTTTTGGCAAAAATTCTCCCTCTGCCAGGAATGTGTGTCTTACATGTTGGGCATGCGCACTCCCTTCCGGCAAATATTGCTTTCACACACAATATTGTTGTAGAAGATAAATTAAATTTATCATATTTTTATGCGCCGGGATCAAAAGATCCGAGGCGTATAATGTTTTTGTTCTGTCTGTTTGTCTGTTTATCTGTTTGTCTGTCTGTTGTCAACCTTAACCTTCGCCATATAACTTTTGAACCATAGGAGATAGAGACTTCATAATTGGTTTGCCTTGTGACCTTGACTGTGACCTATATGCTAAAATAGTTTTTGGAACTTTGTTGCCGCCGGGTGCATAGTGTTTTTGTAATTAATATGGATGCATGTAGTGCACATTTCAACGATTTAGCCGTTTTCTGGTTCGTATCAAATAGAAGAGTCCTACATAGCTGTACTTGTCAATATATTTTACTGCTGTTGTCTATTGCTTCTCGAGAAGACCAAGCATTAAAATCAATGATAAGTAGGGTTCCAAAATGGAATAGGAGTACAGTCGAGTATTTTCATATGTATAGATTCTTAAAGAATAAATTCTTTCTCCTGGACTTTATTAAAGAATGTTTCTGTTAAAGAGCAAAACAGTATCCAGCCTGTTAATACAAAAAGTGCATAACAAATACAAATATTACTGCGTCGCAAGCCCCAGTCTCATAAAAAGGCCTTCTGTAAACACCTTGCAATAGATGCACTGGAAGTCTTGGAGAGCTGGCACCACACTTCTGACAGGTAAGCATAGTTACAATTGTCCACATCATTAATAGCGTAATTACCTAACAACACTATTAGTCATGTTATTGAGATAATACGGGTTGGATTTGAAATATTTTTCTCTCCCATGATAACCGTATTTTAGATTAAATGTTTATTACAAATTTTAATGAATCATTAGTTCCCCCAGGAAGCATTATCGTAAAGAATTTCAGAAAAGGGACATGCGTGGTCCATCGATTATTAACATAAGTTTATGTACTTTATGTTTTATAATTTTCGACTCTCTATTTTGATTTTGTAATTTTACTTAAAGCTGCCTTAAGTTTAGCGCACTCTTTGAAACATTCAGCACGACATTTAGGCATAATCTAAAAACAGTATATGATTAACCGTATATTGAAAAATACGGAAAGGTAAACATTTTTATTACGTGATACTAGTAATATGTGTTTTGTGTTTTTCAACAAGGTGATTTCATATATCATGTCAAGGTTAACGTCGCAAACTGAATGATCCTTTCTGAGAGAGCTATATAAACGGACTTTGGACCGTGGCTTGAGACAATGGGTTAAGTGATTGTTCCAAGAAAATTAAATTTCCACAAAATTACGACTGACATGCATAATTGGCCAAGAAATAAAAATACATTTGATTGCAATTTTTCAACCAAAAAGAAAAATATGGGATTATGTATGCAGAATTTCAAAGGAATTGACCTATAAGAGAGAAAAGAGCATTTAAGAAATAAATGTGCGTTAGTTATTTTCTGTTTTTACCCTATGTGATGTTCAATAGCCACAGTAGACTTGGTTCAGAATCACATAGGGTAAGAACAGACTATAGGAATTCTTTTATTCGAGGAGATAAACAATTTCGTCACGGGGGCCATATTTCGAACGGAGATTTCAGTGAATATTTTAATTTTGGGATTTACATGCCTAAACGGTAAGCTATCTAGAAATAATAGTGACAGAGAGTCAAATAAACAACTAAATGACTTGCTGTAAATTCCTAAATACACGCGTGGAATTAATTATCGCGTAATTTCGCGAGAAGCACCACACGCGAAATAAAATTACTCGCCTTTATTATTATGGTGCTGAAATCAATATAAAATCTCTTAACCAACCGTCTCTTCGCCAATAATTATCCTCGCGATTTGCCGTTGAAGAGCCTATTCGCGATAAAAAGTACTCGCGAAAAAAAGTTATCTACAGTAATTGAAGCGAACGGCAGTGTGGTCTAGGTGAATAATTCTTGCTATAGTCGACCGAAGTTGGGACTTAATCTCCAGACATGAATTATGAGTGACTGTCCAGGGATTCTGCGACGGCGTCAGTCCAAATATCTAGCCCAGCAGAATATCAACAGTGATTATCAACTAATGGTCAACTGGCCGTCTTATGCAAATCAGTTGAACGCTTTTCAGCATTCAACTCCTATTGGTCAACTGTTTTCGCATTATCAGTTGACGACTAGCTGACTGCTAGTTGACGACTAGTTGACGGTCAACTACACATTTTCGTATGGGTAATCTTGACTTTGTCCTGTTACCCTGGATCGGATTCACGGAAGTCCCCCTGTTCTTCTGCCAAGACAT
The DNA here is from genome assembly GCF_032062105.1 of Saccostrea cuccullata. Taxonomy (NCBI): domain Eukaryota; kingdom Metazoa; phylum Mollusca; class Bivalvia; order Ostreida; family Ostreidae; genus Saccostrea; species Saccostrea cuccullata. The sequence goes on from NW_026933907.1 coordinate 541,905, forward strand.
TCTAAGTACACATATAGACTGTCCTTTGCATTTCTATTCGTTTCCAACGATGCAAGAACGAAACCGTTCGTGTACGCACTTAGTCTTCACAAGGTCATAATTAACCTGGACGCATTTTAAGTTTTCTATATATTTCTGCCCTCTCCCCCCCCCCCCCCTCCTCATGATGTGGTTTATGGAGACCGGGTCTTCCAACAATCTATTGGAATTCCCTTGGGTACCAATCGCGCCCCGTCATTAGCAGATCTATTTTCCTATTCATATGAAGCGAAATTTGTTCAAAATCTTTTACGTGAAAAGAAGACAACAGTTCCTGTGACCCTCAATTCGACATTTAGATACATCGGCAATGTATTGTCAATTAACAATGATAATTTCCATTCTAATATCGATACGATATATTCTGGCGAGCTTGAAATAAAAGATACCACAGAGTCTGACACATCTGTTTCGTTTCATTTTTGGATATTTCACTTGAAAAAGACGTTAATGATTATCTAACAACAAAGATTTATGATAAACATGATGACTATAACTTTTTCATAGTCAACTTCCCTTTCTTATGCAGCAATATACCTTCATCTCCTGCATACAGGGATTATATCTTTTAGTTAATTCCATACGGAAGAGAATGTTCTATGTATGAACAATTTCTTAAACGATGTAAGCTATTGAAAAACAAGGTGATGAAGCAAGAAAATCAGCAGTCCTATTTAAAGTCATCATTTCGTAAGTTCTATGTATGGCACGCCAAATTCAAAAAAATGAGCTAAACATAGTTTCACAGTCGATAACCCGGGTTTATCGGTTGTAAACTATAGTTTACGGACTGTAAACTATAGTTAACAACGTTAATCTATATATGGCACGCCAAATTCACAAAAATGAGATAAACCTAGTTTCACTTTTGATAAACTAGGTTTATCGACTGTAAACTATAGTTTACAAACCGTAAACTATAGTTAACGATTCGTTAAGTATAGTTAACGATTCGTTAAGTATAGTTTTCATCTGTAAAACTATATTTAACGGTTGTTAACTATAGTTTACAAATGATAATCTAAGTTTATCTGTCTGTAATAAGCGTTAAACATAGATTTTGTTGATAAACATAGATTCACGTTTGTAAACTATAGTTTACAATCTAAAACTATAGTTAAGAGTTGTTAATCATAGTTTCACAAATCGTGAAACTATATTTATCAGATTGTTAACTATAGTTAACGGTTTGTAAACTATAGTTTACAAATCGTGAAACTGTATTTATCAGATAATCTATGTTTTGCAATCGCAAATGATTGTTTTCAGTGTTAAGTATAGTTTACGGTTGTGAAACATAGATTATCGCGTTAACTATAGTTTACAGATGTAAAATATAGATTAACGTTGTTAATTATAGTTTACAGTCCGTAAACTATAGTTTACAACCGATAAACCTAGTTTATCGACTGTGAAACTATGTTTTGCTCATTTTTGTGAATTTGGCGTGCCATAGTTTAATTACGGTTTGTAAACTATAGTTTACAGTCGATAAACCTAGTTTATCAATTGTGAAACTAGGTTTAACTTATTTTTGTGAATTTGGCGTGGTCGATACAATTTTATCTCATATAACTATTTTTTCGTTGATTGTATATGAATGAACTATATATGTACCAGGTAGATGAGATAATGTATATATTATCATTTGCACGTTGTGTGTTCTGCTATTCTTTGGGAATAACTTAAGTTCAAAATCCTTTGAAATTGGCAATCTTTCCATATAAATTTTGATACACTGGTGTCTCTCTTCGAATCATGCCATGATTATAACATGTCCGTTTGTCATTAATGAAATCGCTGGTTTATCGATACCGTCACATTACTCATTAAGGCTCAGGATTGTTACCACAACAAAGTTACTTAAATTTGTAAACCCTAATGATGACTTTCGATTTGTCATGACAGAAAAGAGAATAAACCCATCAGAAACTATTAACAAATCACTACAGTACCACACGACAGCGACTACAACCCACCCGATAAAACGTCTTTGTATTAATGTGATTATTGAGAAAAAGTGTGCTTTCCATCAGAATATTTCTGTGTCGTATCAGCTGTTTTCTTTGTTTTTTAAGAGTTCTCATTATAGCTCGGTCGGCTAACGCTGGGTAATGCACCTGAAGGTTAAAGTCCTTTTTTCTGTTGTTGATGTCGCTTTTTCCAGCAATTAAAATCCATATCACTAATATGATATAATCCTTTATACCATAAAGTCATCTGGGCTGTTTAATTGAATTGTTCTTTTTGTAAAGTCAATATGCCATAGTGATGCAAAATCAATTTAAGTAACTCAACTCTATTTTTGGTCGAAAGAATTTTATAATGAGTTGATCTGTTCGAAGTAAAATACAATGTTCTATTATAACTAAGTAACTTAGAAAAAAATAATAGCACGAGTCGTCATAAGTATGGTCTTCGACTTAAGTACCCTTTATGTTACGACCTCCAGCAGAACTAGGGAATATTGGCAAAAAATTTAATTCTATTGTTTGAGTAATTTCAGACATTTTTTCTTTGTTTTCCTAGTGTCTTTTGATCCTGAAATCTAGTTTAACTAGACTTTATGATCATTGTTTGATGTTTGTCGACAACTTCATGAAATCACATTAACAAAGTGCGCTTTAGGACAACACAGCAGGCTCGATTTATGAGGCAGATGTTCATCTGGAAATTATCATTTGGACATATTTAAAAACGAGATTAAATAAAATCTATAGGGTGACATTTGGTGTCATTGTACTTATATGCACCTACATATTCTGCGTTTATTTGTTTTCATTTCATTTTCCAGAGAACATGAGTCTATATGATGTGAACAGAACCAATCTACAGACCGTGTACAACGTCATTTATGGATATATGCAGAACAATTACGACCCACACTGGGACAGTGGTAACAGGACGTTATTATGGTGGCTGAACGACACCGGGGAAAACTCACTTCTCCACAACGCCAGGCTGTTTTACTCTTACTGTACGCCGTTTGTAATAGTCATCGGACTTTTAGGGAATGCTCTCTCGCTGTGTGTGTTTATGACCAAGAACCTGCGCAGTCTCTCTGCCAGTACATATTTGTCTGTCCTGTCCGTGTCAGATCTTTTGACCTTACTGTTTTACGTCACGGTGGAATGGCTTCGGCGGGGACTTGTCTACCTGGATCCGGAAATGAGGAACAAAACCCTTTTCTTCGATGAAAATGTGGTTTGTCAGTTCCAGCAGTATATGGCTTATGTTTCTAGGCTTCTGTCGACATGGATTGTGGTTGCGTTTACATTGGAGCGCTACATTGGCGTTTGCTGGCCATTACTTAGAAAAATAATTTGCACCAAACGCGGAACTAAGCGCATTATTGGTGGCATTATTGCGTCTTCAACGATCGTTGTTCTCTACAAACCTATTCTAAGTGCCATTTATGTTAGTGCTAAGGGGAATCGCTACTGCACCACGGCCGAAAACTACAGCTTTTTGTCTTTTATTCTGGACAGTATTTATGCCATTTTGATGAGCATGATACCCTTTATAGTCATAGTAGTCCTCAACATCCTGACCATTCGGAAGATCTTGTCAAGGAATAAGAAACGAAAAAGCCATAACAACATAGTAACTGAGGAGAGTGTAATTCGACTGGAATTCACCATTATTTTATTGGTAGTATCATTCTGTTTCATCGCCTTCAACGTGCCATTTTTTGTAGTGTGGTTGCGGACCTTCCTGCATTCCAAACACCTCTCCAATACAGAGGATTTAGCCGCATATGCGGACCCGGATGTAGATTATTGGCAGGGAATTCTATATATAACAAGAACCATTTTCAATATGAACTATTGTATTAACTTCTTTTTGTACATCATTGCGGGTGCATACTTCCGACGAGAAGTTAGAATGTTGTTTTCGCGCCATTCCTTTCGAGATCTACCCTACTCTCTTTGCTCTCTACGTCTGAACACCCGTTCAAACACTCGCACGCATAAGACATATCTGTGAATCAGGATCATCGGTGCATTGGAATCATAAGCTTTTAGGCATTCGATCTCTCACTTTTGAAGTAAAACAGTCTACAACTATTGTACATGTATATTAATGAGAGAGTCAAGAAGTGCAAGCCAACCGAGGGAACTAGGCTTGCTGAATGCTTGAAGGGAATGGAATCTTGCTGACAACCTCAATGCTTAAATACGATAAAAAAAATAATAAACCTGTACATTCAGTTTTATGCAAATTACAGGCGAACAATGAAAATATCCATACCTCAGAATGTAGATAAAATAATGAAAACCCTCAATAGCAAGGCACTGCAATTCAATTAATGGTCTGCAGAGTACATGAATCTGCAAGCAATACTAGTACTCTCTATATTAGGCCTGTCTCCTTATATGTAACCTTCACTGAGCTGCGTTTTTGAATCTGGAATCTAAAATTTGCGAGGTGTTCAATAAGTGTGTTTAACTGTGTATCAGTTCATCAGACTGACGCACTGATTTTCAAAGAATCGAAAAATTTTTTTTTTCTTATGTAGTGAAAAATCTTCGTCACATACACAGAGATTTACTTCTTCATTATGAGAGAAAACTTGCGCGCCATCTAGCGTTAATTCAGATAATGTCTGTTTTTAACGCCATCTAGCGTCAATTCTGTGAATGACTGTTGGTTTTGCATCAGTGATCGTTGGTTTTGCATCGGAGTCTGTTGACTTTGCAAACGAGTCTGTTGATTTTGTTTTAAGGTGGTCTGTTTTGTATTTCAGCATGTTTTTTAAAATAAGTTGTTAGTTTTGCATTAACATCTTTTTACCCTTTCCGCCGCCCATAAGAGCTAGAATGTTTGGAAAATATAAATACAGCGATGGTACTATTTTAAATACACACAAGCATTACCGCACTTACACAGAAACAGAGCAATCTGAAATAAGAACTTTTCTCTGGGCTATTCTCATAAATATGATTTGTAAGTACTCTCTATTAACTTTATTCATTGTTCAATAAAATCATCAAAGGCAATGATAAAGATATTTTTAAAATGTTTCTATATTGCTGATTCCACGCCATGCACAATAGGGCCGCCTATTTGGTGTCAGATCCGATTGTTTGATATGTTCCCTTTCTATCTGTTTTATGGTTCTCTTGTTTATATTTAGACATTCGAAAGTCCTGACTGATGAAAAACTGACATCATTGCCAGAATACATTTTCATCGTGTTTTTATTGTTTGTTTTCGATTTCTTTTCATTAACAAACTGTCAGAGTAAAAAAGTGAGGAACTGGCTGATAATGATTTAGAGAAAGTTTCAAGAATATGTTCCAAGTGATGTCAAATTGCTCATCAAATTAAACGCAGATACACCAAAATTTATTTACACTGTATTTCATAATAGTCCTACTGCAGTATTTTTTAAGCTCGCAGAATAGTTTAAGCAGCAGTGTCAGCCTCTTAACACTGTCTTCTTCATGCTCCAGTATAGCCTAAACAGCGGAGCTGCTCCTCTTGATTTGCCCCTACAGTAGTCTAAACTACGAAAGCCCAGAAGGCTCATTCGAGATTCGAGTTTCCAAATACGAGATTCGAAATTCGAGATTCAAAATTCGAAATTCGAGATTCAAAATTCGAGTTTCGAGATTCAAGATCCAAACGAACCAATCAAAAGCGGGTTCAACATTTGATTATTTCCCTTTATTATGTTTTTACTATCAAGAAATAGTTCAATATAATTATATTAAATGGGTCATTTGATTAAATTACAATGCAAGAAAAAGTGTTATATATATTAGAGGGAAATTTAAATAATTAATGGAATTTTGATCGGCAAAAAATATTTTTATTTATATTATAGATTCTTAAATATTAAATAGATTTCATATATCAGGAGTATATATATTTTTGAATTGTCTACTAATCTTAATCTTTATGCATTTCCTGTGTTAGGAAAACCACAGGTACTTGTGAAAGGTACCACCCCACCCCCCTCCCCCGTCGATATTCAACCCTAGGGCATATTGGACATTTTTTTCACAAGTTTTATTTATTAAACTTATTCATCATGTATACAATAACAAAAAATTGTAAAATCCCTAGAATAATCGCTCAACACCCCCCCCCCCCAAATACCCACTATACATTATAAGAGAAGGATATGCCACTCCAGTCTGTTTACGTTGTACCCCCACTGGTGTTAAATGCATTTATTTTGTTTTAACTTTATATGTCGATTCACACTGTCTCTACATATACAATGTATTTCCAGGGGCGGATCCAGGAATTGAAGTTAGGGGGGCGCCAGATTCAGGCAGGGGGTCTGGGGGCCGCCTTGAGGCCCTCAGTGGGTCCAGGGCAAAGCCCTGGTGGGGGCCCAGGTGGCGAAGGCCCCGGAAGCTCTTGGATTCTAGAAGTTTTGTAGGGTAAAAATGAGGTCTACCGAGTAGACATTTAAAACATTTTCTCGACAAACTATGTTTTATGCTAACTTGGACAATTTTAAGGGGGCGCGCGCCGGGTGCGCCCCCCCCCCCCTTAAATCTGCCACTGATTTCTGTCTTAGTCCATGCTATCAGACTGACTCTGCATCACGTAATAATCCCACATTTTTTCCGTAAACAGCTTTCTTTCTTGTAAAGTGGGGTAATAAATAGTGTTTTTTTGTTTTGTTTTTTTTTTTGGTTGAGCGATTATTCTGGGGGTTTTACGCCAGCGATTTTTTTCGTATTGTAAGGCTACACATAACAGAGAAATAAGCCCCGGGGTTCAATATCAAGGGGGGGGTCTTGTCCACACGTACCTGTGTTTTTCTAAAAATTAAGACAAGAAACATGTATTGACGTAAGCGTCAAAAATCGGCCGCAAACCAATTAATGTTCCTTTTATGAAGCAACTAAAGACTATGGTGGTCTGTTTTTAAAATATCTTATATTTATCTTTTAATATATATCCTCGTGATATTAAAAGCTTGTGCTCTACATTGCATGATTTTCTTAATTATATAATGCATGTTCAGTATTAACCCCTGGTACTCTGCGTCAACAACTTTTGAACCGTGGGCCTGTATGGCATTTACATTAAAAGTTTAAAACTAAAATTAAATGTAATCTACAACTAGATATCCAGTGTAGTTTAATTTAATAAAAATGCAACAAATATGTTGGTATCCTTGCTCGCTCTTAGAGGAAAAAACTAAACTCCCTCTAGATCCGCCACTTCATTTCTTTTCTTTGAGTTGTAGCGGGAAAATTCTTGGCACATTGTAAAACGTGCATTATCCTCGTCTGCTAAGGGCCAAATCTTGTAATATTTTGTAGCCTGCTAAGTCTTTTAATGAATTTACATTTAACCATATTTTTCAAAATGTTTATATGTGTACATATGTACTCGTCATTTTAAAATAAATACATACAACAAATCCCGTTTGAATAGAGAAAATAAAATTGTGTAATATACATAACGCGGTCTTTGATTTAGACTACGCCCAACACATGTCTTAATTTTCTCCGCACTTCAAACATATCTAATAAATTTCTAAGTCAGTATTGGATGAATTATTTACCTCATTCTTCGTAAGAATTTTTAATTTTATGTTTATTGTGCATTTTTCTTTAACCTTAAGACCGTCTTTTTAATATACTATTATATTAATGTTAAATATTTTTTATTTAAATTGTTTTTTATCCGCAGAAACTCACAGCGACTTCGAACTTTCATATCATATAACCGACCATCTCCTGGCGGCCGGTAATTTGTCATCCATACAAAAATATAATTATATACTCCTGATATATGTAATCTATTTAATATTTAAGAATCTATAATATAAATAAAAATATTCATTGCGCATCAAAAATCCATTAATTATTTAAATTTCCCTCTAATATATATAACACTTTTTCTTGCATTGTAATTTAATGAAATGACCCATTTGATATAGTTATATTGAATTATTTCTTGATAGTAAAAACATAATAAAGGGAAATAATCAAATGTTGAACCCGCTTTTGATTGGTTCGTTTGGATCTTGAATCTCGAAACTCGAATTTTGAATCTCGAATTTCGAATTTTGAATCTCGAATTTCGAATCTCGTATTTGGAAACTCGAATCTCGAATGAGCCTTCTGGGCTTTCGTACTAAACAGCAATGAAGGTTTCAAAAAGAGAACATGCCTATTGTTTGTTTTTCAATCCTTGTCCTTAAGGACCGTCAGTCAATATTAATTATTTCTAGCGGTTTTTTAATTAAACCTCTCTGGAACGCAGATTTTCAAATAATTGCAAGGCAGATGGCATACAAAAGTATTGAAACTGGAGCGTTACCAGTGGACGCTTAGCTACATGGGCACTGACTGGACCTATAGGTATTGTGTGTAATATTTTTTCTTCTTACCCCATCACCAGTTTAATATCATGGCTCTGTGAGCCTGAATGAACTGCACAACTATCACTCTTAAATTCTATATTATATAGACCAACGGCGACATGTTGACTCACGGGACACCATATAAAGTGACAAATTGTTATTTGAGAAGAGAAAATAAATCATAAAGTTATATAATGCACTGTTACAAAAAAAGATTATTTGATACATTAATATGGATTGTTTGAGGACATTAATTGATAAGACATCCTAGATCAATAACATTTTGCTGTGAAAAAATAACAATATTCAATTTTCTTTGGAGATATGCTTCCATCATTTTTGTATCTTTAAATGATGTGTTTGATTGATAATCAAGGACGAGATGAGCTGTTTGTCGTCCATAACTGACCTCCAATTGTTTTTAGACTCGTTTAGATAACGAACTACACATATCTGCGTTGTTGTAAAGAAATGGTGGGGGAAACGAACATTGATCAATCTGAAAAAAAATCTATAATTAATACAAAGCTGTGAACAGGAAATGAAACACGAACTCCTGAAAATTCCAGAGGTGGGGTCCGGTGGCTTAGGAGGAGTAAGCATCCCCTATAGACAAGCCACAACTGCAATGCGCCCTATGTTTTGATAGAGAGATGGGATATTCCGTTGTAAAATTCAGTATGAAAACGAAGTCTTAACAATTTGTACTCGTGAAACACGTCAGCCAAAATATAAACCAATGATATATTTGCTTACATTGTCATAATCGCGACTATATGATTGAAGATAGATTTTACTGGGAGTATACTCTTGAGTATATTGGATAAATTTGAGATGTAAACAACGTATGCTATCGCAGTTGATATTATATAAACATTGCATGTAGTTGAGTGTAACATTGAAAATTTTCACCCCAAGAAAACCATTAATTGTCAACCGAGGCGCAGGCGATGTTGACAATGGTTTTTGAGGGGTGAAAATTTTCAATGTTACACTCAACTACATGCAATGTTTATTAAATATTATACTGAATGTTTTATACAAATACATATGAACAGTGAACCGTGCGCGCATAAATTCTGCGCAGTCGCTATTTTTTGGAATATCACCCGTCGTCAAGCAGTGTTGGCTGTTGCTACGCTGGAGGGCGTGGCTTTGTTATTCAGCGGTACATGTAGTAGTGTTTTTTAACAAATGTTTCTCGACGTATCAGATTCAAGTAAATTTACATGAAAGTATAATATTACATAAATATTGCATGTAGTTAAGGGTGAAAATTTTCAATGTTACACTCAACTACATGCAATATTTATTATATCATGCTGAATATTTTACATAAATACATATAACAGTGAACCGTGCGCGCATAAATTTTCCCAGTCGCTATTTTTAGCTCTACTGGTCAGAGACCAGAAGAGCTTATGCGATAGTAATGCGTCCGTCGTCCGTCTGTCCGTCTGTCTGTCTGTCTGTCCGTCTGTAAACAATTTTTCAAAATGCTACTCCTCGTACAGTTTTGGTCTGATTTCAATATAACTTGGCACACAAGTAGAGTACACTAAGATACATAATTCTGTGTATCGGTTTTTGATTTCGATGATCGGTGTTGCCATGGTTACTAAAAATAGAATTTTCTGTGAAATTCTTTCAAAATGCTACTCCTCCTACAGTTTTGGTCTGATTTCAATATAACTTGGCACACAAGTAGACTACACTAAGATACATAATTCTGTTTATCGGTTTTTGATTTCGATGAACGGTGTTGCCGTGGTTACTAAAAATAGAAATTTCTGTGAAATTCTTTCAAAATGCTACTCCTCCTACAGTTTTGGTCTGATTTCAATATAACATGGCACACAAGTAGACTACACTAAGATACATAATTCTGTGTATTGGTTTTTTATTTCGATGAATGGTGTTGACGTGGTTACTAAAAATAGAAATTTCTGTGAAATTCTTTCAAAATGCTACTCCTCCTACAGTTTTGGTCTGATTTCAATATAACTTGGCCCACAAGTAGACTACACTAAGATACATAATTCTGTATATCGGTTTTTGATTTCGATGAACGGTGTTGCCGTGGTTACTAAAAATAGAAATTTCTGTGAAATTCTTTCAAAATGCTACTCCTCCTACAGTTTTGGTCTGATTTCAATATAACATGGCACACAAGTAGACTACACTAAGATACATAATTCTATGTATCAGTTTTTCACTTCAATGAACGGTGTTGCCGTGGTTACTAAAAATAGAAATTTCTGTTAAATACTCTCAAAATGCTACTCCAAATACAGTTTTAGTGTGATTATAATATAATGTGGCATGCAAGTAGACTACACTAAGAACATAAAGAGACTTAATCAAGGATCATTATTCTATTTATTGCTGTAGAAAAGTTTCAATTCCCAACTGCTTAAGTACTTTTCTCTTCCTTTGCTATAAGTACAAACCAGTAGAGCTTCAGTCTCGACAGAGACTTCTGGTTTTTTAATATCACCTGTCGTCAAGCACTGTTGACTGTTGCTACGCGAGAGGGCGTGGCTTCATTATTTAGCGGGTAATAGTGTTTTTTAACAAATGTTTCTCGACCAATCAGATTCAACTAATTTACATGATAGTATAATATTATAAATGGGTTCCGTTACTCTAATCATATCATAATCCTAATGCTCTCATGAATATTTGAAGTCGGGATCGGGATGTTGAACTCTACTTTTCTTTTCCCACACTTCAACATGAACACTAAAGATGTAGTAGTATTGAAGCTCAACGACATTACAGATGTCTCTGTTCACTTGCATGGTATTATTATTTTATTTTCATAGATATTTGTATAGAGCATGTGAATGTGTCACAAGTAGCTCAGGTAGTAAGCTGTCTCAAGATATTTTGTGAATTGTGTCCAAGTAAAATCAACAAGTACATTTTGTAACGTATCACTTATTGAGTTATTGACTCATAGACATACATATTGAATCATACAGGAACAAAGATAGTCATACTGCTATGTAACATTGTAATTGTTATGTTCAATAAACCTGTTTAATATTTGATTATTAGGGCTTAGTGTTTATCCAATATCCAGATGATAAAGTTAGCTTTTATGATCTGAATTACACATTGCTTAACAATTTTCTAGGTGCCACTATAATATCCTGGAAATGCAATGCCCAAGAAGTGCTGTTTGTAAGGTAAGCTGGGTGATTTTACCCAATTTGGTTTTACTGGGTATGTTAACCAGTTAATACCAGCTAGTTTAATAATTGGTCAACTATATAATTATTCATGCACAATCATGTAACTTTTGGCATATTGACTTTGGCAATTTTTGAATTTTATATTCATTGGCTCAAAATATTTCTTCAGTAAAAATGCATTGTTTGACAACAAAAAGGCCATCCGTGGAGGAATACCTCTTGTTTTCCGTAAGTATATCCTGTTTTTTTTTTTATTTTAGCTCATTTTAATGAAGTGTACAAGAGCACATTCAAGCATGCTAGATCAAAGCTTTGGGAACACATGTCTTTCATAGTGCATTTGTATTCGATGCCCCATATTGATCAGATACAAAATGATGCATATTATACAATTATATGAACTCTTTTGGTGTTGAATATGGTTTGTTATTCACCAGAAAAAAATCCAAACCAAATTTGCATAAATGTTGCATTTTGATTCAAATCCTGGATCTGACCTACTGGATTTAATAGTTATTTTAATTGCAATTAATCTTGACACAAAAAGAGGCTAAAGCAAGGATCATTACCAGTATTCTTTTCATTTCTTCTGCATAGTCTTAACATGTTTAAGTTCATTTGGTAGTTTTTTTTCAAACTAGTGGAGATACACATACAGTCGGTCGATCAGTTTCTTCAGAGTCTTCTAATTTTTACTTTAAGAATGATATTAAACACAGTAGTTAAATTATTACTTTTTTAAAAGTTAAAAAATGTGGAAATATTGTCAAATAACTTTGATTAAATATTAACTCACTTAATTAGCATGCTTTGGCCCATGGGAAAAGGGACCTCAACATGGATTTGCAAGAATAAAAAGATGGAGGAAAGAATCTGAACCGAAACAGGTAATTCTTCTTTTTTTACCTGTCTATTGATTTATGATTTTTATTTTAATATGTGACTGTTTCATTAACATTAAACATGAGAGAATGCTTTAAAAATTCTTAATGTGAATGAAAAGGTGACTAAGATTTTGTGTTAACTTTGAATGATTTCTATTTTCCCGAATTACTATGAGCTTGTCAGTGCATGCTTTGTAGAACAATGGCAGAGCATCTATGTCATTTTCACTAGAGGATGATGAAGAGACAAGAAAAATGTGGGATTACAGGCAAGTTCTTTATGCATTTATTATTTCAAGTTCTGATGTAAACTAGCCCCACTTTTCCCTACTCTCATAAAATAAGACAACTTTTATTTGTTTCAGATTTAAACTTGTATACAATGTTGATCTGGGAGAAAATGATTTGAAGCTTACTTTGACTGTCAACAACAATGGTTAGTGATTCATTTGAGTGAAATCAGTCATTCATGTTCCTGTTTTGGATGTGTACCACATGTATGGCAAAGGATTGCTATCTAATGATTCTAATTCTAGACTCCAAGGCTTTTGATTTCACCACTCTGATGCACACTTACTTTAGATGCCCAGACATAGCAGATGTGAGGATTCATGGATTAGAAGGACTACAGTACAATGATAAGGTTCAGAATTAGTAACATTGGTCTGAAGTTAAAGGAAACAGAATCCATGAAAACTTGATGGAGAATCATACTTTTTATGATATGATATGATTGATATCATATGTTCACATGTTAAAATATTATATGTGTAGAGTCTACTCAACTTGATCTATAAATTGTATGATAAATAGATGACAAGATACTAGTATTTATTATTCCTGAACAGGTTGAGGGAGGCAAGGTTTCAACGGAAGAAAGAAAAATAGTTAGTGTATACAAGAATTATGACAGGTAAAAACATTTTAACTGTGAATCTTGCAAATACCCCAGTAATTTGTTGGGTTTTTTTTTTATATGCATGTATAAAGCAAGATGCTTTGTTTTTATGCTTTGAAAATCTTTGATATGAATTATGTCAATTTTAATATGCGTTCACATGTTAAATAGAATTCTGTGCAATAGAACAAAGCAAACAATGGAACATTTAGAAAAACACTATACATATGTGTTATAGATTTTAAATTCCTTATTTATATTTTGAATACAGAAACTTTTTTATTCAGAGTGTATATGAAATGTGGAGCAGACAAAGTGTGTGTGGAAGGTTTAGGTGATGGGAAGAAATCTGTCAATCTGGTCCTCTCCAACCTCCCAGATGTGGGTGAGTCAGATATCGATATTAAAATGAAACATAATACTGGCAGGGCTTTATATTTTAATGTAATATAACCCCTCATTCCTATGTTTATTTGTTAAATTGTAACTAAACTTGATCAATTATTTTGAACATTTTTTAAGAAAAAACAGAAGTTACAGCTGTATCTATTGTTTATATTTAAATATAATGATCTCCTATTTCTAGTTGTTTGGAATCCATGGGAAGATAAAGCTAAAGCAATGTCTGACTTTGGGGATGAGGAGTATAAGACCATGATTTGTGTGGAAGCAGGATCTGTATCACAGTCAGTCACAGCTCCAGCGGGGGGATCAGTGCTCTTCACCCAGACACTGAAACTGTGTTAACCTAGAAAGATATAGTGCACAGTAAAACTTGTCTAGTACAGACACCACAGATTCCAAAGAATTGTCTGGATTAGACAACTTTCCAATTAACAAGATTTTGGATTATACAACATCTGGATTAGACAGGTTTCACTGTATTTCCATTGTGCAATATGTTACACACTAAAGAAGATTGGACCATCACATTTCAAGATGTTTTTCTGCTTTTTTATTTATATTCAAATATGTATTTTTCTTACAAATATTGATCTATTTTATATATTCCATATACAAATGTTTATATTAATTATTATTGTCTATATTAGAGTTAGTGTTCTTTGCAAAGTATGTAACCAATTTTCTCCAGTTAGCATTCCTGAACTATTTGCTGATTCTACATACATGTATATGTAGCAACATTATTATGCAGTGGTAGAAATGAAATTAGTGAATGACTCTGAGTGTTGTATACCTGTATGTATATATCAGGAAGCCAAACTCATGAAACAAAAAGCCAAATTCTTGCAACAGGAAGAAAAACTCATGGTTAAAATTTCTTGTCAACTGGATAATTTTCTCTAACCACTTGTTAACTTAAGCATGTACACCCAAGGAAGCTTTGCTGACTGTTAACCAATGGTTAATCATAGATGTCAGATTGGTCTTTGACACCAATATTGGCAGTTGACAAAGTAAAGAAAGGGCATTTACCCACTTACTTCCATCATGATTTTGAAGATTTCTTCCGAACATATATTTTCTGTAAAATCTATATAAGAAATAACAGACATGTTGGGCCACATCTATATCGTCTATCTCTTCGTTCTCATGCCTTGAGTGCATAGGACCAAGGACTGATGACTCTTGGAAACTACACAACTGGATACAACATGAAAATGATTGGTGAAACCATGGATTTTCGTGTATCTAGCATCTCCAGGGGCGTTTGGGATGTTTGAGCTGCGCTATGTGACACTGCTCCACGTTATGTCAAATGGCCCTCTGATTCTGGGGTGTAACCTACTGCTTCCTATCATGGGGTTGTAGGAGTTGTAGATGGGGATCAAAATCCAGTTCCCAAGAAAATTTCCATTCATTAAATGTTGAATGCCATACTGGTAATTTTAGAGTTCTCATAATTAACTAAAGGTACAATTTTCTCTTATTTAAATACGTACTAGTACAATAGGCTGCCACAATAAAGAACTGTAAAATGACGAAACCCTGAAGTATAAGGCAAAATTTGGAAATTCACTGATGATGGTAATAATTTCCATTTGAGTTCTAAAAAATTACAACTATTGGGCCAACCTTGGACCAAAGTACTCATCCCGACTTAGAAGAGAATACTCGTGCTAACATAGGAACAATGTTGGGCCAGTGTTGTCTTCATCTTTACTAACCTCAGATCACCTTCGTATCCCCTTCTTGCCCGCTGATACACCAGGCTCCACTAAGGCCAACGTAATGCTTCCAACTTATGACATCGTCCTTTAGTTCGCAGTTTTTATTAGCTCTATTGGTCAGAGACCAGAAGAGCTTATGCGATAGTAAGGTGTCCGTCGTCCGTCCAGCTATCTAATTGTCAATCTGTCTAGCTATCTGTCTGTCTGTCTGTAAACAATTTTTCAAAACGCTACTGCTCCTACAGTTTTGGTCTGATTTTAATATAACTTGGCACACAAGTAGACTACACTAAGATACATAAAATAGTGCAGAGGTTTTTGATTTCGATGAACGGTGTTGCCATGGTTACTAAAAATAGAATTTTCTGTGAAATTCCTTTAAAACGCCACTCCTCCTACAATTTTGGTTTGATTTTAATATAACTTGGCACACAAGTAGACTATACTGAGATACATAAAATACTGCATCGGTTTTAGATTTCGATGAACAGTGTTGCCGTTGTTACTAAAAGTAGAAATGTCTGTGAAATTCCTTTAAAACGCTGCTCCTTCTACAGTTTTGGTCTGATGACTATGGCTTCTTTTTTCATCCTTTGTTATACGTACAAGCCAGTAGAGCTACAGTCTCGACAGAGACTTCTGGTTGTCCAAAGTTGGACCAATGTACTCACTAATTCTAAAAGAAATTTCAAAAACCAGAAGTCTCTGTGGAGACTGTAGCTCTACTTGTTTATACTTATAACAAAGGAAGAGAAAAGTAGCAGTTGGGACTTTAAACTTTAAACAGCAATAAATAGAAAAATGACCCCTTGATTAATTCACTATTTCTGGCATAATTGCAATCTACAACTGTAGGAGTAGCTTTTAATAAAATTTTAAAGAATTTTCAATTTTAGTTACCAATCCGTGGCAACATCAGTCATCAAAATAAATTTTAAAAAATAGTCTATCTGCATGCCACATTATATTATTAAAAAAATAAAAAATGTATTTGTAATAGCATTTTAAAATTATTTTACAGAAATTTCTATTTTTAGTTACCACGGCAACACCGTTCATTGAAATCAAAAATCGATGTATAGAATTATGTATCTTAGTGTAGTCTACTTGTGTACTAAGTTGTATTGAAATCAGACCAAAACTAGAGGAGAAGTAGCATTTTGAAAGCATTTCACAGAAATTTCTATTCTTAGTAACCACTTCAACATTGTCGAAATCAAACATCGATGCACAGAATTATGTATCTTAGTGTAGTCTTGTGTGCCAAGTTATATTGAAATCAGACCAAAACTGTAGAAGAAGAAGCATTTTAAAAGTATTTCACAGAAATTTCTATTTTTAGTAACCACGGCTACACCGTTCATCGATATCAAAAATCGATACACAGAATCATATATTTTAGTATAGTCTACTTGTGTGCCAAGTTATATTGAAATCAGACCAAAACTGTAGGAGGAGTAGCATTTTGAAAACATTTCACCAAAATTTCTATTTTTAGTAACCACGGCAACACCGTTCATTGAAATCAAACACCGATGCACAGAATTATGTATCTTAGTATAGTCTACTTGTGTGCAAAGTTATATTGAAATCAGACCAAAACTGTAGGAGGAGTAGCATTTTGAAAGCATTTCACAGAAATTTCTATTTTTAGTAACCACGGCAACAAGGTTCATCGAATTCAAAAACCGATGCACAGAATTATGTATCTTAATATAGTCTACTTATGTGCAAAGTTATATTGAAATCAGACCAAAACTGTAGGAGGAGTAGCATTTTGAAAAATTGTTTACAGACAGACAGACAGCTAGACAGACAGACAGACGGACGGAATAAGCTCTTCTGGTCACTGACCAGTAGAGCTAAAAAATCACTTGAGATTTCATTGGGCCAACTTTAGTCCATTTTACTGCTACCAGATGAAAATATCAACTTCGCTAAGGTTGCATTACAAACTTTGTGCTAACGTTGAGCCAACTTTGGACTCCCAACTTCCCTAGAAAGTCTATAAAAACGGAACTGGTTGACGTTGGATCAAGTTGGGCCAACTTAATTAATACATTGTAATCTCAACATGTTGGGTAATTAAGAGATGGTTTACATGGTAACATTGGCCAAAACAAAGTCTATTAAACGCAAACTATCAGCCATCCATACAATCATAAACGGACCTCAGCTCAACGTAGTCATGCTTTCTGAGTATTTCAAGTTTGTTTCAAAATGACAAAATGGGGAAAAGCACAGACAAGTAAATTTTGCTTCAAAATTTGTAAAAGAGTATTAAGACTATTTTGTTGATTCCCGATCATACTATTTCTCTCGCCTTTCGGCAACATATTTTCATTTCTCAGTTTCTCATCCTCGCAATGACGGGGTCCTGAGTCAACACATTGCCGTTGGACCCCAACGACGTCTTGTTGACTCAGGACCCCTGGCATTTCGTGGATGTAAGTTTCTTAGTATGATCAAGAACTTGTTTCGAGACTAATCTATTACATGCCTCGATCCATGATCTTACTACCTTTTATAAAAAAAATAATGACATTAACTTTTTAAAGCATGCAGTGTCCTTTCTCTCTTCAGCATATCTGCTATTAGAATCCAAAGCCGAGCAAAATAGTTACTAGCGTGCGCAATAATAGTGGCGCTCTGAGAATATCGGTAAAAAAAATGTTTATGTGAATACACTGCCTTTTTTTCTAAATACCAATAATGAGATTGTGTATTTTAATATGAGGAGCAAATTCTGTAAACATGGTGTCTGTTTAGTACTGATTTTTATTATTGTGACATGGCTTTTCAGATCCGTTCGTCATTCACGAGAAAAAGAACCCTTTATTGAAATGGCACACAGCATTAAACGCTGTGACAGTGTGACCATTAATTCATGCTCAGGATTTCAGTTGCAGCAAAGAGAATTGTGCCTCGCTTCGAAAATCAATAACCAAAACAAGGCAAACACAATTCAATGGGCAGATGTCATAAATGAATCGACAATTTTATCATTTTTTACGGAAAAGAAATTAGACAATCTGAACATTTTAGTTCATTCTTTTATTGAAATTTGCAAAAAGGAAAATATTCCATTCATGCTGTATGGAGGTTCGCTGCTGGGAACGTATCGACATCACGGTAAAATACCGTGGGACGATGACGTTGACGTTATCGTCAGTTCAAAGGTCAAACGACGACTGCGAAGCATTCTGGAATCTGGAATGTTTCATTCCCTCAGTGTTTGGGGAGATATGTCATCACAATGGAAAGTCTTCAGAAAAAATTATAATCAATGGCCGTTCGTGGACGTCTTCTTTTATGATGAAAATAAAACACACATTTGGGATACGGTTCCACAATATCGAGGACGTTTCGTATTTTCCAAGAGTGATGTATTTCCGCTGGATTACCGTTTATTTAATGGCTTGTGTCTTCCAGTTCCAAAAAATATAAAAGTGATTTTAGAACAGAATTACGAAATTGACCGATGTCAAAGTCCGAAATTTGATCATTTGACCAATAATAGAATTCCTTCCAAGAAGAGAATGAACATTCCCTGTAACAAACTCTTCTCCAGATTTCCCTTTGTCTTCCGTGATCATGTTGATCAAGTGTTTCCCAGCTCGTCGACTTTTATCGAAAGCAAGAAAAACATTGACCAAAGTCAGATTCTGTCAACAGAGACACTAATGTTAAATGACAGTATCATTCTGTATTACCAAAATAATAATAATAAATTTTAGTTAAACCTTGGTCATATCTTTTGAATGAGAAGAAATAGGGCTTTCATATTTAAGATGTGACAAGACCTTTCTTAATACACTATGATTTTTTAACCCGTGATCTTGACCTTAAAGTTTGACTGTGACCTTTTCAGAAACTAAAAGCTTGACCATAACTTTTGAATGAGAAGAGATGGGGCTTTCGCATTTCACAAGTATATTACCTGTGACGAGATCTTTTTAAATACATCAATTTTTTACTCCATGACCTTGAACATTGACGTTTGACCTACTTTTCAAAAATGTTATTTTTCCTTACAACTTTTGATTGAGAAAAAATAGGGCTTTCATATTTGACATGTGCATTTCCTGTGACAAGACGTTACCGAGTATGCTATGATTTATGACCCCTTGACCTTGATGTTAGGCCTTATTTTCAAAAAAAAACTTTGGTGATAACTTTTGAATGGCAAATGAATAGGACGTTCATATTTGATACAATATGCCATAAATGATGACATCTCACCCACAAAGACACCGAAAGCAGGGGACCACAATTCTTTGAATTTGCTTGTTATGGTTTCATACAAATTTGGTATGTCCGCCGTTGGCATGGCTGGTTAAATAAGTCAATTCACAACATGCATATATTTATGGTGATATGCGACTTATCTGTGTATTGCATGTCGACATAATTAGGTTAAATTTAAACAAAATCATACATTGCATCGAAATAAATAAGTCGCATTCCAAAATAATTAAATTGCATATCGACTAAACTCGAATGCCTCCATAATTAATTCGCATGCCAACGTAAATTTGTTACCTCCTGTATGGTATGTCAGATCCTGACGTTGACGTTGGATAGAAAACTGACAATTTTATATCATATTCTCTAAAACAAATTTGTAACTTGCGTTAACTTATTATGGTGTACAATGTATATGACAAAATTATATAGAATGTTAGCATGCTTAATGCATGTTAACAATTTTATGTTCGCATACAGTCGAGTAGCATAAATTCTATCTGGAATCCAACATCGCAGACATGCAAATGTTCACAAAGGCGACGAGGAAATAGGCTAATATTAAGCATTAATCTGTATTTCCCTTTCTCAAATAGCTATTGCATTATTCTAATGCTGACCAGCTCTCTTTAGGCCTAATCATAAAAAAGTTCAGCTAAAAGGTTTATATCCACCTTGCTGTTTTTAAAGAAAGGTTAATCAGAAAGGCCATGACTCTTATTCCGTATCTCTTTAATTTGGATTTATACCGTTCATAATTAACATGTCACTTATGCTTACAATAGAAGTTAATGAGAGTGTATGATTTCATTCTGATGATTTAAAGCGGTCTTTGGACATCGTTTAAATTATTTTCACCCCTGGGAAACCAAACTGCCCGAAACTGTAAAACTTCTACATAATGGAAAGTTTTATTCCTGCAGCCTCAATCAATGCTGTACTGGAGAACTTGAGTAGTAACGGCCAATGGAAATGATATCTTAAGAATGATCCACGATTTACGAACTGAAAATGACAATCAATGAAAGCACATTTTACACATTATTATAACTCCAGCGATGCTGCAGATTTTATAGTACATGGCGACACACAAATGCAAGACGTGCCAGAAGATATCGACAGAAATCGAAAGCGTCCTACGATTCTTTTCTTATGAGTTCTACTTATGCCAATATCATAAGAAGTGTTGTCGGGTCTTCATATCTGTGGAATTGGACATGTTATCAAAGTAGTGTGTTATGAAAGCCAATGTAAATGTAACCATATTACTGGAAGACTTGGTACCAGAGGACAATGAAAAGACCGAAAGACTGAGGGAAACACGAGCCATCCTGCAACCAAACAGAATCATCGATGAGGATCAGCGTATGAAGGTAAAGTGAATATTTGATATTGATAGCCACTCACCTGACCAGAATCTGGACGACGGTCTGGTGACATTTTATTGTCTATGTACTAGGGAAATGTTAGTCCGAGGTGACAACAGGTATACCATGTCACCCACTTTGGTATCAGCATAACGATGTGGAGACCTTTCAACATGCATCGCTAAAAATGCTCTAATCTTGTAAATTTCCAATAATGTTAGATGCCTGAAAAAGAGATTTTTGTCAGATTTTTTCTGTATTATATGTTGGTTTCGGCCTCACTTAATTTTTCTTGAAGAAACTACTTGTTAGAAAAATAAAAGATCCTAAGATGAAACATATATATTAGAGTTCTGAAAAAAATGTTTGTAATATATACATGTACCTTTGAAAATTGTTTCCTATACAGATCTATACTTATTATAAGACTAACATTTCCAATGGTTCTCACTGGTCGAAAAAAAATGTTCATACACTACAATGCAAACTTGCTTGATTTGATCTATATTTGACAAGAATTTATAATAAGTGTTTAAACCAACCTAAGGATGATGCACATAGGAATACAGTATCAGTCTTGATTTGGGTGTTGCGTCTGACTTTTATATTTTTCAGGAAAATGACAAAGTTAGCTTTTTTGGTGCCGTATAGTGACCAAACTTGCATGGGTGATGAATCTTGGGATGCACATTACATGAACATTTATTCGTTTAGAGATTTGTCTTTACTTTCAAATTACGCTCCATATTCTTTGATTACCAATGTTTTCAATTTATTTCAGGTTGACGACAAAAAATCAAGCAGCAGCCCCAGTGGAATAAAACGCTACACTCCTCTCATCGTCGCCGTCGTCTGCATTATCGTCTTCATAGGCGTGGTCATTTTTCTCTTTCACGACTTTATATTATGAGTTTGAAATCTATGGAGAGTTATTGACAAGACAATTCATTTATTAGTACCATTAATTTACAGGAGTTAAAGCAATGGATGACGTCATAAAGTCAGATTGACTGTGTGATTGTACATAAGGGATGTATTAATGTGGCTTTACATGACAGGTACGAGGGAGAAATACCCTTTAAACTGAGACTTTTGCAAGTAGAAGATTCTGTGTTATTTCATTAATGGAAATTTACTTTTAACACATATCCAAAAATGTAGGGAGACTCTCTATAAATTATTAAGAAGTTCTAGAAAATGAGAACAGATGTCTATACATTGAGTTATTTTAATTTATTCATTTTCAACCTAGGGTACCTGTAATTTACCACCATGCAAAATGTTCAAAGACAATGGAAGAAATAAATGTTGCCTCTGCTTAAATGATGAAAACAAATACATGTACTTCGCTATTATCATTATCATTATAAATTAATTGAATATTCGATTATTCGGGCCTAATAATACGTGAATTAACTACAATTTGAGTATCAAACTGTATATTTCAGTTTATTTTATTAAAGATCTAAGGACAGATTACCTAATCATTTGAATTATTAAAAGCTCTTTATACTGTGCATTAGATGGGTGATCACCGGAAGGGCAATTCTCATCGTAATGAATCCTACCTTTGAATTAAAAATGATACTTATTTTTTATTTGAAAATTAACATAAAGTCTTCATTATGTGCCCTAGGTACAACTCATTTCCGAAATAATTGATACGACGACTACCCGATATATGTTTTGCATCAAAGTTTAATTATCAAACTGATAATTACAGGAGGTCTCTGAGAATGATTGATGAAAATACATCAATCCTTAATATTGATGCAAATAGGCATATCATCGTATTTGAGTACCACAGTAATTACTTCCGATACAAATCTGAGATTCCTGTTTACTTTTCTTTTTTTAAAATCAGATTGACCTTTTGTGACATTGCGAAATCCAAACGACCTCCGCTTCAGTGCACATTGATTTACCGAGCTAGCACAAAGTCAATATATCTATACCCTCATGGAGTGTGGACAGTTAGTACATCCGTCCTGAAACAGAATTTTGCATTCTCTGACTAGTTAATACACTAATAATCATAAAATTTTAGGGTATTATACTAGTATTTTTTCTTATTCGGGGAGTATGTGAGGTACCTACAAGAAGTGTCGTCAGCTGAACTCTATTCATATCCCTTATGAATAGGGTATCGTTTAACGCTTGAGAGTGAATTGTAAAGAATCTGTACTTGTGCGACAGTGACTCGCCTTTATAAGATGGCAGACCATCAGGTTTTAGTTGCTCTGACTAGGACAATACTATGTCTATCCTGTTTCATTTATTTTGGTGCTGGTCAACCACACGAAGCTACCAACCGTTTGTCAGTGGACATCAAGAAAAACTACAACAAAATGATTCGAGGAGTACAAGATATGAGAGAGCTTACCCCTCTGTTTTTCTTGTTTAGTCTGATCCGTATTGCTGAATTTGACGAAGTGAACGGAAAAATCTCAGTGGTTGGATACTTTACTGTATATTGGAGTGATTACAGGATGAAATGGGAACCAAAAGAATATAATGAAACTGAAAATATTCTTTTTGCGGAAAAGGATGTATGGAGACCCCTAGTTGTCCTAGCTTCACCCCAAGAAGAGTTCAGAAGACTTGGAGATGATGACAATTTCTTTATAAGGTATAACTCCGAGGGTCGAGCAGAATGGTACCCCGGGGACATCTGGGCATCATCATGTACACCAGATATGTACAAATACCCCTACGATACGCAGTCTTGTTCGATATCCTTCGTCGTTTGGGGCTATAGCATACACGAAGTCACTGCGTTTGCTATATCTGACAAAATAAGTTTGCATGTGTACTCTCCTCATGGTATGTGGGATTTGGTGGACACATCAGTCAAATCGGGCTCCGACAGTGTACGGGGACTCACGTTGATAGAGATCACTTTATTCTTGAAGAGGATTTCCACATTTCACATGATAAATATGATTCTTCCTATTGTGTTTGTTGGTTTGCTCAACATCCTTGTCTTTCTTCTTCCTGCTCAGTCCGGAGAAAGGGTCGGGTACTCCATCACTGTGTTACTCGCCATTGCAGTCTTTCAAACGATCGCGTCTGACAATCTTCCAAGCGTTTCTAAGCCTAATCTTTCATTGCTTTGCATTAAACTGTTAGCAGACCTAATTCTGAGTGCTTTAGTGATGACGTTGACGATAATAACGTTATATTTTTATCACATGCCAGAATCTCGGAAAGTGCCCCCATGTATTGCAGCTGTAACAAGATTTGTATTGTGTAAAACATGTTGTAGAAGCAAAGGCAACGACACTACCAAAGACAAATACGATGAGTATATTATCAAGAATGGGATCGGCATGACAGAATCTGTATCAAATAGTGATCACCAGCAGACCGAGGTCACGTGGACAGATGTCGGTAAAAGCAGTGATATTGTCTTTGCTGTGTTTTCTTTGTTGACTTTTATTGGTTCAAATATCGTATTCTTGGTGTATGCAGTATTTTAGCATATATTATATATATACATGTATTACCGGTATATGACTACAGTGATTTTACCATTCCCGTATTTTGCTTCCATTTACATGTTCATATTATGTCACTTTTGTTCTAATCTGATAGTGTCACATTAAACTGTCCCCATTAACACAACTGGACACATAAATTTGATATCTTGCAAATCTTGTTATCAATTATATCAAGAATATTACTTCCAGTATGGGAAAACACATGTCAATCTTTCGCATCTCTGAGTGAAAATAAATCTATTGTGAAAACTATATAACTTTATGTATCAGACCTTCAGGATTTGAAAGCACCATTGGAGAGAATCCATACTTTATGTAAGTAACTTCCGTATGTGATCCCCTGAGTGGGAATAAGTGTGATAGACCAGTATATAGGAAAGTTCAACTCACTTTTCAAGTGATGCAATAGACTCTAGGTTTCAGGCAAGGTATGCTGCAGTGATAATGAGCGTGTCAGCCCTTGAATGTGTGATCGCTGCACGATTTATAATTGTTAGTATATCAGTGGGATTCGAACCCCTGCCTTCTAGGAAAACTCTTTCATGGAAGAAGCATTATCCAGCATGCAAAGCTTGCCATGGGATTTAACTGTTATCTGAGTGTATGCATCCGTGTCAAGAATCCACGGAATGGATTCCGAACATATGCCAGTCTATCTACAGTCCATCACTACCAACAAACGCTACACTGGCGCTAATGCATAAAACAACATTCCAAAACAACACCCATGCAGCACAATCCTTGTCACATATTTACCCTCTTAGTCTTTGAATGTTCGTTTTACTGCTTCAAAAATCAGCGCCTTAGCCAATCAAAACGTGTTTTATAAAACAACTGCATTAGAATGCTATTTTTAAAACTGTTTAATGTATGTATGTTAGAAATTCAAAATTTTAAATTTAATTCATAATAAAAATTAAAGATATCAAACATCAATCAAACCCATAGTATATTAAGATAAACCAAGCAGGAGAAAAGTAAATACGGACTCCCAGAACATCAGTGATGGGATCAGGTATCATATAGGTGTAGACATTCCCTGTCGACCGATCACACCTGTCATGTGCTCCTTGTCAGATTTCAGATGTCATGTCGGGCAAATTGAAACTTCCGCAGACAATTTAGTGTTCGTGTAAAAATGTGCTATTAAATGTACTATTTTAAAATTTACCTATTAAAAACTATTCAGTTTACCTATCAAATAAAAATAGCATTCATATTGATGGATTATCATAAGTGGATAAAAAGGTTTCTCCAATTCACTCAAAGCTCTTCGTCATAGCCATTAACTATAGTTTCTTTGCTGATTACTTAAGAACAGAAAAAAAAAGATTTTCAAGAACCTCTCAACTAAAGTTCATGAATTTTACAATTTTAAATTAGAACAGACACTAGTGGTTATCATAACTATGTACTTAGATTGTATTTAAATCTCAAGGAGCAGATTTTCAAAGATTTTCATTTTTTTTACAATGTAACCAAGGAAGCCATCACCCAGGGGCCATAATTACTTTTAAAGATACCCTTGCTTGAAAGATATCCACCACTTAGTTTGTATTCTAATTAACACAGAGCCCTACAATAACACCAGGACTTCTCAACCAGGGCCATGATTTTCATAATTCATGCTCATCATAACCATGTACTTATAACCAAGAGCAGTGAAGATTTTAATGAATTAAATGTAATGTAAAAGCCTCGCCCTAACACCAAAGCCCTTGAGCCAGGGGCCACAATTTTTTATAATTTTGAAAGATACATTCTTCATCATTATTTATGCAATTGATCTGTCTCTAAAAATACATGTACATGGCGGGGAGAAGGGGATTTATAAAGAATTAATAAATTTCACTTTTTGAACAACAGAGCCTCATCTTAAAACAGAAATCTAAAATCACATAAATGGAAAACACATGCAAATAAGGTATTCATTTACTTTGTCTTGGTTAACAATAATGTTAATATTACTTGAATTGATTACAAGCTACATTTGTGTAATAATCTTACATGTCAGTTTATTCATATCTGATGACCCCCATATACTAATGAATTTTTAGAGACATTGAGGCGTTTTGTAAATAATGAGTTTGTCTAATGCAACATAGAGCACCAGCCATGCACCTCTAGGGAATGCTAAAAAGGTGTTGCCCACTGTTACTATAGTTCTGCAAATAAAGTGTTCGATTAATTATACGACGGATGTTCAATAAATTATGTGTTGCAAAAAAACCTGTTACAAATTTAGGTCTGCAAATAAAGTGTTAAAACACATATCCCTACATTTTTATCCAATTTCTGAGGGATTTTCAATAAATAATGCCCTCGTGCACTGGAATAAAATCCTACAAAAAAAAATTTTCAAATAATTTATTGTTGGTGTGACAAAACATTATATCCTCAAAAATTTCCCTTGAAGAAATTTAAATATTTTCTTTAAACAATTAAAACACATATCCATAACTTATTTTTATCATATAACAATTCCTGATTGATTTTTGAAGACATTTTTGTAAATTTGTTTTAATGGCCCTTCGTATACTGGAATTTATAATGGCAGATAAAATTAGTCAAAAATTTTCTGGACTTGTTTCACTTTCACTTATTTTTCAAAACATAGAGTGACCATTGAGTACTAAGCCTTTTTACTGTCAAATGTTTCTTCAAAACAAAAATAAAACATCAAATTTGCTATGTGCATAGTCAATCAAATATATGTCATATTTGTGAAGGAAACAGTACAATACTTACAAAAGTAATTACCCATTGTTTTCAAACCTATTTCACTGGATGTAATATTGTTATGTTTACTGTCCATTCAATATCCATTAACTAGTCGTGATTACATGACTTATGATAGGATGTAGTTTCTACAACTGATTTCGTAACAGAATTTTCCATTGTTTCCCTAAAAGAACACTTCATACCTGTAACAATCCTGTATGTAATATTATCTGCCATTCAAAATTTAGTTGACATAACTAATGATAGGATGTAGTTTTTACAACTGATTTCGTAACAGAATTTTCCATTGTTTCCCTAAAAGAACACTTCATACCTGTAACAATCCATCTGCCTTCAAAAATTATCTGATGACTTAGATAGGCCTTGAGTCTGTGCTTTATATATATTCTGTAAATTGCACTGATGACCGGTGGGTTATTTTGACTATCACATATGGACTTGCAATATAAGATCCTATATTTGGAACTATGACAGCGTATCCAGTACCGTTGCCAATGACACATATACTTCTATGTTTGTCTTTAGCAATATATCCTCATTCTGCACAACCGAACGAAGCTTCTAATCGCCTTTTCAACACCCTTCAACAAAATTACAACAAAATGATTCGAGGACAAAGAGATATGGGAGAAGTAACCATATTGTATTTTAGGTTTAATCTGATTCGTCTTACAGAATTTGACGAAGTCAATGGAAGATTATCAGTTGTAGGTTACTTTGCAATATTCTGGTCGGACATGAGGATGAAATGGGAACCAGTGCACTATAATAATACAAACACTATTATCTTTAAGGAAACGGATATTTGGAAGCCTTTCATTGTTTTAACCTCTACCCAAAAAGATTTCAAAAGACTAGGAGGCAACAATTTCTTCATAAGATACAACGCCGAGGGTCGGGCAGAATGGTATCCAGGGGACCTTTGGGCGTCAGCATGCACCCCAGACGTTTACAAATACCCATACGACACACAGACTTGTTTGGTGTCCTTTGTGGTATGGGGCTATACTCCTCGTGAAGTAGCGCTGTATTCTATAATTGATAAAGCTCTTTTGCATGTATATACTCCTCATCCTACATGGGATTTGATAGATACTTTAGTGTTGTCAGACATAGATACGGCAAGAGGATTCGCTTATATAAATATTACTCTAGTATTGGAGAGAATCCCCACATTTCACATGATAAATATGATTCTTCCTATTGTGTTTGTTGGTTTACTCAACATCTTCGTCTTTCTGCTTCCTGCTCAGTCCGGAGAAAGGATCGGGTACTCCATCACTGTGTTACTCGCCATTGCAGTCTTTCAAACGATTGTTTCAGAAAAATCTGCCAAGTGTTTCTAAGCCTAATCTTCCCTTGCTTTGCATCAAACTATTAACAGATCTAATTCTGAGTGCTTTAGTGATGACGTTGACAATAATAACGTTATATTTTTATCACATGCCAGAATCTTGCAAAGTACCCCCGTGTATTGCAGCTGTAACAAGATTTGTGTTGTGCAGAACATGTAGAAGCAAAGTCAACGACACTATCAAAGACAAATACGATGAGTATATTATCAAGAATGGGATCGGCATAACAAAATCTGTATCAAATAGTGATCACCAGCAGACCGAGGTCACGTGGACAGATGTCGGTAAAAGCAGTGATATAGTGTTCACCGCGCTGTCCATATTGATGTTCTTTGGGTCAAATATCGTATTTATGGTGTACATTGCTTTTTAAATGTTGGAAAAGTTTGAATATTCTTTGACTTTTCAAATTTGAAAACAAATTGTACACGTGTTAAAATGAAGAGTGCTTGGTGTAAATTTTTATGCATCTTCAATGTACCTTTGACCAGTTTGTATATATATTGTATATTATGTTATTTGTACCCCATGTACCAATCTTGATTTGGGTGAATAAAATGAACTTGAACTTGATGTTATCATGTCATAATTGATCAGAATACCTACAATAAAATAATTGCAGATGGAATGCTTTTCCACTTTACCTCTACCTTTACAAAGAAGGATGATAAGTACCGATTTGTTTATCTGAAAGATACAATATATTAGGAAGTATGACAATATCTTACATTATTGAGAATAATGTTAAGGAAAATGTGTTAGGTGGGTCTGGTTTAATTATCAGACATATTGTCGCAAACCACGACCAGAGAGTATATGCGGACTCCGAGCCGTGGCTTGAGACAATGGGTTTAAGAACAAGCAAGATTTTTTTCCCCACAGTCTGTCAAAAAAAGTTACCCATTTCAATAAAATTTGAAGAGATTACTTGGAAAGTATTAGTTGCTATTTAATCCATTTCATTCGTTTTTCCAAACATATTCAAATAATGATATATTTTCAACATTTTGAATACATACCATCAATAATTTTAGCATATATACTAGAGTATACAAGTTTTTCGTGAACCATAAAGAATAGCAATTCTTTCAAAACAAAGGTTTGATTCACAAAAATGAAATTCAAAGGCAAACGAATGAAAATGCATGGTAAAATTATAAGTTTGTGTGAAAACTAAAAAAACATTAAATGAAATAACTGTTTTAATTTAATCTTTGTTACAAAAGTTTATTTTTTATGACACATATTTTGGGTTTCCCATAGCAAAATATGGACATTGTCATTCTTATATAATATTGAATGGTACCCATCTCTTATCCGCAACTCCTCCTATCATCACTGAAAAAAATTAACACTTTCACAGATTCTTTACAACATTCTGCTGTTGTGTACCTCCTATTTTACTTTTTGATCTGACACTTATTTTGGGTCCCCCAGAGCAAAAAATGGACGTTGCCATTATAATTATATGAGAGGCGGGGGAGGGGTCTCATTTCTCATTTGGTGAGATCTGAGTGCTCACAGTAACTCTCGTTTTAAAGGTGAAGATTGGAAACATTTATAAATGTTATTGTAATATCTTTTAAGACTTGCATGAATATCATTTCACACTTCATATTTGTACAATCGTCTGGCTTTTTGAAAATCACCCGAAAATTATAAAACTGCATGGGCTAAATCTGTTGAACATTGTTAGAGGTTTAATATATACTCTTTGGATTCAAGTCTTGATCTACAGAGTAAATATTTTCATTAGGACATGTCTTATGTTGTTAATGCAAAGTAATATCGTTTACAAATGAGATATCCGGTACGAGTCAAACACAAACAGGACAATAAAAGAGGGATACACGTAAGAGGCTTTAGAAGAGTAAAAGCTTTTTGTTTGCTTTCCTAACACGAAACACTTAAATTCGTAAACTGTTAAATCTTCTTGTGAAATAATTGCTTGATCGTATCAATACACCCAAACAATAGTATTGAATTGCGAAATCATTTAAGTACAGATTTGGGTGTAGACATCAATAAACAGGATTTTTAATATGTTAATATATATTTTCAGACAGAAAAATTAAGAGTTCAATACCAATAATATATCTCCTCGATTATATCGGGAAAGATGTTTATTGATTCGGTTTATCTACATTAGAAATCATCAATTCAGGACCAGTACCAATTAACCGTAGATTCGGTTCAAAAACTCACTTCATCATCTCCATATCATTACATGTAATTGTAACAAATTTAAACATGCTGTCATGTGTTCATTTTTTGCATGCACCGTATATTTCTCCATTTATATTCACAAAAAATATAGCCAGACTTTCTCAGGTTTTCAGTTTGTTTATGTATTCAGTATATGAAGTTAAAGTTACAACTATTTTTTAAGACTATCTCTCTCAAAAGCGTTAACTACTATCAATTAGGGGTATCAGATGTTATATAAATGTTGATAGTTGACGAATATAGGCCGCCAATGCCATTAGACCTCAGGAACTGTTATAGTGCTTTTATTGCAATCGATGACAATTAAACAGTGAATTGGACGTTAACTGTCCTCAGGTACCCGTCATTTAAATAACTGAATCCAGCAGAATATTCAAGTTTTTTTTATTATTAAGGATTCTTGAAGCGTAACACTTGACATTACCCCTGGATTTTAGGACACCGTACAAATGAACTCCCTTTACAGAGAGAAGGTGACAATGGCCAGAATTGTGATTTTCTTCCTTTTACTGATCGGGACTGTGGGATCGACTTACCACGAAGATGTCTATAAGCTGTCCAGAAAGCTACTTGATGGCTATAATGATATGATTAGAGGGAGCAAGGATTTGTCGCAGAGAACTTCCATCTCCTTTATGTTTAATATCATAAAGATTGCTGAATACGACGAAGTGAACGGAAAACTCGCCATAGTCGGCTTCTTCTTCCTACAGTGGGAGGATTATCGAATGAAATGGGACCCAGATGAGTACAATGGTACTAATAATGTGATGTTTGAGAGTAAGGACGTTTGGGTACCAAATATTATGCTCACCACGTCTCATAGCGACTTCCGTAAACTGGGTACGGATGACGTACCCGTTAGGTATGATAACGAGGGAACATCTTACTGGTCCCCGGCGGATGTGTTCACCACCTCCTGTACGCCAAACATATACTATTATCCTTATGACACTCAGAACTGCTTCTTGTATTTCAGTTCATGGGGATACAGTCTTTACGAAGTGGTATTTCACTCCATGCGTGACGATGTCAACACTTACTTGTATTCGGAACATGGATTATGGAACCTTACTGCCACCTCCGTTTTTGTTTTCAAAGACACTACAAATCAAATTAATTCTATGGTTATCAAACTAACATTAACCAGAATGCCGACGTTCTATCTCATCAATATGATTCTCCCCATCATCGTCATTGGTTTATTAAACATTCTTGTCTTTCTCCTGCCCGCAGAATCCGGAGAAAGGGTCGGTTACTCCATTACGGTTCTTCTTGCTATAGCAGTGTTCCAGACAATAGCTTCTGACAAACTACCACATGTCTCACGGCCCCAGATTTCTCTGTTGTGCATTAAACTTCTTATAGACCTCGTTCTAAGCGTACTGGTGACCACATTAACAATTGTTTCCCTGTATTTTTACGACATGCCAGACTCGAGAAGAGTACCCGTATGTCTACAAGCCGTCTGCCGCTTTATTTTATGCAAGAAATGTTGTTCTAACAAAAGCGAGGACAAATATGATTACGAAGAAACATACGAAATTTATAAAATCGAAAATGGTAAGCAAATTACGACTTCCATTTCTCTGAGTGACGTCAGAAAGTCGGAGAAAACTGATGTCATCAATTGGACAGATGTTGGAAGGTGCAGCGACATTGTTTTTGCTATTTTTTCTTTGTTGGCGTTTATTGCCTCAAATGTAGCATTTGTTTTACTTGTGATAATAAAATAGTTAAATGTTGCTGTATTTCATTTCATACTTTCCAGTAATTCATCTATCCTTTTGTATTTAGTAATCCAAAAAAAAAATTAGATGGATTACATGATCAGTAGTCAGTACGTACTGATCCCTGCTGACAAAGATTGATTGATTGATTGATTGTATGTTGTTTAACGTCCTTCTCGAGAATTTTTCATTCATATAGAGACGTCACCGTATGCCGGTGAAGGGCTTCAAATTTGACATTTACTCGGCACTCAGGGCCATTGAGCAGTGAGGGATCTTTATTATGCCAACGCCTGCCGCTGACATGGGGCCTCGGTTTTTAAGTGCTGACAAAGAAAGTAACAACATTGTCTTTGTATAAAATGTATTTAAGAGAAACTTGGATGAAACATATGGAGATAACGAACAGTATTCAAGATCAAAAGTCCATAAAACAATACAAAATATGAGCAGAGCAAACACGGGCCACTTAAACATCAGAGGTGTGATAAGGTGCCATGGAAGAGTGAGCATCCCCTGCAGACCAGTCACAGCCGCCGTGCGCTCCCTGTGACAATCTGCTGACAAGGTCAGTGTATCGACCTTATAACTTACGAAATGATGACTTAAAACGAGACTCCTGCTGATATTCTTGTTTCAGCAACTTATTTGTCAACTTGATGATAAGATTTACCTCGTTTCAGAAATTGTTCATTCGTAGAACATGCTATTGCGTTTCCAATTAACTGAGATACTAGTATATAAACTCCGTATGCAGGTGATGAAGGTAAATTGCTGTATAAGTAAGGGAAGTTGACGATAGAGAAGTTAAAGTGGCATCATGCTTATACAGATTGATTGTTAGATTACCATTAACGTCTTTTTCCAAGTAAAATATCCAAATATGAAACAGATGTGTCAGACTCTGTGGTATCTTTTACCTCAAGCTCACCAGGATATATAATATATACTAGTATCCTATCGACATAAGAATGGAAATTACCATTGTTAATAGACAACACATCGTCGATATATCTAAATGTCGAGTTGAAGGACATGTAGCAAGTGATTTCTTCTTTTTACGCATAAGATTTTACACAAATCCTGCTTCATATGTATATAAAAATAGGTCTGATTTAATCTTTCACCTAAAGGGTTTGTCGCGCTACAGAAAAATTCACATAAATGAGCTAAACATATTTTCACAGTTGGTAAACTAGGTTTATCGACTGTAAGCTATAGTTTACAAACCGTGAACTATAGTTAATATTTATTATTTGTTAACTATAGACTAGTTTTCAACCGTAAAACTATATTTAACAGTTGTTAAAAGTTGTAAACCATGTTTTGCAATCGCAAATGATTGTTTTCAGTAAAAAGTATAGTTTACGGTTCTGAAACATAGATTATAGCGTTAACTATGGTTTACAGATGTAAAATATAGATTAACGTTGTTCACTATAGGTTACAGTCTGTAAACTATAGTTTACAACCGATAAACCTAGTTTATAGACTGTGAAACTATGTTTATCTCATTTTTGTGGATTTGGCGTGCCGTATATATGGTATTTACTGCCAAACAGTGATGTGACCCAGGGGCGTCGCTTGACCTTATTATGAAGTGAGACAAAAATTTTGTGGCCGGGGGTCTGTGGGCCGTCTTAGGCTCCCAGCAGGGCAGAGCAGGGGGTTTAGCCCCCGACGGAAAACGAATTTTTGGGTTATAGAATGTAAAAATAATACATGTACTTGTCCTGGAATTTTATCACCTATATTCGAAGAAGTGATATCAATTAGTCAGATTCTGAATATTCCCATAAGTGATATCAGCTATTAGAATAAGTGATATCACCTTTTCGAATAAGTGACATCACCTATTTAAGTAGGTGATATCACCTATTTGATTTGAATTGGTGGTATCACCTAATAGATTAAATTTGAATGAGTGTATTCACTTATTCGAGCAAGAGATATTACCTACGAGGGGTGATCAAAAAGTTCGCAAACTATCTCTATATCTACAAAACCACAATTCAGATTAGAATGAAATTCGGTACACACATAGCCACAAGCTCCAGACAGCTCAGTATTACGTTACGCTACAACTCCATATCAAAAATAAATAGAACGATTGTTATTTTCCTTTATTTTCATCATTAAACTTATACACAACATTCAGTTTGAAATTTTTGAAAACCGAATTACTCGCGCAAGCCAATTTTCCAGATTTTGGAAAAAGTTTGGAAAGCCTGTGGCAGTGGCATTATTCGTAGGGAACGAGAGTAGTCCCGGAGAATTGACACTGTATGGAGTTTGACATAGCCATACACAAGGTATATAAATAGCATATGCTGGATAAAGTTTCTCTCCTTGTTTGTGACGTCACAATGTGAAAATGACGTCACTATTTAGGTCACTTGTGACGAAAAATGGTTGATCGAACTCGTTCAACAAACGACTGTACAATTTATTGTAATATCTTAGAAATCCCTCTACAGTATCATATAATAATTTGTACACAGTTTCCTGAGATAAATGAGTTCCTATAAATTCAATTAATGATTGGATTAATCGTTTAGTGAAGGAAGGCTGATGGTTAAAAAGCCCAGTGAAAGCAAGTTTGAAAAGATATGTATTTTTAATTAAGCAATTTGCTATCAAAGACCTCCTAGTAGCACTGAAAAATAGTTAAATATTTGAACAATGATATAAGTATTAAATACCTAAGATATCGTTTACTTTAGATTTTAAACATATTAGATATGATAAAAAGGATATTTGAACAATGATATAAGTATTAAATACCTAAGATATCGTTTACTTTAGCTTTTAAACATATTAGATATGATAAAAAGGATGCACCCATTCTCTATCCACCCCTAAAGGTCTCTCCTGAGACAGAAGATTTGTGTTTTAATGGTCGCCATGCTTATTTTTGGAAAGGATGTTATTATCCACCCATTCTGTTGCCGAGATATGACCATTTCTGACAAATTAACTGTTCTTGTCATAAAAATTAACTCACATGGAAAGAAATATAAAACTCGAAAAAATCTTTTAACATTTGTGACAGAACGCTACGGAGGGGGTCACGTGACCGCCAATATCACGTGATTCGCGCATGCGCAGAACGGTGGTTGATGTGCATTAAAATCGGGGAGGATTAATTTAAAATATAATCAACATTAAAACCAAATATTGTTTCTTGTATGGAAG
Organism: Saccostrea cuccullata; assembly: GCF_032062105.1. NCBI lineage: Eukaryota > Metazoa > Mollusca > Bivalvia > Ostreida > Ostreidae > Saccostrea > Saccostrea cuccullata. Next base: position 577,753 of record NW_026933907.1, read on the forward strand.
TTATTCACTTAGTTTGCGAACTTTTTGATCACCCCTCGTATTTGAATAAGCGATATCACCTCTTTGATATGAATTGGTGACATCACCTATTCAATTTGAATGAGTGATAACACTTATTCGAATAGGTGATGTCACGTTTTGCCAGTAAATACCAAAAAGGCGCCTCATATATAAAGCATTTGTCCACGAACTTGTACAACCTCGTATATTTTTTCCCAAGAAGAAAAGATTCAGGATCAAAATTAATTCCACGACCAAGCAGCGAAATACGATCTAAATTAGTTGCCGCTTTATTTAACGTTGAAAATTCCAAATAACACAAAACATGAAAAGCCTGGAAAACTCCATATATTTCGGACTAACTTTAAAGTTGTAAAAGCCAAAATTTAAGTTTGAATTATCAGCTTTAGATTGGAATTACCCTCTTTAAGGTGTTTCCACCCTCACAATTCTAATGGTTCAAAGTACAAAAACTGTTTATTTTCATTTAATATACTTTAAATTTTCTAATTAATGCAAAAAATGTATAGGTCACCATATTATTTAAGATGCGAAACATAAATAAACACGAGTCTATTTCAACATACAAAATTGCACATTTTTTTTAAACAGTATTATGAAAAATATGTAAAAACTGGTTAAAATACTGAATTCTGATGCTGAATTTCCCTAAATACTTCTTACTTATAAGATTTTTTTGAATTGTGAATATCAAGGAAACTACTTTACCTTAGAAGAAAAATAAAGCAAATGCCTGAATGAAGAGCCCTTAGATGGAGTTATTGCTCTTGTCAACAATTTTTAAAGGTTGAATAATTAATAAATGAAAGAAAATATGCATTTTTCAAATTATTTTACTAAACAATATTTATCATTACACCTATTGTAAAGCATACTTCCAAAATATATTGTTCTATTAGGTGTGAATGTAAACTAATAACAGTTTTTTGCAAAAACCTATGACATCATAGGAGGGTGAAAGTACCTTAAAAATAATTACTCGGTCCTTATACGCGTCCGTAAAATTCAACCACAACCACCTGAATTTTTATCAATCAGACACTAAATTTAGAAAAATTCTACCCCCTCTATACATGTATATAAATACATAAATTATACAGATGTATTCATATATAGAGGGGGTGGACTTTTTCGATATTTCGCTTACTGAGCGTCTGATTGATAAGAATTCAGGAGCCTGTGATTCAACACAACCTCAATATTCAACGTTGAAATTTACACCCCCCACGGATCAAAATTCTACCATAAAGTTTAAGTTTACGATTCTATGACACAGCTCAATTTTCTAAAATCACCACTTTGGGTCTCAATAAGTATGTTGAATAAAATGATCCCGTTTGAAGAAATTTACTGGACGTGCCGTTTGGACAGTGGTTTAGAGCGTTTGCTCTAGGGGAGCCGAGTAGGGAACTGATACTTGTGTAGGGATTTGAATTCCACCATGGAACTTGGTGATCTGTGTTTTTGGATGAGATTGTATAAACCGAGGTCCCTTATTGCAAAAAGTGGTAGCATGAAAAAGATTCCTCAATGCTCAAATGACTTAATTTGCAGCCCTCTAACAGAAAGTGGTTTCATCTAAATCATGTGTAAATATGAGTAAAAAATTCAGGAAGGGACATTAAATAACAAAACACAATTTTATCACTAGATATTTATCTAGATTCATTTCGTTTTTTAAATCATTAAAAAGATTTTTTTCAACAAGCAGAAGTCTTGTCAATACTGTAGCTCTACTGGTTTGTACTAAAACAAAGGAAGAAAAAAGTAGCAGTTGGACTTGCAACTTTGCAAAAGCATGAATACAATAACGATTCTTGATTTAGCCTCTTTCTGTAGCAAGATTGCAATATGACTACAGCTGTAGGAGACACCTCTTAAGGACAGACGATACAAACAAACTTTTGTCAAAAAATTTGATAATACCAATTTGAGTCATTTTTTATCAATAAAATGAACAAGTTTTACCACGTAGTTTTATTTTTATTCAAATTTTCACAAAAATGGGATTTGAAGTGAAAAATATTTGTATAGACTAATAAGGATGGTTTTAGTGATAAAGAATTTTGAATATCATAGAAGGTTTACAATATCTTTATATTCTAGAAATTTATTATTTGCATCATTTTCAATGAAATTAGGCCCAGAAATATATACCAATCCAGGCATCGATTTTTTTGTTTGTATCATCTGTCCTTAAAGAAATTTTACAGCAATTTCAATTTTAGTTACCATGGTAACTTCATTTATCAAAACCAAAAATACAATAATGACAATTATTTTGAAAGTATTTCACAAAAATTTCAATTTTAGTAACCATGGTGACACCGTTCATCGGACAACCACTTTACTATTGCTTAAGCTCTTATGGTCTCTGACAAGTAGAGCTAAAACTTTACTGAACAGAGGAAAAATCAATTACCACTACTCTTACTTATAAGGCTCAAGGTTAAAAGTTCAATGACTGATAAAAATCTACATTCAAAAATTTCTTTCAATCTTATCACTATACATGTCCCATTGCAGAGTATTCACAAGTGTTTAATATGGTAATTGTGGTATAAATATTGAACATTTACAAAAGCAAAACATTGAAATTAGCTCATATTTGTCAGAAATTACCAGGTAGTAAAAATTGGATAGGACTAGCCATTTTTGTTTAATAAGTCTGTACTATAAATCCTGGTTTTGATCTTATTTTTTCCAAAAGTTTTCCGTTTTAAAATTTGAAATAAATTGTGTCTCAGTATTTCAATGATCAACATAGTGAGACTGGGGAAAAATATTAAACCTCTTCTAGATTTTTAAGAGATGAAGAGATTTTATGGTTGATTTATTTTTTGTCATTCTCTTTCAGTAAATAATTTTACTTTAAATCTTTTATAGGAAAGATGTATTACAGCAAATAAACAAAAGGTTCAAGACCTATTGCCTCCTAATTGTCAAAACCAGAACATCATATAACAGTATAAAGTTCAGCACAACTTTGAACCATTTAACGTTGGAATAAACAAAATACATGTACATGTACTTTAAATAGTTTGAAAACGTCTTATCATCTTATGCTGGAATAATTGGAATATTTCACAAGAAACTGCTTTGCCTCTTCTACATCAAATCTGTCAGCCATTTCATCAATCTGAAATAAAATATTAACATTTATTTGATTTCGAAAAAATAAATGTATTTTTACAGAGCCCATTGGCAATTTTGCTCAACTGAAGTTTTACTTTATCTTTGCTGGTCTTCTTCAAATTTTTAAACACATACCGGTACAACATTTTTTATAGTCCCATTAAAAACCACTAGCAAATATTACAGCCCCACACTTACTCTAAGGACTCTACATACCATGGTGGAATGCTCAATATTAACATTTCTACCATGCCCTTGCAATAATGAGAGAAAAAATTCCAGAGTTCCACTGATTAAAACAAAGCTTAGTAAGGAGTGGTCATTTCTATTTCCACATGACATGCTACACTAACCTGTTTCCACTGCTCTGCCTTCTGTTCTATCCTCTGCTGTGTATTCTGAAGTCTTGTCTGTTTGGCTCGGAGTGCATCCTTAAGAAGTTTATTCTGGGACTGCAGATCTGACAAGATTCCTTGTAAGCGTTCCTTCTCCTTCAGTTTATAGGGAGCAGTGTGAGCGAGCACGTCCTCAGCAGCATTGCCAGAGGGGCGCCTAAAAGGGGGATTTCTTATTTTACACGTTATTTTCTTAAATTTCATTTCACATTAAGATACTTGCATTTAAAAAGGCATTCAAAAAGAAACTGAATAGATGTGGTGAATAATCTGTTTAAGATGCTCAAGGTTTGTATAAAAATAAAGCACATATTATGCCTCTTCAGTGTTTAATATTCTATTTAATTTCTGAATCATTTAGTTTTATTTGTAATAATAGATTGACAAATAAAATATTTACCATCCCTTCTTTCCTTTTTCTGGGTTTTCATCAATTAGATCATTCAAGCCATTTAACAATTTACAAATATTCTCTTCTTTCAGCATCCAAGTAATCTCCTCCTTTAAAAAAAAAACATTTGTTCAGAAATCAATACCTGAGTTCCATTTGAATTTAATTACAATATGCCCTTATGGCCTATAGATACTTAGATACCATTTTGAACAAAACAAGAGGCCCTTGGACCACATCTCTCACCTGAGTAACTTTGGCTGTGCTGTTTTTAACTAGATTTCCCCCTTGTAATACCGGGTATGTGAAGGAAGCATACCGGCTAGGGAAATAGACTTTTTGAAGAAAAAAGTTTAATAAGTTATCAAAATATATAAACGTAAACTGTTATTTACTATTGCATACAAAATAGCCTAACGCAAAATATCATCACGTGACTTTATTAATAGCAAAATTTTTTAACAAAAAGGCTTGTCAACAATATCAATTTATAATTTCTTTGAGTATGTAATATAGCTGAAAAATATCTATTTTGACAAAAATCGAATTGGAGATTTTAAAATATTAATCCACACATTTCAGCACACCTTACCCTTTGTTTTGAATTTTATACATATTTCTCACTTTTATTTACAACCATGCTTAACTCGGGAACAGGCTCTTGTTATCAAAATATATATCTTTCAAGAGTTGTCCTCGTATGTTTTGAAATATCCAGCTTGTTGTTGTTCTTAAAATTTTTTAAAATAAATCAAAAGATAATGATATTTGCATCTTCGAAAGAGAATATAATCAATGAAAATAAATTAACTACTTGTTAATTAATTGAAATATATGAATATAACACAATATTTCCGATATTTCATTTCATAGGGAATTACAACTCCATTTTACGCAATATCAACATGTCTTAGCCAAATTCTCTTTACAAAATTAATTCCATATACTGGATGTACACATATGACGTCATCGGTGGTAGATTTAATCATAATGACTGTTACAGCATAACAAAATAAAAACATTTTATATTTGGTAATGTTTACACGTTTCTAATCATTTTCTAGAATTAAATTACATTGTAAATCAAACTGCATATATACCTGATTTCTAAAATTGACGTCATCTCGCCTACAATGCACCTCATAATGCAGCATGATTTAACAATAAATATTTTGTATCTTTATAAAATCTAATGCCTGTGTGTAATTTATTGTGAAAGAGTCATACCGGCTAGGGATGGGTATCGCCAAAAATCTCGTATCGCAATATATCACGATTTTTTCCTAAAATATCCCGATAATATCATGATATTTTTACAAGCAATTTTTACAATGATTTTAAATGAATGGTCATTATTTTTCTTAAAAATATGCTAGAAAAACAAAATTTCACTTTTTTGAAATTTTTATGTACACAAAATCAATCATGTTTGGATGGTAAATTGGTAAGATGCCATTCTTTTCACCTTTAACAACATTTTTTTTAAGACTTTCTGTAATTATAATTTGAAAGATTGAACAAATAAATGAATACCCCAGGTAATTTCTGGACTTTATGATATGTACCTAAATACTGGTATTTAGGTCTCCATATCACGATACGTATCACGCAATAAAAAATTGTGATATACCACTATACCGAAAAAATCGCATATCCCTATCAAACCCTACTGTCAGGGGTAATGATTTGGACAATTTTGAATCTAAACTACCCCAGGATGCTTCCACAGAAGTTTCAGCTCTTCTAGCCCAGTGATTCTTGAGAAGATTTAAAAGAAAAAATTCCTATACAATTCAATGTAAAACTTGGGATTTCCTATTGTGGCCCCACCCTACCCTCCAGAGGTCATGATTTGAACAATTTAGAATCTACATTACCCCAGGATGCTTCTGAATGTTTCATCTATTTCTGGCCAAGTGGTTCTTAATAAGAATTTATTAAGATATTCCTGTATATATCAATGTAAAACTTTGATTCCCTATTGTGGACCTGCTCTAACCCTGGGTCTTGATTTGAACAATTCAGAATCTACACTACATCAGGATGCTTTCAAATAAGTTTCTGCTTTTCTGACCCAGTGGATCTTCAGAAGAAGATTTTTTTTAATAATGACCCACCCTATTTTGGTGTTTCTTGTTTATTCCCCCTTGCAAGGGAACTTGGCCTTTCATTTTTAAATTTTAATTCCCCTTTACTCAAGGATGCTTTGTACTAAGTATGATTAAAATTGGCCCTGTGATTCTTGATAAGAAGTTGAAAATCTGAAAAGTTTACAGACAGACTGACAGCTAGACGGTAGGATGACAGACAATTGGTGATCAGAAAATCTCACTTGAGTTTTCAGCTCATGTGAGCTAAAATACACTTAATTGTAAAGTCTTTTTGTCCCCCTCTTTCACTGAAAGGGGGAATATTAATTTCAGTCTGTCCATCTCTATCTGTCTATTACACTTTCAATTTCATGTGATATCAGGAGAAGAAGCTTTTGAGCTTTTGCAATGAAATTTTACAAAACTACCCATGGCCTGAGATAGACCCCTATTGATTTTGAGGTTATAGGTCAAGGTAATAAATTCTGTCTGTTTTAACACTTTGGTTTCTGTGTGATATCTCGAGAAACCTTTAAGCTTTTCAGTGAAATTCCCTATGGCCTAAGCAAGACCCCTAATAATTTTGAATAAAAAAGTTTGAGGGTCAAGATCGTAAATTAATAAATTTTGTGTGTGTGTGTGTGCTTAAGTTAAAACTTTCATTTCCTTTCCATAGTTTTGTAGTCAAAGTCTCAAGAAGGTTTTGAGTTTTTGCAATTAAATTTTATACCATAACTCCCTCAACCCCCACCCCCTTCCCACCCCACCCACTCTGCACATGCTCTTCCTTAATTGGGGGACACAGCAGATTCTCTTAATTAGCTTGTAAAGATTGGATGAAGATTGTCTCCAAGGCTTTTCAGCACTTGCAGATTGGACTCTATTAGATAATAGAAATAGACAGTATTTTTAAGAGGCTGTAGCTCTTAAAATGAAGATTATTTTAATGACCAAACCCTTCAATTTTCTACTTTCAAAATTATTTTTCCTCATTTATACAAGTTGAAACCCTTAAACCACTGTCCCAGGAATCTAAATGCATGTGAAATTTTGTTTTTATTAAAATTGGTGCAGTGGTTCCAGAGAAGAAGTCAACAAGAGGCCCAAGGGACTTGAATCGCTCTTCTGATAAATTACACAATCTATCCTAAGACCCAAGATGCATCAACTGACAAAGTTTGATGATTCTTAGCCAGTTAGGGCTGAAGATATTTAAATGTAACAATAAAATACTATAAGTAGGTCATGGTGACCTACTTTTTGATTGAAATTTTCTGAGGACACAAGATGCATTAATTGACAAAGATTGATTCCCCGCAATAAGTACTTGAGATATTCAAAAGTGGGTCACAGTGACCTACTTATTTCCTATTTCTAACGCAAAATCAACGTGCATAAACTGACAAAATTTGACAATTCTAAGCCAATTTACCCTAGAATACTTAAAAAAGTGAAATATAATCTCGAAATTTATAGCCAACGATTCTAATATTTTATACTTGAAGTTATCTTCCAAAGTCGAATCAACGAAAAGTTTTTTCCTATATCTTAAACACTATCCTGTATTACAAAACATGCAGTCTTTATGGTAAAGTCTAGGCATATTCGCAATAAATATTAAGAAAAACAATGCTGTTGTTTTCTTTATCGTGTATAATTGTAAAACAATTCAATATGCATGCCTTATTGCATATTCAGCAAATTTACATTTTCCGGGCCATGCTGACGTGGTCAAACGGGATGTATCATTAGCGTTATAGTTGAAGAACCTTCTCCGTAAGCCAATAAGTAAGACGAGATTTTTTAAAAACATAATTTGAAATTTAGTGCAAAATGTTTTTAAAAAAAACGTATTCAAACTGTGTACTTGATATTAATAGCTTACATGTATAACATTATAAGTACTACTAAGGAACACATAGTTTACGAAACTAACAATGCAAATGGCGGTCAAGGTTATCTATTTATACACAGATAAACATGAATGTAATCAATCACTGTTCATTATGCACTGCAACTTAACTGTTTAAGTTTATTGTGAAATATATTTTTGTTTTATGAATTTAGGAAATTAATTATACAGAGCATAATATTGAATCAATATCGGTAATTTAATTTCCGAGTTGCTGTGAAGTGGTTTGTTTTATCTGTCGTAGACTACACCAAACACCCAAGCTGACATACCAGTTAACCTGTCACAGATACCCAACATGAGCTTGGGATTAATTATGATTCCCCAGGTTTGAAGGTGTTAATTAATAGCCACTGGCGAGAATGTGTGAAGTCACGATGCCAGGTGTGTTCAATAGACCGAAAAATTCACTGCACTTCGAGATGTGCAAGGTAAAAAAGGGCTTGGGACTTTGAATGTGCTTCGACATAAGCGGGGTATTCGAGATTACCGTTTTCGAGATATCAGGTGTTTTTTAAATCATATAGAGAGAAAATGACCGGGACCGGCGATCGACTTCGACATAAGCGGGGTATTCGAGATATCCCATGTTTGAGATACTGATATTTACCTGTAGCCATAAATGTCACAAGTAGGTCAGTGTGACTATATTTTGATCATCATTAAGAACAGTAGACCCAAAATGCATCAAATAACAAAGTTTGATGATTTTAAACCAGTCAATACCTAAATATAGCCATAAAATGACAAAAGTAGGTCACTGTGACCTACTTTTTGACCTACTTTTTGGTTGACATTCTCCAAAAACATAAGATGCATCAAATGACAAAGTTTGATGATTCTAAGCCAATCAGTACCTGAGATACATAAAACTAGCCATAAAATGTCAAAAATAGGTCACTGTGACAAAATTTGATGATTCTAAACCAATTAGTACCTGAGATACATACAACTAGATGCATCAAATGACAAAGTTTGATGATTCTAAGCCAATAAGTATCTGAGATACTAAAATATAGCCATAAAATGTCAAAAGTAGGTCACTGTGACCTACTTTTTGGTCGTTAATCTCCGAAAACCCAAAATGCATCAACTGACAAATTTTAATGATTCTAAGCCAATTAGTACCCGAGGTACTTAATTCTAGCCATAAAATGTTGAAAGTAGGTCACAGTGACCTACTTTTTGGTCAACATTTTCTGAAGACCAAAGATGCATCAACTGACAAAATTTGATGATCATAGGTCTAATAGTATTCAAAATATGCCTTTTAAACAATTTGAAAACAAATGCCTACAAAGTTCAAAAAGTAGGTCATAGTGACCTACTTTCTGAAAAATATGTTTTAACGCCTCTAGACGCATCAACTTACAAGAATTGGTGATTCTAAACCTCTCGGTGTTTGAAATAATGGGATTAAATGTTTTAGAAAAGATTAGCCATAAAATTCAAAAAGTAGGTCACGATGACCTACTTTTAAGTTGATGTTGTTTGTGGACCCAAGATGCACCAACTGACAAAGTTTTATGATCATAGGCCTTAAAGTGTCCAAAATATGCCTCCAAATCAATTTGAAAACAAAAGCCCGTAAAATTTAAAAGGTAGGTCACCGTGACCTACTTTTGTATTAACATGTCAAGTCCTGAGATGCATCAACTTACAAGATTTGATGATCCTAGTCATTATAGTAAGCAAAATATCAACGTTTTTAATAAGTGTAAATTTTGGTCAACTTTGAAGTGACCTTGAGACCACGCCCTTTGCCCAAGGGTCAT